>NW_027362785.1:14124712-14129712 GCF_046119375.1 Phyllobates terribilis | reverse complement strand
GCATGCGCCCTCATGGAGCCTCTCCTCAGCCTAAAAATCCAGATTTTAGCCTTGACGGCGCCCCCATGTGGAGAACCAGGGCCCGCGGGGGGGTCTGGCCAGGCTCACTTCAACCCAGGAACACCTCTCTTACTTGGGATGGGCGACCAGCAAGAGTCCCCCCACGCAGCTGCGGATGTCTGGGTTCAGCCAAGGTGCAGACCTCCAGCTGAACAGGGACTCATAGCCAAAACACGTGCCCGGGTCTACAGAGGTGAAAACCAGCTTAAATGAGTCGAAATGTGTCGAGGATGAGAGGTCCGTCTCTCTTATATATCCTGCCGGTGGTGTGCAAAACCCTGTCGTCGGGAGATGCGTGCCCAAGAGTCCTGGAAGCGAGACTCGGGTACAGGCGCCCTTGCAGAGGGGGTACTGGATGTGGAACAGCACTGGGGTCGAAGCCACGAAAGCATCCGCCCTCATGGAGCCTCTCCTCAGCCTAAAAATCCAGATTTTAGCCTTGACGGCGCCCCCATGTGGAGAACCAGGGCCCGCGGGGGGGTCTGGCCAGGCTCACTTCAACCCAGGAACACCTCTCTTACTTGGGATGGGCGACCAGCAAGAGTCCCCCCACACAGCTGCGGATGTCTGGGTTCAGCCAAGGTGCAGACCTCCAGCTGAACAGGGACTCATAGCCAAAACACGTGCCCGGGTCTACAGAGGTGAAAACCAGCTTAAATGAGTCGAAATGTGTCGAGGATGAGAGGTCCGTCTCTCTTATATATCCTGCCGGTGGTGTGCAAAACCCTGTCGTCGGGAGATGCGTGCCCAAGAGTCCTGGAAGCGAGACTCGGGTACAGGCGCCCTTGCAGAGGGGGTACTGGATGTGGAACAGCACTGGGGTCGAAGCCACGAAAGCATCCGCCCTCATGGAGCCTCTCCTCAGCCTAAAAATCCAGATTTTAGCCTTGACGGCGCCCCCATGTGGAGAACCAGGGCCCGCGGGGGGTCTGGCCAGGCTCACTTCAACCCAGGAACACCTCTCTTACTTGGGATGGGCGGCCGGCAAAAGCCCCCCCACGCAGCTGCGGAAGTCTGGGTTCAGCCAAGGTGCAGACCTCCAGCTGAACAGGGACTCATAGCCAAAACACGTGCCCGGGTCTACAGAGGTGAAAACCAGCTTAAATGAGTCGAAATGTGTCGGGGCTGAGAGGTCCGTCTCTCTTATATATTCTGCCGGTGGTGTGCAAAACTGGGTATTTGCATGGAGTGTCACCCTATACCCACTTTAGGGACACATGTCAAAAAGTACCCGATCGCCTGGAACTGTTAGGCGGATTCGGCTCCCTGGAATTTCCTCATTCTGGTTCTTTTTCACTTTTTTTCTATTTTGCGACATATAGTGAGCAGGCTGCATTACTGGTACCGGGGAGACCCCAAAACACTTGGAACTGGTGAGCGGGCTCAATTTATCAACGATTTGTGGGTCCTGGAAGTCAAAATTCTGACTTCTGAAAAAGACTAAGTATCAAGGACTCATCGGAGGAATCGCTCTGGAACTGAAATCGGATGCGCGCACTGACATGCTCCCCTCTCTGGAAGTCTGACACAAGTCGAAAAATTTTCTAAGTCCCCAAAAATTTTTTTTTTCAACTTTTTTTCAATTTTCCCCCTGTGGGATATATATTTTACCCACACATATGAAGCCCTCCTGGGATGCCCTATGACATACTAGAACCTCATTTTGTGGAAGTTTTCACAAATTTGTGAAATTTTCAAAAAGTCAGAAATTTTGGCAAAAACGACTAAGTATCAAGGACTCATCGCGCGAATCGCTCTGGAACTGAAATCGGATGCGCGCACTGACATGCTCCCCTCTCTGGAAGTCTGACACAAGTCGAAAAATTTTCTAAGTCCAGAAAAATTTTTTTTTTCAACTTTTTTTCAATTTTCCCCCTGTGGGATATATATTTTACCCACACATATGAAGCCCTCCTGGGATGCCCTATAACATACTAGAACCTCATTTTGTGGAAGTTTTCACAAATTTGTGAAATTTTCAAAAACTCAGAAATTTTGGCAAAAACGACTAAGTATCAAGGACTCATCGCGCGAATCGCTCTGGAACTGAAATCGGATGCGCGCACTGACATGCTCCCCTCTCTGGAAGTCTGACACAAGTCGAAAAATTTTCTAAGTCCAGAAAAATTTTTTTTTTCAACTTTTTTTCAATTTTCCCCCTGTGGGATATATATTTTACCCACACATATGAAGCCCTCCTGGGATGCCCTATAACATACTAGAACCTCATTTTGTGGAAGTTTTCACAAATTTGTGAAATTTTCAAAAACTCAGAAATTTTGGCAAAAACGACTAAGTATCAAGGACTCATCGCGCGAATCGCTCTGGAACTGAAATCGGATGCGCGCACTGACATGCTCCCCTCTCTGGAAGTCTGACACAAGTCGAAAAATTTTCTAAGTCCAGAAAAAAAAAGTTTTTCAACTTTACCCTTTAGGGATTTGAACCCAGGACCCTAGCAATAGCAAGGCTGCAGCGCTGACACCTGCGCCACCGTGGCCTCACAAACCAAATATCTGAAAATGAGGTTCCTCTCATCCTCTCATATAGCGCAAAAGAACAAACGTATATGAGATAGGTTAGGTTTTTCCCGTCAACGCTGCTGATGATTTTCAACCGTGCAGGTGGCGTCCTTATGGCTGCCTCAACCCCTGTGATGCCGTATAGAAGATACAGGCGATTTTCCTAGAGCGGAAGCTCATCAACCGCTCGGCTGATGGTACCTGGATGTGTGCAGCGGAAAGAAAGATCACCTCCGGTGCAGATGCAAGGACTTTAAAGCTCCGTTTGGCTGCGGGAAATGTGTCGCTATGAAGCGGTAAGTAAAAGTCATCCGTCGCCCACATATAGGTGTATGTAACCGCCACACAAGGCTGCGGCGGACCCCATGTTGCAGGGTTGTAAAACCGCGGTGATCGTTTGTATTATTTCCCCACAGCCACCAACGTACACCGCTGACATGCCCCATATGCCACAGGGTGACGAAATACCTGTCCACACATCTGAGAAGGGTGTGCATGAGGTCCGAAAGCAACTCGGAGATAAAAACAAACTTGGCCGTCGTCAAAGATCGACTTAGACTTGTTGCGGCTAAAGGCACATCTATAGCATTCAGCGAGCTCAAGCCTCTGCAATCCCTGGAAGATACGGTAGCATTTGTAGAAAGTCGTGGGTATTTTATAGTGAACAAACCTACATTTCAGTTAGACCACATACCGCTGACCTTTGAAGGACAGACCCAGGCGCCAACAGACTATTTGCCCCCCTGCTACCTGCCCACTGTGGACTCAGATTCACATATGATGGACCCGCTTGTTCCTGAACAGTCTCCAGACCATTTTGAGGGAGCCCCATGCCCCGAGTCGGACCCCTTTGAGGTCATGGACGGCAGCACACAAAACATTCAGTCTAGGCGATGGAAAAATGAAAGCTCCCTGGCTAGAACGGACGCCGGCTTGTATAGGCGTCACTCAGTAAATAGCCCCATGTTGAAGAGCTTCCGCACATATTTGACAGTAACCCGTGGGGTCCCTAATTGTAACCAGGAGGTATCAAATGTCGCTCGGTTTCTTTTCTTTATCAACCCACGATTTATAACTCTGGAGTACTTAAACAAACCCACAAAAGTGAATGATTTTTTTAAAAAACTTAGCAGCCTCAAACTATCGAACCAGACCTCCCTCAAAATACTGAAACACATTCGGCGATTCACCACCTACCAGATGAGGGGCACACAACTGAGCATAGAGAATCCTCAGCTATACCGGGCGTGTGAGGTGTTTATGAGCTTTACGGAGGACCTGCGTAAGACGTTGTACAGGGGAGTCTGCCAAGACTCAGTGAGCAAGAGGTACCCAATATTCGGAGAGATTTTTACCAAACATCGGCTGTTGTTTAAAAGAATTATATAACTGTATTTCACCCCACAGGTACGATACGCTGATGAAGCCCTCGAAGACACCGAATGACTGCCAGAAAATACTGAACGAAGCGAGACCCACATTTCTAGCGTGCATAGAGAATGTCCAGGAGGGGGGATCAGAAGAGGACCGAAGGGAAGTTATTCTGTACCTCCAGGCTCTTCTGATTCTAAGACACCTCCAAAGGCCAGGTGTTGTGCGCAATTTGACCGTAAGTAGTGTTAGTCTGCATGGGCAGCGGTCATTGCGGAACCGTCTCAATCATCTCCCTTCTTTTTACACCTTAGGTTTCAGAGTGGAACGGGAGGACCTATCACATGTACCGCGGTGTTCGAAAGACGATTGTCGGTGTGAAAACACACAAGTGTGCATCCACGCAAGTAGCATCGTTCGTGCTTTCAGAGGAAGAACATTCGGTAAGGTTTCTACAAGCCAGGGGACCCGGGCTACCCGACTCCACATGGGGTTGAAACCCCTCTGTTGCCCCCATGAAAAACTCGAGATCAAGTTTTTTTTTTCTTTTTCAGTGGTTCAAAGTCTACGCAGAACATATCAGACCTGCCATTGCTGCTGGCCGAGAAATCGCAAACTTTTTTCTGACGTGTACCGGGAAGGTCGTAAGGAACCCATCCGCTGCTCTCCGGCGTTATCATGAAAGGTAGGGGAAGGATGTCCAGTGAAAACTACCATATGCAGCTACATGCACTGATTTTTTTTTCCTCCACAGCTACAGCCTTCCACATATCACCAGCCATTTTGCACGACGTGTATGTGAAACGTGGACTCTCTCACGATATTCCGATTCCGAAAAGCACTTATTCGCACGATATCTGGCGCACACAAACGGTATGGCTGAGAAAGTTTACCGGGAGAAAACACTTGGGGATATGTGTCTTGCCCATGAATTGGTAATAAATTCGGGGCAGGCTGTCGGAGACGACAGCCAGGCTGATGGAGACGACTGGCGGGCTGATGGATATGACAGCCAGGCTGATGGAGACGACTGGCGGGCTGATGGAT
>NW_027362785.1:14082212-14119712 GCF_046119375.1 Phyllobates terribilis | reverse complement strand
TCGCCCTGGAGGCACCTGTAGCCAACTCTCATCCTCATTGAGCGTGATAACGGACGCTGCGCTGAACGGCGGCGCATAGGAACGGGCGGTGAAATAAGCGCGCCAAAAAAACTATAAAGTTTACGTTTTTTTTCCGTAATTCATCAGATGAGGGTGATAACGGACGCTGCGCTGAACGGCGGCGCGTAGGAACGGGCGGTGAAATAAGCGCGCCAAAAAAACTATAAAATTTACGTTTTTTTTCCGTAATTCATCAGATGAGCGTGATAACGGAAGCTGCGCTGAACGGCGGCGCGTAGGAACGGGCGGTGAAATATGTGCGCCAAAAAAGCTATAAAGTGTACGTTTTTTTTCCATAATTCATTAGATGAGCGTGATAACGGAAGCTGCGTTGAACGGCGCGTAGGAACGGGCGGTGAAATAAGCGCGCCAAAAAAACTATAAAGTTTACGTTTTTTTTCCGTAAATTCATCAGATGAGCGTGATAACGGAAGGTGCGCTGAACCGCGGCGCGTAGGAACGGGCGGTGAAATAAGCGCGCCAAAAAAACTATAAAGTTTACGTTTTTTTCCATAATTCATTAGATGAGCGTGATAACGGAAGCTGCGCTGAACGGCGGCGCGTAGGAAAAGGCAGTGGAATAAGCGCGCCAAAAAAACTATAAAGTTTACGTTTTTTTTCCGTAATTTATCAGATGAGCGTGATAACGGACGCAGCCCTTAACGGCGGCGTCAGAGCGACTTTTTTTTGTTGCAGATTGAATTTTAAGTGCTTTTGCTATCATCAAACCTGTAGCCAGCTCTGATCCTCATTGAGCTATTCCAAGGGTGAGGGCTGGCTAAGGGTCGCCCTGGAGGCACCTGTAGCCAGCTCTCATCCTCATTGAGCTGCTCCAAGGGTGAGGGCTGGCTAGGGGTCGCCCTGGAGGCACCTGTAGCCAGCTCTCATCCTCATTGAGCTGCTCCAAGGGTGAGGGCTGGCTAGGGGTCGCCCTGGAGGCACCTGTAGCCAGCTCTCATCCTCATTGAGCTGCTCCAAGGGTGAGGGCTGGCTACGGGTCGCCCTGGAGGCACCTGTAGCCAGCTCTCATCCTCATTGAGCTGCTCCAAGGGTGAGGGCTGGCTAGGGGTCGCCCTGGAGGCACCTGTAGCCAGCTCTCATCCTCATTGAGCTGCTCCAAGGGTGAGGGCTGGCTAGGGGTCGCCCTGGAGGCACCTGTAGCCAGCTCTCATCCTCATTGAGCTGCTCCAAGGGTGAGGGCTGGCTAGGGGTCGCCCTGGAGGCACCTGTAGCCAGCTCTCATCCTCATTGAGCTGCTCCAAGGGTGAGGGCTGGCTAGGGGTCGCCCTGGAGGCACCTGTAGCCAGCTCTCATCCTCATTGAGCTGCTCCAAGGGTGAGGGCTGGCTAGGGGTCGCCCTGGAGGCACCTGTAGCCAGCTCTCATCCTCATTGAGCTGCTCCAAGGGTGAGGGCTGGCTAGGGGTCGCCCTGGAGGCACCTGTAGCCAGCTCTCATCCTCATTGAGCTATTCGAAGGGTGAGGGCTGGCTACGTGTCGCCCTGGAGGCACCTGTAGCCAACTCTCATCCTCATTGAGCGTGATAACGGACGCTGCGCTGAACGGCGGCGCATAGGAACGGGCGGTGAAATAAGCGCGCCAAAAAAACTATAAAGTTTACGTTTTTTTTCCGTAATTCATCAGATGAGAGTGATAACGGACGCTGCGCTGAACGGCGGCGCGTAGGAACGGGCGGTGAAATAAGCGCGCCAAAAAAACTATAAAATTTACGTTTTTTTTCCGTAATTCATCAGATGAGCGTGATAACGGAAGCTGCGCTGAACGGCGGCGCGTAGGAACGGGCGGTGAAATATGTGCGCCAAAAAAGCTATAAAGTGTACGTTTTTTTTCCATAATTCATTAGATGAGCGTGATAACGGAAGCTGCGTTGAACGGCGCGTAGGAACGGGCGGTGAAATAAGCGCGCCAAAAAAACTATAAAGTTTACGTTTTTTTTCCGTAATTCATCAGATGAGCGTGATAACGGAAGCTGCGCTGAACGGTGGCGCGTAGTAACAGGCGGTGAAATAAGCGCGCCAAAAAACTATAAAGTTTACTTTTTTTCCATAATTCATTAGATGAGCGTGATAACGGAAGCTGCGCTGAACGGCGGCGCGTAGGAACGGGCGGTGAAATAAGCGCGCCAAAAAACTATAAAGTTTACGTTTTTTTTCCGTAATTCATCAGATGAGCGTGATAACGGAAGGTGCGCTGAACCGCGGCGCGTAGGAACGGGCGGTGAAATAAGCGCGCCAAAAAAACTATAAAGTTTACGTTTTTTTCCATAATTCATTAGATGAGCGTGATAACGGAAGCTGCGCTGAACGGCGGCGCGTAGGAAAAGGCAGTGAAATAAGCGCGCCAAAAAAACTATAAAGTTTACGTTTTTTTTCCGTAATTTATCAGATGAGCGTGATAACGGACGAAGCCCTTAACGGCGGCGTCAGAGCGACTTTTTTTTGTTGCAGATTGAATTTTAAGTGCTTTTGCTATCATCAAACCTGTAGCCAGCTCTGATCCTCATTGAGCTATTCCAAGGGTGAGGGCTGGCTAAGGGTCGCCCTGGAGGCACCTGTAGCCAGCTCTCATCCTCATTGAGCTGCTCCAAGGGTGAGGGCTGGCTAGGGGTCGCCCTGGAGGCACCTGTAGCCAGCTCTCATCCTCATTGAGCTGCTCCAAGGGTGAGGGCTGGCTAGGGGTCGCCCTGGAGGCACCTGTAGCCAGCTCTCATCCTCATTGAGCTGCTCCAAGGGTGAGGGCTGGCTACGGGTCGCCCTGGAGGCACCTGTAGCCAGCTCTCATCCTCATTGAGCTGCTCCAAGGGTGAGGGCTGGCTAGGGGTCGCCCTGGAGGCACCTGTAGCCAGCTCTCATCCTCATTGAGCTGCTCCAAGGGTGAGGGCTGGCTACGGGTCGCCCTGGAGGCACCTGTAGCCAGCTCTCATCCTCATTGAGCTGCTCCAAGGGTGAGGGCTGGCTAGGGGTCGCCCTGGAGGCACCTGTAGCCAGCTCTCATCCTCATTGAGCTGCTCCAAGGGTGAGGGCTGGCTATGGGTCGCCCTGGAGGCACCTGTAGCCAGCTCTCATCCTCATTGAGCTGCTCCAAGGGTGAGGGCTGGCTAGGGGTCGCCCTGGAGGCACCTGTAGCCAGCTCTCATCCTCATTGAGCTGCTCCAAGGGTGAGGGCTGGCTAGGGGTCTCCCTGGAGGCACCTGTAGCCAGCTCTCATCCTCATTGAGCTATTCGAAGGGTGAGGGCTGGCTACGTGTCGCCCTGGAGGCACCTGTAGCCAACTCTCATCCTCATTGAGCGTGATAACGGACGCTGCGCTGAACGGCGGCGCATAGGAACGGGCGGTGAAATAAGCGCGCCAAAAAAACTATAAAGTTTACGTTTTTTTTCCGTAATTCATCAGATGAGGGTGATAACGGACGCTGCGCTGAACGGCGGCGCGTAGGAACAGGCGGTGAAATAAGCGCGCCAAAAAAACTATAAAATTTACGTTTTTTTTCCGTAATTCATCAGATGAGCGTGATAACGGAAGCTGCGCTGAACGGCGGCGCGTAGGAACGGGCGGTGAAATATGTGCGCCAAAAAAGCTATAAAGTGTACGTTTTTTTTCCATAATTCATTAGATGAGCGTGATAACGGAAGCTGCGTTGAACGGCGCGTAGGAACGGGCGGTGAAATAAGCGCGCCAAAAAAACTATAAAGTTTACGTTTTTTTTCCGTAATTCATCAGATGAGCGTGATAACGGAAGCTGCGCTGAACGGTGGCGCGTAGTAACAGGCGGTGAAATAAGCGCGCCAAAAAACTATAAAGTTTACTTTTTTTTCATAATTCATTAGATGAGCGTGATAACGGAAGCTGCGCTGAACGGCGGCGCGTAGGAACGGGCGGTGAAATAAGCGCGCCAAAAAACTATAAAGTTTACGTTTTTTTTCCGTAATTCATCAGATGAGCGTGATAACGGAAGGTGCGCTGAACCGCGGCGCGTAGGAACGGGCGGTGAAATAAGCGCGCCAAAAAAACTATAAAGTTTACGTTTTTTTCCATAATTCATTAGATGAGCGTGATAACGGAAGCTGCGCTGAACGGCGGCGCGTAGGAAAAGGCAGTGAAATAAGCGCGCCAAAAAAACTATAAAGTTTACGTTTTTTTTCCGTAATTTATCAGATGAGCGTGATAACGGACGAAGCCCTTAACGGCGGCGTCAGAGCGACTTTTTTTTGTTGCAGATTGAATTTTAAGTGCTTTTGCTATCATCAAACCTGTAGCCAGCTCTGATCCTCATTGAGCTATTCCAAGGGTGAGGGCTGGCTAAGGGTCGCCCTGGAGGCACCTGTAGCCAGCTCTCATCCTCATTGAGCTGCTCCAAGGGTGAGGGCTGGCTAGGGGTCGCCCTGGAGGCACCTGTAGCCAGCTCTCATCCTCATTGAGCTGCTCCAAGGGTGAGGGCTGGCTAGGGGTCGCCCTGGAGGCACCTGTAGCCAGCTCTCATCCTCATTGAGCTGCTCCAAGGGTGAGGGCTGGCTACGGGTCGCCCTGGAGGCACCTGTAGCCAGCTCTCATCCTCATTGAGCTGCTCCAAGGGTGAGGGCTGGCTAGGGGTCGCCCTGGAGGCACCTGTAGCCAGCTCTCATCCTCATTGAGCTGCTCCAAGGGTGAGGGCTGGCTAGGGGTCGCCCTGGAGGCACCTGTAGCCAGCTCTCATCCTCATTGAGCTGCTCCAAGGGTGAGGGCTGGCTAGGGGTCGCCCTGGAGGCACCTGTAGCCAGCTCTCATCCTCATTGAGCTGCTCCAAGGGTGAGGGCTGGCTAGGGGTCGCCCTGGAGGCACCTGTAGCCAGCTCTCATCCTCATTGAGCTGCTCCAAGGGTGAGGGCTGGCTAGGGGTCGCCCTGGAGGCACCTGTAGCCAGCTCTCATCCTCATTGAGCTGCTCCAAGGGTGAGGGCTGGCTAGGGGTCGCCCTGGAGGCACCTGTAGCCAGCTCTCATCCTCATTGAGCTGCTCCAAGGGTGAGGGCTGGCTAGGGGTCGCCCTGGAGGCACCTGTAGCCAGCTCTTATCCTCATTGAGCTATTCGAAGGGTGAGGGCTGGCTACGTGTCGCCCTGGAGGCACCTGTAGCCAACTCTCATGCTCATTGAGCGTGATAACGGACGCTGCGCTGAACGGCGGCGCATAGGAACGGGCGGTGAAATAAGCGCGCCAAAAAAACTATAAAGTTTACGTTTTTTTTCCGTAATTCATCAGATGAGGGTGATAACGGACGCTGCGCTGAACGGCGGCGCGTAGGAACGGGCGGTGAAATAAGCGCGCCAAAAAAACTATAAAATTTACGTTTTTTTTCCGTAATTCATCAGATGAGCGTGATAACGGAAGCTGCGCTGAACGGCGGCGCGTAGGAACGGGCGGTGAAATAAGTGCGCCAAAAAAGCTATAAAGTGTACGTTTTTTTTCCATAATTCATTAGATGAGCGTGATAACGGAAGCTGCGTTGAACGGCGGCGCGTAGGAACGGGCGGTGAAATAAGCGCGCCAAAAAAACTATAAAGTTTACGTTTTTTTTCCGTAATTCATCAGATGAGCGTGATAACGGAAGCTGCGCTGAACGGTGGCGCGTAGTAACAGGCGGTGAAATAAGCGCGCCAAAAAACTATAAAGTTTACTTTTTTTCCATAATTCATTAGATGAGCGTGATAACGGAAGCTGCGCTGAACGGCGGCGCGTAGGAACGGGCGGTGAAATAAGCGCGCCAAAAAAACTATAAAGTTTACGTTTTTTTTCCGTAATTCATCAGATGAGCGTGATAACGGAAGGTGCGCTGAACCGCGGCGCGTAGGAACGGGCGGTGAAATAAGCGCGCCAAAAAACTATAAAGTTTACGTTTTTTTCCATAATTCATTAGATGAGCGTGATAACGGAAGCTGCGCTGAACGGCGGCGCGTAGGAAAAGGCAGTGAAATAAGCGCGCCAAAAAAACTATAAAGTTTACGTTTTTTTTCCGTAATTTATCAGATGAGCGTGATAACGGACGCAGCCCTTAACGGCGGCGTCAGAGCGACTTTTTTTTGTTGCAGATTGAATTTTAAGTGCTTTTGCTATCATCAAACCTGTAGCCAGCTCTGATCCTCATTGAGCTATTCCAACGGTGAGGGCTGGCTAAGGGTCGCCCTGGAGGCACCTGTAGCCAGCTCTCATCCTCATTGAGCTGCTCCAAGGGTGAGGGCTGGCTAGGGGTCGCCCTGGAGGCACCTGTAGCCAGCTCTCATCCTCATTGAGCTGCTCCAAGGGTGAGGGCTGGCTACGGGTCGCCCTGGAGGCACCTGTAGCCAGCTCTCATCCTCATTGAGCTGCTCCAAGGGTGAGGGCTGGCTAGGGGTCGCCCTGGAGGCACCTGTAGCCAGCTCTCATCCTCATTGAGCTGCTCCAAGGGTGAGGGCTGGCTAGGGGTCGCCCTGGAGGCACCTGTAGCCAGCTCTCATCCTCATTGAGCTGCTCCAAGGGTGAGGGCTGGCTAGGGGTCGCCCTGGAGGCACCTGTAGCCAGCTCTCATCCTCATTGAGCTGCTCCAAGGGTGAGGGCTGGCTAGGGGTCGCCCTGGAGGCACCTGTAGCCAGCTCTCATCCTCATTGAGCTGCTCCAAGGGTGAGGGCTGGCTAGGGGTCGCCCTGGAGGCACCTGTAGCCAGCTCTCATCCTCATTGAGCTGCTCCAAGGGTGAGGGCTGGCTAGGGGTCGCCCTGGAGGCACCTGTAGCCAGCTCTCATCCTCATTGAGCTATTCGAAGGGTGAGGGCTGGCTACGTGTCGCCCTGGAGGCACCTGTAGCCAACTCTCATCTTCATTGAGCGTGATAACGGACGCTGCGCTGAACGGCGGCGCGTAGGAACGGGCGGTGAAATAAGCGCGCCAAAAAAACTATAAAGTTTACGTTTTTTTTCCGTAATTCATCAGATGAGCGTGATAACGGAAGCTGCGCTGAACGGTGGCGCGTAGTAACAGGCGGTGAAATAAGCGCGCCAAAAAACTATAAAGTTTACTTTTTTTCCATAATTCATTAGATGAGCGTGATAACGGAAGCTGCGCTGAACGGCGGCGCGTAGGAACGGGCGGTAAAATAAGCGCGCCAAAAAAACTATAAAGTTTACGTTTTTTTTCCGTAATTCATCAGATGAGCGTGATAACGGAAGGTGCGCTGAACCGCGGCGCGTAGGAACGGGCGGTGAAATAAGCGCGCCAAAAAACTATAAACTTTACGTTTTTTTCCATAATTCATTAGATGAGCGTGATAACGGAAGCTGCGCTGAACGGCGGCGCGTAGGAAAAGGCAGTGAAATAAGCGCGCCAAAAAAACTATAAAGTTTACGTTTTTTTTCCGTAATTTATCAGATGAGCGTGATAACGGACGCAGCCCTTAACGGCGGCGTCAGAGCGACTTTTTTTTGTTGCAGATTGAATTTTAAGTGCTTTTGCTATCATCAAACCTGTAGCCAGCTCTGATCCTCATTGAGCTATTCCAAGGGTGAGGGCTGGCTAAGGGTCGCCCTGGAGGCACCTGTAGCCAGCTCTCATCCTCATTGAGCTGCTCCAAGGGTGAGGGCTGGCTAGGGGTCGCCCTGGAGGCACCTGTAGCCAGCTCTCATCCTCATTGAGCTGCTCCAAGGGTGAGGGCTGGCTAGGGGTCGCCCTGGAGGCACCTGTAGCCAGCTCTCATCCTCATTGAGCTGCTCCAAGGGTGAGGGCTGGCTACGGGTCGCCCTGGAGGCACCTGTAGCCAGCTCTCATCCTCATTGAGCTGCTCCAAGGGTGAGGGCTGGCTAGGGGTCGCCCTGGAGGCACCTGTAGCCAGCTCTCATCCTCATTGAGCTGCTCCAAGGGTGAGGGCTGGCTAGGGGTCGCCCTGGAGGCACCTGTAGCCAGCTCTCATCCTCATTGAGCTGCTCCAAGGGTGAGGGCTGGCTAGGGGTCGCCCTGGAGGCACCTGTAGCCAGCTCTCATCCTCATTGAGCTGCTCCAAGGGTGAGGGCTGGCTAGGGGTCGCCCTGGAGGCACCTGTAGCCAGCTCTCATCCTCATTGAGCTGCTCCAAGGGTGAGGGCTGGCTAGGGGTCGCCCTGGAGGCACCTGTAGCCAGCTCTCATCCTCATTGAGCTGCTCCAAGGGTGAGGGCTGGCTAGGGGTCGCCCTGGAGGCACCTGTAGCCAGCTCTTATCCTCATTGAGCTATTCGAAGGGTGAGGGCTGGCTACGTGTCGCCCTGGAGGCACCTGTAGCCAACTCTCATCCTCATTGAGCGTGATAACGGACGCTGCGCTGAACGGCGGCGCATAGGAACGGGCGGTGAAATAAGCGCGCCAAAAAAACTATAAAGTTTACGTTTTTTTTCCGTAATTCATCAGATGAGGGTGATAACGGACGCTGCGCTGAACGGCGGCGCGTAGGAACGGGCGGTGAAATAAGCGCGCCAAAAAAACTATAAAATTTACGTTTTTTTTCCGTAATTCATCAGATGAGCGTGATAACGGAAGCTGCGCTGAACGGCGGCGCGTAGGAACGGGCGGTGAAATAAGTGCGCCAAAAAAGCTATAAAGTGTACGTTTTTTTTCCATAATTCATTAGATGAGCGTGATAACGGAAGCTGCGTTGAACGGCGGCGCGTAGGAACGGGCGGTGAAATAAGCGCGCCAAAAAAACTATAAAGTTTACGTTTTTTTTCCGTAATTCATCAGATGAGCGTGATAACGGAAGCTGCGCTGAACGGTGGCGCGTAGTAACAGGCGGTGAAATAAGCGCGCCAAAAAACTATAAAGTTTACTTTTTTTCCATAATTCATTAGATGAGCGTGATAACGGAAGCTGCGCTGAACGGCGGCGCGTAGGAACGGGCGGTGAAATAAGCGCGCCAAAAAAACTATAAAGTTTACGTTTTTTTTCCGTAATTCATCAGATGAGCGTGATAACGGAAGGTGCGCTGAACCGCGGCGCGTAGGAACGGGCGGTGAAATAAGCGTGCCAAAAAACTATAAAGTTTACGTTTTTTTCCATAATTCATTAGATGAGCGTGATAACGGAAGCTGCGCTGAACGGCGGCGCGTAGGAAAAGGCAGTGAAATAAGCGCGCCAAAAAAACTATAAAGTTTACGTTTTTTTTCCGTAATTTATCAGATGAGCGTGATAACGGACGCAGCCCTTAACGGCGGCGTCAGAGCGACTTTTTTTTGTTGCAGATTGAATTTTAAGTGCTTTTGCTATCATCAAACCTGTAGCCAGCTCTGATCCTCATTGAGCTATTCCAACGGTGAGGGCTGGCTAAGGGTCGCCCTGGAGGCACCTGTAGCCAGCTCTCATCCTCATTGAGCTGCTCCAAGGGTGAGGGCTGGCTAGGGGTCGCCCTGGAGGCACCTGTAGCCAGCTCTCATCCTCATTGAGCTGCTCCAAGGGTGAGGGCTGGCTAGGGGTCGCCCTGGAGGCACCTGTAGCCAGCTCTCATCCTCATTGAGCTGCTCCAAGGGTGAGGGCTGGCTACGGGTCGCCCTGGAGGCACCTGTAGCCAGCTCTCATCCTCATTGAGCTGCTCCAAGGGTGAGGGCTGGCTAGGGGTCGCCCTGGAGGCACCTGTAGCCAGCTCTCATCCTCATTGAGCTGCTCCAAGGGTGAGGGCTGGCTAGGGGTCGCCCTGGAGGCACCTGTAGCCAGCTCTCATCCTCATTGAGCTGCTCCAAGGGTGAGGGCTGGCTAGGGGTCGCCCTGGAGGCACCTGTAGCCAGCTCTCATCCTCATTGAGCTGCTCCAAGGGTGAGGGCTGGCTAGGGGTCGCCCTGGAGGCACCTGTAGCCAGCTCTCATCCTCATTGAGCTGCTCCAAGGGTGAGGGCTGGCTAGGGGTCGCCCTGGAGGCACCTGTAGCCAGCTCTCATCCTCATTGAGCTATTCGAAGGGTGAGGGCTGGCTACGTGTCGCCCTGGAGGCACCTGTAGCCAACTCTCATCCTCATTGAGCGTGATAACGGACGCTGCGCTGAACGGCGGCGCGTAGGAACGGGCAGTGAAATAAGCGCGCCAAAAAAACTATAAAGTTTACGTTTTTTTTCCGTAATTCATCAGATGAGCGTGATAACGGAAGCTGCGCTGAACGGTGGCGCGTACTAACAGGCGGTGAAATAAGCGCGCCAAAAAACTATAAAGTTTACTTTTTTTCCATAATTCATTAGATGAGCGTGATAACGGAAGCTGCGCTGAACGGCGGCGCGTAGGAACGGGCGGTAAAATAAGCGCGCCAAAAAAACTATAAAGTTTACGTTTTTTTTCCGTAATTCATCAGATGAGCGTGATAACGGAAGGTGCGCTGAACCGCGGCGCGTAGGAACGGGCCGTGAAATAAGCGCGCCAAAAAACTATAAACTTTACGTTTTTTTCCATAATTCATTAGATGAGCGTGATAACGGAAGCTGCGCTGAACGGCGGCGCGTAGGAAAAGGCAGTGAAATAAGCGCGCCAAAAAAACTATAAAGTTTACGTTTTTTTTCCGTAATTTATCAGATGAGCGTGATAACGGACGCAGCCCTTAACGGCGGCGTCAGAGCGACTTTTTTTTGTTGCAGATTGAATTTTAAGTGCTTTTGCTATCATCAAACCTGTAGCCAGCTCTGATCCTCATTGAGCTATTCCAACGGTGAGGGCTGGCTAAGGGTCGCCCTGGAGGCACCTGTAGCCAGCTCTCATCCTCATTGAGCTGCTCCAAGGGTGAGGGCTGGCTAGGGGTCGCCCTGGAGGCACCTGTAGCCAGCTCTCATCCTCATTGAGCTGCTCCAAGGGTGAGGGCTGGCTAGAGGTCGCCCTGGAGGCACCTGTAGCCAGCTCTCATCCTCATTGAGCTGCTCCAAGGGTGAGGGCTGGCTACGGGTCGCCCTGGAGGCACCTGTAGCCAGCTCTCATCCTCATTGAGCTGCTCCAAGGGTGAGGGCTGGCTAGGGGTCGCCCTGGAGGCACCTGTAGCCAGCTCTCATCCTCATTGAGCTGCTCCAAGGGTGAGGGCTGGCTAGGGGTCGCCCTGGAGGCACCTGTAGCCAGCTCTCATCCTCATTGAGCTGCTCCAAGGGTGAGGGCTGGCTAGGGGTCGCCCTGGAGGCACCTGTAGCCAGCTCTCATCCTCATTGAGCTGCTCCAAGGGTGAGGGCTGGCTAGGGGTCGCCCTGGAGGCACCTGTAGCCAGCTCTCATCCTCATTGAGCTGCTCCAAGGGTGAGGGCTGGCTAGGGGTCGCCCTGGAGGCACCTGTAGCCAGCTCTCATCCTCATTGAGCTATTCGAAGGGTGAGGGCTGGCTACGTGTCGCCATGGAGGCACCTGTAGCCAACTCTCATCCTCATTGAGCGTGATAACGGACGCTGCGCTGAACGGCGGCGCGTAGGAACGGGCGGTGAAATAAGCGCGCCAAAAAAACTATAAAGTTTACGTTTTTTTTCCGTAATTCATCAGATGAGCGTGATAACGGAAGCTGCGCTGAACGGTGGCGCGTAGTAACAGGCGGTGAAATAAGCGCGCCAAAAAACTATAAAGTTTACTTTTTTTCCATAATTCATTAGATGAGCGTGATAACGGAAGCTGCGCTGAACGGCGGCGCGTAGGAACGGGCGGTAAAATAAGCGCGCCAAAAAAACTATAAAGTTTACGTTTTTTTTCCGTAATTCATCAGATGAGCGTGATAACGGAAGGTGCGCTGAACCGCGGCGCGTAGGAACGGGCGGTGAAATAAGCGCGCCAAAAAACTATAAACTTTACGTTTTTTTCCATAATTCATTAGATGAGCGTGATAACGGAAGCTGCGCTGAACGGCGGCGCGTAGGAAAAGGCAGTGAAATAAGCGCGCCAAAAAAACTATAAAGTTTACGTTTTTTTTCCGTAATTTATCAGATGAGCGTGATAACGGACGCAGCCCTTAACGGCGGCGTCAGAGCGACTTTTTTTTGTTGCAGATTGAATTTTAAGTGCTTTTGCTATCATCAAACCTGTAGCCAGCTCTGATCCTCATTGAGCTATTCCAAGGGTGAGGGCTGGCTAAGGGTCGCCCTGGAGGCACCTGTAGCCAGCTCTCATCCTCATTGAGCTGCTCCAAGGGTGAGGGCTGGCTAGGGGTCGCCCTGGAGGCACCTGTAGCCAGCTCTCATCCTCATTGAGCTGCTCCAAGGGTGAGGGCTGGCTAGGGGTCGCCCTGGAGGCACCTGTAGCCAGCTCTCATCCTCATTGAGCTGCTCCAAGGGTGAGGGCTGGCTACGGGTCGCCCTGGAGGCACCTGTAGCCAGCTCTCATCCTCATTGAGCTGCTCCAAGGGTGAGGGCTGGCTAGGGGTCGCCCTGGAGGCACCTGTAGCCAGCTCTCATCCTCATTGAGCTGCTCCAAGGGTGAGGGCTGGCTAGGGGTCGCCCTGGAGGCACCTGTAGCCAGCTCTCATCCTCATTGAGCTGCTCCAAGGGTGAGGGCTGGCTAGGGGTCGCCCTGGAGGCACCTGTAGCCAGCTCTCATCCTCATTGAGCTGCTCCAAGGGTGAGGGCTGGCTAGGGGTCGCCCTGGAGGCACCTGTAGCCAGCTCTCATCCTCATTGAGCTGCTCCAAGGGTGAGGGCTGGCTAGGGGTCGCCCTGGAGGCACCTGTAGCCAGCTCTCATCCTCATTGAGCTATTCGAAGGGTGAGGGCTGGCTACGTGTCGCCCTGGAGGCACCTGTAGCCAACTCTCATCCTCATTGAGCGTGATAACGGACGCTGCGCTGAACGGCGGCGCATAGGAACGGGCGGTGAAATAAGCGCGCCAAAAAAACTATAAAGTTTACGTTTTTTTTCCGTAATTCATCAGATGAGGGTGATAACGGACGCTGCGCTGAACGGCGGCGCGTAGGAACGGGCGGTGAAATAAGTGCGCCAAAAAAGCTATAAAGTGTACGTTTTTTTTCCATAATTCATTAGATGAGCGTGATAACGGAAGCTGCGTTGAACAGCGGCGCGTAGGAACGGGCGGTGAAATAAGCGCGCCAAAAAAACTATAAAGTTTACGTTTTTTTTCCGTAATTCATCAGATGAGCGTGATAACGGAAGCTGCGCTGAACGGTGGCGCGTAGTAACAGGCGGTGAAATAAGCGCCAAAAAACTATAAAGTTTACTTTTTTTCCATAATTCATTAGATGAGCGTGATAACGGAAGCTGCGCTGAACGGCGGCGCGTAGGAACGGGCGGTGAAATAAGCGCGCCAAAAAAACTATAAAGTTTACGTTTTTTTTCCGTAATTCATCAGATGAGCGTGATAACGGAAGGTGCGCTGAACCGCGGCGCGTAGGAACGGGCGGTGAAATAAGCGCGCCAAAAAAACTATAAAGTTTACGTTTTTTTTCCGTAATTTATCAGATGAGCGTGATAACGGACGCAGCCCTTAATGGCGGCGTCAGAGCGACTTTTTTTTTGTTGCAGATTGAATTTTAAGTGCTTTTGCTATCATCAAACCTGTAGCCAGCTCTGATCCTCATTGAGCTATTCCAAGGGTGAGGGCTGGCTAAGGGTCGCCCTGGAGGCACCTGTAGCCAGCTCTCATCCTCATTGAGCTGCTCCAAGGGTGAGGGCTGGCTAGGGGTCGCCCTGGAGGCACCTGTAGCCAGCTCTCATCCTCATTGAGCTGCTCCAAGGGTGAGGGCTGGCTAGGGGTCGCCCTGGAGGCACCTGTAGCCAGCTCTCATCCTCATTGAGCTGCTCCAAGGGTGAGGGCTGGCTAGGGGTCGCCCTGGAGGCACCTGTAGCCAGCTCTCATCCTCATTGAGCTGCTCCAAGGGTGAGGGCTGGCTAGGGGTCGCCCTGGAGGCACCTGTAGCCAGCTCTCATCCTCATTGAGCTGCTCCAAGGATGAGGGCTGGCTAGGGGTCGCCCTGGAGGCACCTGTAGCCAGCTCTCATCCTCATTGAGCTGCTCCAAGGGTGAGGGCTGGCTAGGGGTCGCCCTGGAGGCACCTGTAGCCAGCTCTCATCCTCATTGAGCTGCTCCAAGGGTGAGGGCTGGCTAGGGGTCGCCCTGGAGGCACCTGTAGCCAGCTCTCATCCTCATTGAGCTGCTCCAAGGGTGAGGGCTGGCTAGGGGTCGCCCTGGAGGCACCTGCAGCCAGCTCTCATCCTCATTGAGCTATTCGAAGGGTGAGGGCTGGCTACGTGTCGCCCTGGAGGCACCTGTAGCCAACTCTCATCCTCATTGAGCGTGATAACGGACGCTGCGCTGAACGGCGGCGCATAGGAACGGGCGGAGAAATAAGCGCGCCAAAAAAACTATAAAGTTTACGTTTTTTTTCCGTAATTCATCAGATGAGGGTGATAACGGACGCTGCGCTGAACGGCGGCGCGTAGGAACGGGCGGTGAAATAAGCGCGCCAAAAAAACTATAAAATTTACGTTTTTTTTCCGTAATTCATCAGATGAGCGTGATAACGGAAGCTGCGCTGAACGGCGGCGCGTAGGAATGGGCGGTGAAATAAGTGCGCCAAAAAAGCTATAAAGTGTACGTTTTTTTTCCATAATTCATTAGATGAGCGTGATAACGGAAGCTGCGTTGAACGGCGGCGCGTAGGAACGGGCGGTGAAATAAGCGCGCCAAAAAAACTATAAAGTTTACGTTTTTTTTCCGTAATTCATCAGATGAGCGTGATAACGGATGCTGTGCTGAACGGCGGCACGTAGGAACGGGCGGTGAAATAAGTGCGCAAAAAAAACGATAAAGTTTACGATTTTTTTCTGTAATTTATCAGATGAGCGTGATAACGGACGCAGCCCTTAACGGCGGCGTCAGAGCGACTTTTTTTTGTTGCAGAATGAATTTTAAGTGCTTTTGGTATCATCAAACCTGTAGCCAGCTCTCATCCTCATTGAGCTATTCCAAGGGTGAGGGCTGGCTAGGGGTCGCCCTGGAGGCACCTGTAGCCAGCTCTCATCCTCATTGAGGTGCTCCAAGGGTGAGGGCTGGCTAGGGGTCGCCCTGGAGGCACCTGTAGCCAGCTCTCATACTCATTGAGGTGCTCCAAGGGTGAGGGCTGGCTAGGGGTCGCCCTGGAGGCACCTGTAGCCAGCTCTCATCCTCATTGAGCTGCTCCAAGGGTGAGGGCTGGCTAGGGGTCGCCCTGGAGGCACCTGTAGCCAGCTCTCATCCTCATTGAGCTGCTCCAAGGGTGAGGGCTGGCTAGGGGTCGCCCTGGAGGCACCTGTAGCCAGCTCTCATCCTCATTGAGCTGCTCCAAGGGTGAGGGCTGGCTAGGGGTCGCCCTGGAGGCACCTGTAGCCAGCTCTCATCCTTATTGAGCTATTCCAAGGGTGAGGGCTGGCTACGTGTCGCCCTGGAGGCACTTGTAGCCAGCTCTCATCCTCATTGAGCGTGATAACGGACGCTGCGCTGAACGGCGGCGCATAGGAACGGGCGGGGAAATAAGCGCGCCAAAAAAAACTATAAAGTTTACGTTTTTTTTCCGTAATTCATCAGATGAGGGTGATAACGGACGCTGCGCTGAACGGCGGTGCGTAGGAACGGGTGGTGAAATAAGCGCGCCAAAAAAACTATAAAGTTTACGTTTTTTTTCCGTAATTCATCAGATGAGCGTGATAACGGACGCTGCGCTGAATGGCGGCGCGTAGGAACGGGCGGTGAAATAAGCGCGCCAAAAAAACTATAAAGTTTACGTTTTTTTTCCGTAATTCATCAGATGAGCGTGATAACGGATGCTGTGCTGAACGGCGACACGTAGGAACGGGCGATGAAATAAGTGCGCCAAAAAAACGATAAAGTTTACGTTTTTTTTCTGTAATTTATCAGATCAGCGTGATAACGGACGCAGCCCTTAACGGCGGCGTCAGAGCGACTTTTTTTTGTTGCAGATTGAATTTTAAGTGCTTTTGCTATCATCAAACCTGTAGCCAGCTCTCATCCTCATTGAGCTATTCCAAGGGTGAGGGCTGGCTAAGGGTCGCCCTGGAGGCACCTGTAGCCAGCTCTCATCCTCATTGAGCTGCTCCAAGGGTGAGGGCTGGCTAGGGGTCGCCCTGGAGGCACCTGTAGCCAGCTCTCATCCTCATTGAGCTGCTCCAAGG
Source organism: Phyllobates terribilis (assembly GCF_046119375.1). NCBI lineage: Eukaryota > Metazoa > Chordata > Amphibia > Anura > Dendrobatidae > Phyllobates > Phyllobates terribilis. The sequence goes on along the minus strand of NW_027362785.1, from coordinate 14,103,555 downwards.
GTGAGGGCTGGCTAGGGGTCGCCCTGGAGGCACCTGTAGCCAGCTCTCATCCTCATTGAGCTGCTCCAAGGGTGAGGGCTGGCTAGGGGTCGCCCTGGAGGCACCTGTAGCCAGCTCTCATCCTCATTGAGCTGCTCCAAGGGTGAGGGCTGGCTACGGGTCGCCCTGGAGGCACCTGTAGCCAGCTCTCATCCTCATTGAGCTGCTCCAAGGGTGAGGGCTGGCTAGGGGTCGCCCTGGAGGCACCTGTAGCCAGCTCTCATCCTCATTGAGCTGCTCCAAGGGTGAGGGCTGGCTAGGGGTCGCCCTGGAGGCACCTGTAGCCAGCTCTCATCCTCATTGAGCTGCTCCAAGGGTGAGGGCTGGCTAGGGGTCGCCCTGGAGGCACCTGTAGCCAGCTCTCATCCTCATTGAGCTGCTCCAAGGGTGAGGGCTGGCTAGGGGTCGCCCTGGAGGCACCTGTAGCCAGCTCTCATCCTCACTGAGCTGCTCCAAGGGTGAGGGCTGGCTAGGGGTCGCCCTGGAGGCACCTGTAGCCAGCTCTCATCCTCACTGAGCTGCTCCAAGGGTGAGGGCTGGCTAGGGGTCGCCCTGGAGGCACCTGTAGCCAGCTCTCATCCTCATTGAGCTGCTCCAAGGGTGAGGGCTGGCTAGGGGTCGCCCTGGAGGCACCTGTAGCCAGCTCTCATCCTCATTGAGCTGCTCCAAGGGTGAGGGCTGGCTATTGGTCGCCCTGGAGGCACCTGTAGCCAGCTCTCATCCTCATTGAGCTGCTCCAAGGGTGAGGGCTGGCTAGGGGTCGCCCTGGAGGCACCTGTAGCCAGCTCTCATCCTCATTGAGCTTCTCCAAAGGTGAGGGCTGGCTAGGGGTCGCCCTGGAGGCACCTGTAGCCAGCTCTCATCCTCATTGAGCTATTCCAAGGGTGAGGGCTGGCTACGGGTATGCCCTGGAGGCACCTGTAGCCAGCTCTCATCCTCATTGAGCTATTCCAAGGGTGAGGGCTGGCTAGGGGTCGCCCTGGAGGCACCTGTAGCCAGCTCTCATCCTCATTGAACTATTCCAAGGGTGAGGGCTGGCTACGTGTCGCCCTGGAGGCACCTGTAGCCAGCTCTCATCCTCATTGAGCGTGATAACGGACGCTGCGCTGAACGGCGGCGCATAGGAACGGGCGGTGAAATAAGCGCGCCAAAAAAACTATAAAGTTTACGTTTTTTTTTCCGTAATTCATCAGATGAGGGTGATAACGGACGCTGCGCTGAACGGCGGCGCGTAGGAACGGGCGGTGAAATAAGCGCGCCAAAAAAGCTATAAAGTGTACGTTTTTTTTCCATAATTCATTAGATGAGCGTGATAACGGAAGCTGCGTTGAACGGCGGCGCGTAGGAACGGGCGGTGAAATAAGCGCGCCAAAAAAACTATAAAGTTTACGTTTTTTTTCCGTAATTCATCAGATGAGCGTGATAACGGACGCTGCGTTGAATGGCGGCGCGTAGGAACGGGCGGTGAAATAAGCGCACCAAAAAAACTATAAAGTTTACGTTTTTTTCCATAATTCATTAGATGAGCGTGATAACGGAAGCTGCGCTGAACGGCGGCGCGTAGGAAAAGGCAGTGAAATAAGCGCGCCAAAAAAGCTATAAAGTTTCCTTTTTTTTCCGTAATTTATCAGATGAGCGTGATAACGGACGCAGCCCTTAACGGCGGCGTCAGAGCGACTTTTTTTTGTTGCAGATTGAATTTTAAGTGCTTTTGGTATCATCAAACCTGTAGCCAGCTCTCATCCTCATTGAGCTATTCCAAGGGTGAGGGCTGGCTAGGGGTCGCCCTGGAGGCACCTGTAGCCAGCTCTCATCCTCATTGAGCTATTCCAAGGGTGAGGGCTGGCTACGGGTCGCCCTGGAGGCACCTGTAGCCAGCTCTCATCCTCATTGAGCTATTCCAAGGGTGAGGGCTGGCTAGGGGTCGCCCTGGAGGCACCTGTAGCCAGCTCTCATCCTCATTGAGCTATTCCAAGGGTGAGGGCTGGCTAGGGGTCGCCCTGGAGGCACCTGTAGCCAGCTCTCATCCTCATTGAGCTGCTCCAAGGGTGAGGGCTGGCTAGGGGTCGCCCTGGAGGCACCTGTAGCCAGCTCTCATCAAGAAAAAGCTACGCCTACTAAGTTGCATTAACCAATCGGAGCAGATTCATGATTTACATTGAAATAAACCATTCACTGACAAGTGCATCATTTTAGGAAAAGGAAAAGGAGTTTTGGAGGGAAGTTTAATTTGATCCAGTGCTCAGGAGCAACAAGGGTGATTAGTGCACAAGAGAAGCTGTGACCTTAGCCAATTACAACCATGCCGCCCAAAAGAAGGTAAGTACACCTGGTGGGATAGTGAGTGGGAGGGAAATATGAATCTGCAGAGGTATGTGTTGCTTCTAGAAATACTCTTTCTGGACACCATTGCAGCATGCATTCTGGGGTACACTGAGACCATGGGAGTATTTGCAGAAGAGGTTAACATACAGCATGTATTGGGATCAGGTGCCTAACTATACTGCAGCATCATCTGAGCTTGTACTGGAATCAGGTGTATAAGTATACTTGTACTCATATAGCTTGTACTGGAATCAGGTGTATAAGTATACTTGTACTCATATAGCTTGTACTGGAATCAGGTGTATAACTATACTTGTACTCATATAGCTTGTACTGGAATCAGGTGTATAAGTATACTTGTACTCATATAGTTTGTACTGGAATCAGGTGCCAAATCTGATGTCCTCTCTGTGACCTCTGCAAACTTTTTAGCTTGGTTGTATTACTTTGGTGGGGGGAGGGGGAAGGATTGCGGTGTGAAAGTGTATTATAACATCATGTTAAGGCTTGCAATTGTTCAGGCTCAGTCACAGAAAGGGTTTATGTTTTTGGCGCGGTCTTTCTGTATCTTTCAAAGTTTGCAGTGTGAAAAGGCTTTAAACTGTATATGTACTTGCTCGCTCACTCGTTTTTTCTCCTTTTTGACTGATAAATGAGTGCCGGTCATGTGCAAAACTGTATAAGCATTTGCATAGTCAATACCACATTAATTTTTTGCACGGTATCTTTGTCAATCTAAATAATTCTTGCAAAACCTCAGATTTGCGCAAGATCTAGGAACATGCATATGATAAAAAACCGCATGTGTTATGTGCACAATATTGCCACAATTTGTGTAGTATGCTATAAAAGTGCATTAACTTGTGCTAAACAATTGCTCCTTAAAAAATTGTGTACGTTTGTCCGTTTTTGTGACCAAAAATGAGGGCTGGCTATTGGTGGTCAAAATACACTCTAGAGCCAGCCCTCATCTTTTTAAAAAAATCTATGGCAATGATGAGATGTGCCTTTTCTCATGAGCTGTGTATTTGTTGTAAAAAAAAATCAGATTTTTGAAATCCAGTTATCCTGCTGAAACATAAAAAATGCTGGTTGATATTAGTGGGTGGAAAAGCTAGATTCTCACTGATATTGTTCCTGATCTTCCATTTTTCTTTTTTACAGCGGCTTCAGGATGCTGAAGACATGTCCACTATGTTACAAAGCATTTACTCAACTGTCACAGCACCTTACACAACAATGCCTTAGATGCTGTACACAAGAGGAGAAGGATGCGCTAGTGAAAGAATCTAGAAACTCACTGATAGCAATTGCAACAAAAGGAACATATATCCCTTATGACAAGATTCCAGAGATCACTACAAAGGACGATCTTATCTCCTTCCTGGAGGACAGAGGGTTTATAGTACCCGAGAAACCAACTATGGCCAGGTATGCCCCACTAGCATCTTATTCTTTGAATACTGATGTTCATACTTGTGTAAGCTTTATAGATTTGCATATATGTTCTGAACTATGCCAAATAATCACGTGTATTTTATATTTACAGGATTGTTGAAGATGAGGGGGCATCACCTGTGCAGGAGGAGCTGACAGCCAGTGAGCAAGAGCTGCCTAATGAGGAGGAAGTGCTGCCTGTTGAGGAGGAAATGTCTACAGTCATCGAGGAGGAGTCGCCCGTCCCAGAGGAAGAGCCGCCCGTCCCAGAGGAAGAGCCGCCCGTCCCAGAGGAAGAGCTGTCCGTCACAGAGGAAGAGCCGTCCGTCACAGAGGAAGAGCCGTCCGTCACAGAGGAAGAGCCGCCCGTCACAGTGGAAGAGCCGCCCGTCACAGTGGAAGAGCCGCCCGTCCCAGAGGAAGAGCCGCCCGTCCCAGAGGAAGAGCCGCCCGTCCCAGAGGAAGAGCCGTCCGTCACAGTGGAAGAGCCGTCCGTCCCAGAGGAAGAGCCGCCCGTCACAGTGGAAGAGCCGCCCGTCCCAGAGGAAGAGCTGCCCGTCCCAGAGGAAGAGCCGCCCGTCCCAGAGGAAGAGCCGCCCGTCCCAGAGGAAGAGCCGCCCGTCCCAGAGGAAGAGCCGCCCATCCCAGAGGAAGAGCCGCCCGTCCCAGAGGAAGAGCCGCCCGTCCCAGAGGAAGAGCCGTCCGTCACAGAGGAAGAGCCGTCCGTCACAGAGGAAGAGCCGCCCGTCACAGTGGAAGAGCCGTCCGTCACAGAGGAAGAGCCGCCCGTTCCAGAGGATTATGATATCTACAGGTCAGTGTAAATTTATACAAGGAATTTACTTTAATCCCTTGCTCAAACATTGCCTTGGCCTCAGCACATCCTGGCTTTTAGGCCACTTTAAAAAATTGTCAACACTGCTGGCCTACTCAAGATTGTACTTCACGTATCTAAGGATTTTTATAATTTACAGGACTGTTGAAGATGAGAAGCCATCTACATCAACTGGCACATCGGCACGCCGAGCCATATCAAATCCTGAATTGGTGCATCTTTCAGCTGCAGAAGACTATACATCCTCTGAAACATCCGACAGTGAAGCCGATCAACAACCAGAGACCAGAGAAAGAGAGGAAAATACCAGCCAAACAGATGAAGACAGGCCGAGGTCAGTTAGTGTGTGTAACATTCTCACTCATCATGCTTTTATATATATATACATATCTATATATATCTATATATATATATATATATATTGAGCAAAAAAACAATACAAATAATGTTTAACTGGGACAATTAATAGCATATCCCACAACTTTACAGCCCTTACAAAGTAATTTTTTCTCCTATTTTAGGCAATAGATTTCCCTTCCATTGCAGCCATAAAACAGGATGCCAAAAAAGTGCCCTACACATAGACAGCTCTGTGGGGCACACAGCTTTGGCGGGGCATACTAAAATGCACTGCCATTACGATTTTCATCTGTGGGCCAGTAGAGGATGATGTACTAGCTTTACCCACAGATGAACTTCAGAACACGCAGTGTTCAGCAGTGGATGCTGCGTATAAAGGGCAGGCAGCCAGCAAAGTGCTGCTGCCAGTCAGAGCACTGGGGTCCACAGAAATCGGGCCTGGGGACACAGAAATGTTTACCACCCCTGACAACGGTGAGTGGAACCCCCAGCTGTCAAGGTCCCCGACATTTCCCCAGATTCTTCCACTGGGTGAGGGCCCCATGAATGCGTCGTTACAGGGAACCCTGGACTCACAGGCCCCATAGCGGCTGCATAGTCTACTGCCATTGGCAGGACGTCACTATATATATGCTGTATATGCTTACACAGTATTTTTCTCAAAGTTCTAATTTGTTTCTACTCTGACCTGTTGTTCTTTCTTCCAAATTTGTAGGATGACAAGCCAGAAATGGACTGTTGACAAGAGGATCAAAATGAAAGATGCAGGTTATTATGATCACCATTCTCTGTCTCATCCAATATTAAAAGGTTTTTCCTCTTATTTGCAGAACCATTGCAAGCTGGAAAGATACAAACAAATTGTTGAAAATGTGTCAAGGTTTTTATACTTTATGAACAAACGCCGTGTGAGCCTCAACTTTGCGACAAAGATTGAAAACGCCCATTTATTTTTCAAAAACCTTCAAGATCTCGGTCTGTGCAACCAAACTGTCACCAACTACATTAAGAATGTCCGGAAATTTGTACATTATCAACTATTTGCAACCAATTTACGCGATAAAAATGAAAAACTCTTCAAGGCAATGAAGTATTTCCAGTATGTGACTGCGGATATTCAGAAGAAATTTTCCAAGGGAGTTGCAAAAGAAGTTGTCAGCAAAAGGTATGTCAGCTAATTTTTATCCTTTCAGATGTATGCACAATTATTATTTTTTCTCTTTTCTCTCTCCCGCCAGGATTTTTCATACAAGACTTAAAAATAGGCCTCACCTATCAGTCACATTTATTAATCTTTCTCTTAGGTACCTGGAGTTGCATAAATTGGACAAAACACCTCAGCAATGCCAGGAGATCCTGACCGTTGCAAAGCCAGCTTTCCTGCAAGCCATCGAGGATGTCCAAGGAGGATCCCGAAATGAAGTGCATCAGTTGGAGATTCTCTATTACCTTGAGGCCTTAATCATACTAAAACACTTACAAAGACCAGGAGTTGTCAGAAACATGACGGTAAGTAACAACCTACTCATTATCCTGATTTAAAGCCACATGTCTATCTAACTTTCCCATGTCTTGACTCACAGGTTTCTGAGTGGACAGAGAGGATGCGTCACATCTATCAAAATGAACAGCTAATAATTGTCGGAGTTAAATCCCATAAGACTGCTGCCCACCAAGTAGCCTGTTTTGTGCTTACTGAAGAAGAAGAAAAGGTAAGATGTTCCTGTCACTACGATGGCACCCACATTAGAGAGGGATCTGTTAGTTGTCATGACTTCAACCCGTAGGATTAGTGGCATTCTGTCCCTTTTAGTAGATCCTCCCTTTAACCAGATTTTACAGGACAACTTGGTGCTACATCCTCATGCAGGTGTGTTGGGAGTCTTTCCCTTATTTCCCTGCAGTATCCAGTATGCTAAACCATAGTATCGGTGTCCAGAATAGTGCATTTTCTTAACAATAATGCTTGTTGCAGCAGCATCCAGAATGCATTATCAGTAGGAACAGATATGCTCTCCCTTATCACAGATGTTCTGCACTTTAAATGAATGGTGGGCAGTTTATAGTCTGACATATGTTTGGTGTGAGGTGACTTTTCTATATATTTAGATTATGTGGTTCCTATCATGCTCTGAAATCCAACTGAGGCGGAGGAGAGATACTGCCCTTTTAGTCTGTAGGTTTCGCTCTCCTGGTTAGGCACATCCCTCCCTCACGTTGGTGCGGTCATTGACTCCAGTAATTAATTTAGTCTATTTCAAATTTTCTTATCTTAATATTGAAGGGCCCAACTCAATTTTTATTAAGTGGTTTACTGTTTTTTGTTTTGTTTATTTACAGTGGTTTAACATCTACTTTAAAAAAGTGAGACGGGTGCTGGCCAAAAAAGACAGTCCAGATAAATTCTTCTTATCGACTACAGGAAGACAGATATATAATGTATCCACCGACCTTCATCGCTACCAGAAGAAGTAAGTCTTAAAAGTTAAAAATCCTACATATTAGATGTTGTGCCATGTATTTATGATCTACTCTATTACTATCTAGGTACAAACTTAAATCCATCTCTAGTCAGGTGGCAAGAAAAACTTGTGAAACATGGACCGTGTCACATTTAACAGAGACACAGAGGTATCTTTTCTCCAAATATCTCAGTCATTCCAACATGACAGCAGAGAGGAATTACAGAGAAAAAACGTTAGGAGACCTCTGCCAAGCATACACACTGGTCTTGGCAGCAGGGAAATCATCGGAAAATCAACCTCAACCCAGCAGCTCAAGGTAATTTATTGCAAAGCAGTTATGATCTATTTCACCAAATTGTTGATAAAATGTAATATTCTGTTTTCTATCTCCCCTAAAGAGAAGCAGAAGAGAGCAATGGAGAAGAGGAGCAAATGGTCCAGCAAGCTGAAGACTACAGTGCCCAGGGTGAAACAGAGGACCTCGGTGTGTCAAATTTAAATACTAAGACTCAAAGGTGGGTATATTATTAAATCAAGCAAGCTAGTAGGAGTTGGCAAACTGTACATAGCTTGTGATGTTATGGACAATGACTTGTTCTTCTGAGCATCCTCAGCACCTATACCCAGGCAAAGTGCTCTCAGTAGCGGCCACTTGTAGACAGTATGCGGAAGGGTATATTACAGGCGTTTATTGATGATATCTCCATCGCAGAACAAACCTCGATGCCTAAACTTTTAGGATTGATAGAAGATATCCTTATACCACTCTAAGTGCCCAGAAAATGTAATGTTATTATTTATATCAGGCGGAGAGCACCAATCGAACCTAGGGTCACAACAAGGTCCATGAAGACAGGGATGCAGTTGAGGAAAAGGAAACACCCAGGGTAATTGGTCAATATACTCATTCACATTGTCCTTGAACAATAAACATTTCGGTTTTAACATATGTATTCCCCTTCTTTCCTTTAAAGAGATTAAGAAGACGGCAGTGATCAGCTCCCAAGAAAGAATGAGGCGTTTCGGAGACTAAAGTTCCCGTCTTGTTAAAGTTTCTGAATTCATGTTTTATTTGTTTCTTTTCTATTGTAGGTTGTTCTACAATTCCAGGTGAACGGGGCCCTCGAAGCAATGGGAGAAGATTTTCTTTATTATAAACATTTGTACTGTTTGTATTAGTGTTAAAGGGATTCTGTCACCAGGTTTTAGCCATCTCATCTGAGCGCACCATAATGTGGACACAGACATCTTTATTCCAGTGATATATCACTTACTAGGCTGCTCAGTGTAGTTTGCATTAAAACACTGTTAAATCATCTGGAGATTATCATTAGAGCACTACTCCAGTAGTCCAGTCATACTTGGGAGCTGCCAAATCTGCAACAGAGAAAACAGTAATTTTATCAAAATGACAGCAAGGAGCTCAGTAAGTGAAACATTGCTGGATCAGGATTTCTATCTCTACATTATGCTGCTGTCCGATGGGATGTCAAAAACCTGGTGACAGAGTCCTTTTAATAACTATTTTAAAGATAAATATAAAGTGGAAGTCCTATGGCTATGATGAAACAATTCTGACAACTGTTCAAATGGCACAATCATTTACTACCGTCAGGTTTCTGAGCCGTTTAGTCTAATGCTTTGTCAGTATTACTAGAATCCATAATAATTTAAAGGTCAGGTACCATAAAAGTGCTCCTGCCAGTCAGAGCAGTGCAGTCCCTGGAAATCAGGCCTAGGGAAGCAGAATATATTACCATCCCTAACAACGGTAAGCATGACCCCCAGCTGTCCAGCAACCCGACATGTAGAACTGCCTATAAAAATGACCATTTGTCCAGTCAGTGCATCACTCTCTGGTGCCCTTTTACACTGGCACACTGCTTTCTGTCTCTCTCTCTTTCTCTCTCTCCAGTGCAATGCTCTCTGGTGCTCTTTCACTCTCTTTCCAGTGCACCACTCTCTGATGTGTTCTCTTTCTCCCTACTGCACCGCTCTCTGGCACTCCTCTGTCTTTATAGTGCACTGCTCTCTTTTGTGCTCTCTCAGTCTCCAGTGCATCACTGGCGCTCGCTTTTGATCTCTCCCCATTGCACCACTCTCTCGCATGCTCTCTCTCTGGTGCTTTCTTTCCATCCAAAGTGCCTTTTTTTGTCTCTGTGCCTTCACGAGCCTCTCAATCTCTGTCTTTGCCCATCTGTGGCTCTCTATCGGTCTCTGTGCCTCTCTGTCCCTCCCTGTGCTTCTATTTACCTTTTGCATCCCTCTATGTGCCTACCTTTGCCCCTTTGCTCCCCTCTTTGCCTCTATGTGCCTCTCAATGACTCTCTCTCATGCACACCTCTTCCTGTAGGTCAAAGGTAAGAAGCACTACTCAAGTTGCAGCAGAGAAGATTAATTGGTAAGTAACCACAAAGCTACACAGTGTTTAACACTTGTGTATTTTTTAAGAATCTTGTTCCTGTAGGATGCTTCCTGAACATTAAAGTGAATTGTCAGGAAACATCTTTAAGCTACAGGATCCTTGAAAAATATGCAAGTTTTTATTGGATGATTTGTCAGGCTATCAACAATCACACAGGGCCACAGGCCCGTCAACAGGGCAATAGCCCACTCCACAAGGCCAATGACCCTTTGCAAAGGGCCAGAGGTCCCTTTCCGCAGTGCCATAGGCATTTCCACAGGGCCATAACCCACTCCAGCTCTCTCCACAGGGCAACAGGCCCATTTGAAGGGCCACAGATCCCTCTTCAGGGTCACAGGCCTTTCCACAGGGCCGCACCCACCTTCAGCTCTCTCCACAGGGCCATAGGCCCTTTCCTCAGGGCCACAAGCCCCTCCAGCTCTCTCCACAGGGCAACAGACCACTATACAGGGTCACAGGCCTTTCCACAGGGCCACAAGCCCCTTCAGCTCTCTCCACAGGACCACAGGCTCCTACCGGGCCACAGGCCTTTACACAGTGCCACAAGCCCCTCCAGCTCTTTCCACAGGCAATCATGTTGCATGTTGTTTACTGCAAAAGACTTCATAGGCCCCAATCTTACTCCAGAGCCTTCCACAGGCCCCTCCAGCCCACTCCACATGGCCTTTTTTAGCAGAGCAAAACTCCCTCCAGCTCTCTTTACATCACTACATGCCCCTCTGCGGGCAAACAACCCCTTCAACTCTCTCCACAGTACCATAGGCTCCTTCTGCCGGGCCACAAGCATTTCCACAGGGCCACAATCCCCTCCAACTCTTCTCCACAGGACAACAAGCTCTCATTACAGGGCCATAGCTCCCCTCCACAGGGCCAAATGCACTTTCTGCATGGACACAGCCCCATTTAGCTCTCTCCACAGAGACACAAGGCCCGTCTGCAGAGCACAAGCCCCCTCTTCAAGGCCAAAAGGCCTTTCTACATGGCCATAGTCATTTCCATAGGGCACGAGCCCCTCCAGCTCTCTCCACAGGGCAACGGACCCCTATACAGGGTCACAGGCCTTTCCACAGGGCCACAACACCTTCAGCTCTCTCCACATGACCACAGGCTCCTACTGGGCCACAGGCCTTTCCACAGTGCCACAAGCCCCTCCAGCTCTCTCCACAGGCAATCATGTTGCATGTTGTTTACTGCAAAGGACTTCATAGGCCCAAATCTTACTCCAGAGCCTTCGAAAGGCCCCTCCAGCCCGCTCCACATGGCCTTTTCGTCAGGACACAACTCCCTCCAGCTCTCTTTACATCGCCACATGCTCCTCAGCGGGGCCACAGACACCTATACAGGGTCACAGGCCTTTCCACAGGGCCTCAACCCCTTCAGCTGTCTCCACAGGACCACAGGCTTTTCCACAGCCCACAACTCCTTCCAGCTCTCACCACAGGGCCACAGCCCCTTCCACAGGGCTAAAGGGCGTATCCATAGGGCCACAGACCTTTCCACAGGGCCACAACACCCTCCAGCTCTCTCCACAGGACAAGAAGCTCTCTTTACAGGGCCATAGCTCACCTCCACAGGGCCAAATGCACTTTCCACACGGCCACAACTCCCAACAGCTCTCTCCACAGAGTCACAGGGCCCGTCTGCAGGGCACAAGCCCCCTCTTCAAGGCCAAAAGGCCTTTCTACATGGCCATAGTCATTTCCATAGGGCACGAGCCCCTCCAGCTCTCTCCACAGGGCAACGGACCCCTATACAGGGTCACAGGTCTTTCCACAGGGCCACAATCCCCTCCAACTCTTCTCCACAGGACAACAAGCTCTCTTTACCGGGCCATAGCTCCCCTCCACAGGGCCAAATGCACTTTCTGCATGGCCACAGCCCCCTTTAGCTCTCTCCACAGAGACACAAGGCCCGTCTGCAGGGCACAAGCCCCCTCTTCAAGGCCAAAAGGCCTTTCTACATGGCCATAGTCATTTCCATAGGGCACAAGCCCCTCCAGCTCTCTCCACAGGGCAACGGACCTCTATACAGGGTCACAGGCCTTTCCACAGGGCCACAACACCTTAAGCTCTCTCCACAGGACCACAGGCTCCTACTGGGCCACAGGCCTTTCCACAGTGCCACAAGCCCCTCCAGTTCTCTCCACAGGCAATCATGTTGCATGTTGTTTACTGCAAAGGACTTCATAGGCCCAAATCTTACTCCAGAGCCTTCCACAGGCCTCTCCAGCCCGCTCCACATGGCCTTTTCCTCAGGCCACAACTCCCTCCAGCTCTCTTTACATCGCCACATGCCCCTCTGCGGGGCCACAGACCCCTATACAGGGTCACAGGCCTTTCCACAGGGCCTCAACCCCTTCAGCTGTCTCCACAGGATCACAGGCTTTTCCACAGCCCACAACTCCTTCCACCTCTCACCACAGGGCCACAGCCCCTTCCACAAGGCTAAAGGGCCTATTCATAGGGCCACAGACCTTTCCACAGGGCCACAACACCCTCCAGCTCTCTCCACAGGACAAGAAGCTCTCTTTACAGGGCCATAGCTCACCTCCACAGGGCCAAATGCACTTTCCACACGGCCACAACTCCCAACAGCCCTCTCCACAGTGTCACAGGGCCCGTCTGCAGGGCACAAGCCCCCTCTTCAAAGCCAAAAGGCCTTTCTACATGGCCATAGTCATTCCCATAGGGCACAAGCACCTCCAGCTCTCTCCACAGGGCAACGGACCCCTGTACAGGGTCACAGGCCTTTCCACAGGGCCACAAAACCTTCAGCTCTCTCCACAGGCAATCATGTTGCATGTTGTTTACTGCAGAGGACTTCATAGGCCCAAATCTTACTCCAGAACCTTCCACAGGCCCCTCCAGCCCACTCCACATGGCCTTTTCCTCAGGCCACAACTCCCTCCAGCTCTCTTTACATCGCCACATGCCCCTCTGCGGGGCCACAGACCCCTATACAGCGTCACATGCCTTTCCACAGGGCCTCAACCCCTTCAGCTCTCTCCACAGGACCGCTGCCTCCTTCTGCCGGGCTACAAGCCTTTCCACAGGGCCACAATCCCCTCCAACTCTTCTCCGCAGGACAACAAGCTCTCTTTACCGGGCCATAGCTCCCCTCCACATGCACTTTCTGCATGGACACAGCCCCCTTTAGCTTTCTCCACAGAGACACAAGGCCCGTCTGCAGGGCACAAGCCCCCTCTTCAAGGCCAAAAGGCCTTTCTACATGGCCATAGTCATTTCCATAGGGCACGAGCCCCTCCAGCTCTCTCCACAGGGCAACGGACCCCTATACAGGGTCACAGGCCTTTCCACAGGGCCACAACACCTTCAGCTCTCTCCACAGGACCACAGGCTCCTACTGGGCCACAGGCCTTTCTACAGTGCCACAAGCCCCTCCAGCTCTCTCCACAGGCAATCATGTTGCATATTGTTTACTGCAAAGGACTTCATAGGCCCAAATCTTACTCCAGAGCCTTCCACAGGCCTTTCCAGCCCGCTCCACATGGCCTTTTCCTCAGGCCACAACTCCCTCCAGCTCTCTTTACATCGCTACATGCCCCTCTGCGGGGCCACAGACCCCTATACAGGGTCACAGGCCTTTCCACAGGGCCTCAACCCCTTCAGCTGTCTCCACAGGACCACAGGCTTTTCCACAGCCCACAACTCCTTCCACCTCTCACCACAGGGCCACAGCCCTTTCCACAAGGCCAAAGGGCCTATCCATAGGGCCACAGACCTTTCCACATGGCCACAACACCCTCCAGCTCTCTCCACAGGACAAGAAGCTCTCTTTACAGGGCCATAGCTCACCTCCACAGGGCCAAATGCACTATCCACACGGCCACAACTCCCAACAGCCCTCTCCACAGAGTCACAGGGCCCGTCTGCAGGGAACAAGCCCCCTCTTCAAAGCCAAAAGGCCTTTCTGCATGGCCATAGTCATTTCCATAGGGCACGAGCCCCTTCAGCTCTCTCCACAGGGCAACGGACCGCTATACAGGGTCACAGGCCTTTCCACAGGGCCACAACACCTTCAGCTCTCTCCACAGGACCACAGGCTCCTACCCGGCCACAGGCTTTTACACAGTGCTACAAGTCCCTCTAGCTCTCTCCACAGGCAATCATGTTGCATGTTGTTTACCGAAAAAAGGACTTCATAGGCCCAAATCTTACTTCAGACCCTTCCACAGGCCCCTCCAGCCCGCTCCACATGGCCTTTTCCGCAGGCCACAACTCCCTCCAGCTCTCTTTACATCGCCACATGCCCCTCTGCGGGGCCACAGACCCCTATACAGGGTCACAGGCCTTTCCACAGGGCCTCAACCCCTTCAGCTCTCTCCACAGGACCACTGGCTCCTTCTGCCAGGCCACAAGCATTTCCACAGGGCCACAATCCCCTCGAACTCTTCTCCACAGGACAACAAGCTCTCTTTACAGGGCCATAGCTCCCCTCCACAGGGCCAAATGCACTTTCTGCACGGCCACAGCCCCCTTTAGCTCTCTCCACAGAGACACAGGGCCCGTCTGCAGGACACAAGCCCCCTCTTCAAGGCCAAAGGGCCTTTCTACATGGCCATAGTCATTTCCATAGGGCACAAGCCCCTCCAGCTCTCTCCACAGGGCAACGGACCCCTATACAGGGTCACAGGCCTTTCCACAGGGCCACAACACCTTCAGCTCTCTCCACAGGACCACAGGCTACTACCGGGCCACAGGTCTTTCCACAGTGCCACAAGCACCATCCAGCTCTCTCCACAGGCAATCATGTTGCACTTTTGCAACAAGAGTCAATTTTTGTTGCAGTTCGGCAACATTGGAGTCAACCCTGTTGCAAATCGGACACGAAGCTTGAAAATTTATATGTTTACTGCAAAGGACTTCATAGGCCCCCATCTTACTCCAGAGCCTTCCACAGGCCCCTCCAGCACGCTCCACATGGCCTTTTCCACAGGCCACAACTCCATCCAGCTCTCTTTACATCGCCACATGCCCCTCTGCGGGGCAACAGACCCCTATACAGGGTCACAGGCCTCTCCACAGGGCCTCAACCCCTTCAGCTCTCTCCACAGGACCACTGGCTCCTTCTGCCGGGCCACAAGCCTTTCCACAGGGCCACAATCCCCTCCAATTCCACAGGACAACAGGCTCTCTTTACAGGGCCATAGCTCCCCTCCACAGGGCCAAATGCACTTTCCACATGGCCACAACCCCCTCCAGCTCTCTACACAGAGTCATGGGGCCCGTCTGCAGGGCACAAGCCCCTTCATCAAGGCCAAGGGGCCTTTCTACAGGGCCACTGGCCTTTAAATAGTGCCACAACCTCCTCTGGCTCTCTCAAGAGGGCCACAGGCTCCTTCTACAGGGCAAGGGCCCCCTCCACAAGGCCAAAGGCCCTTTGCAAAGGGCCATAGGTCCATTCCACAGGGCCATAGTCATTTCCATAGGGCCATAACCCCCCTCAAGCTCTCTCCACAGAACCGCAGGCTCCTTCTACAGGTTTACAGGCATATACACAGGGCCACATCTGCCTTCACCTCTCTCCACAAGGCGACAGGGCCCTTTCACTGTGTCATAGGCCTTTCCATAAGGCCACAACCCCCTCTGTCTCTCTCAAAAAGGACAGAGGCTCCCTTTACAAGGCAACAGCCCCCTCCACAAGGCCAAAGGCCTTTTTCAAAGGGCCACAGGTCCCTTTCGCAGGGCCATAGGCATTTCCCCAAGGCAATAACCCCCTCCAGCTCTCTCCACAGGACCACAGGCTCCTTCTACAAGACTACAACCCCTTTGAGCTCTTTCATCAGGGCCACAGCCTCCTCCGCCCCCCTTTAATCAGTTAAAAGGGCTCAATTGAGTGACCACAACACCTTCAGCTCTCTCCACAGGACCACAGGCTCCTACTGAGCCACAGGACTTTCCACAGTGCCACAAGCCCCTCTAGCTCTCTCCACAGGCAATCATGTTGCATGTTTTTTACTGCAAAGGACTTCATAGGCCCAAATCTTACTCCAGAGCCTTCCACAGGCCCCTCCAGCCGGCTCCACATGGCCTTTTCCTCAGGCCACAACTCCCTCCAGCTCTCTTTACATCGCCACATGCCCCTCTGCGGGGCCACAGACCCCTATACAGGGTCACTGGCCTTTCCACAGGGCCTCAACCCCTTCAGCTCTCTCCACAGGACCACAGGCTTTTCCACAGCCCACAACTCCTTCCAGCTCTCACCACAGGGCCACAGCCCCTTCCACAAGGCTAAAGGGCCTATCCATAGGGCCACAGACCTTTCCACAGGGCCACAACACGCTCCAGCTCTCTCCACAGGACAAGAAGCTCTCTTTACAGGGCCATAGCTCACCTCCACAGGGCCAAATGCACTTTCCACACGGCCACAACTCCCAACAGCCCTCTCCACAGAGTCACAGGGCCCGTCTGCAGGGCACAAGCCCCTCTTCAAGGCCAAAAGGCCTTTCTACATGGCCATAGTCATTCCCATAGGGCACGAGCACCTCCAGCTCTCTCCACAGGGCAACGGACCCCTGTACAGGGTCACAGTCCTTTCCACAGGGCCACAACAGCTTCAGCTCTCTCCACAGGCAATCATGTTGCATGTTGTTTACTGCAAAGGACTTCATAGGCCCAAATCTTACTCCAGAGCCTTCCACAGGCCTTTCCAGCCCACTCCACATGGCCTTTTCCTCAGGCCACAACTCCCTCCAGCTCTCTTTACATCGCCACATGCACCCTCTGCGGGGCCACAGACCCCTATACAGGGTCACAGGCCTTTCCACAGGGCCTCAACCCCTTCAGCTCTCTCCACAGGACCACTGGCTCCTTCTGCCGGGCCACAAGCATTTCCACAGGGCCACAATCCCCTCCAACTCTTCTCCACAGGACAACAAGCTCTCTTTACAGAGCCATAACTCCCCTCCACAGGGCCAAATGCACTTTCTGCACGGCCACAGCCCCCTTTAGCTCTCTCCACAGAGACACAGGGCCCGTCTGCAGGACACAAGCCCCCTCTTCAAGGCCAAAGGGCCTTTCTACATGGCCATAGTCATTTCCATAGGGCACAAGCCCCTCCAGCTCTCTCCACAGGGCAACGGACCCCTATACAGGGTCACAGGCCTTTCCACAGGGCCACAACACCTTCAGCTCTCTCCACAGGACCACAGGCTACTACCGGGCCACAGGTCTTTCCACAGTGCCACAAGCACCATCCAGCTCTCTCCACAGGCAATCATGTTGCACTTTTGCAACAAGAGTCAATTTTTGTTGCAGTTCGGCAACATTGGAGTCAACCCTGTTGCAAATCGGACACGAAGCTTGAAAATTTAGATGTTTACTGCAAAGGACTTCATAGGCCTTCATCTTACTCCAGAGCCTTCCACAGGCCCCTCCAGCACGCTCCACATGGCCTTTTCCACAGGCCACAACTCCATCCAGCTCTCTTTACATCGCCACATGCCCCTCTGCGGGGCAACAGACCCCTATACAGGGTCACAGGCCTCTCCACAGGGCCTCAACCCCTTCAGCTCTCTCCACAGGACCACTGGCTCCTTCTGCCGGGCCACAAGCCTTTCCACAGGGCCACAATCCCCTCCAATTCCACAGGACAACAGGCTCTCTTTACAGGGCCATAGCTCCCCTCCACAGGGCCAAATGCACTTTCCACATGGCCACAACCCCCTCCAGCTCTCTACACAGAGTCATGGGGCCCGTCTGCAGGGCACAAGCCCCTTCATCAAGGCCAAGGGGCCTTTCTACAGGGCCACTGGCCTTTAAATAGTGCCACAACCTCCTCTGGCTCTCTCAAGAGGGCCACAGGCTCCTTCTACAGGGCAAGGGCCCCCTCCACAAGGCCAAAGGCCCTTTGCAAAGGGCCATAGGTCCATTCCACAGGGCCATAGGCCTTTCCACAGGGCCACAACACCTTCAGCTCTTCCACAGGACCACAGGCTCCAGCCCGGCCACAGGCCTTTCCACAGTGCTACAAGTCCCTCCACCTCTCTCCACAGGCAATCATGTTTCATGTTGTTTACCGCAAAAGGACTTCATAGGCCCAAATCTTACTTCAGACCCTTCCACAGGCCCCTCCAGCCCGCTCCACATGGCCTTTTCCGCAGGCCACAACTCCCTCCAGCTCTCTTTACATCGCCACATGCCCCTCTGCGGGGCCACAGACCCCTATACAGGGTCACAGGCCTTTCCACAGGACCTCAACCCCTTCAGCTCTCTCCACAGGACCACAGACTTTTCCACAGCCCACAACTCCTTCCAGCTATCACCAGAGGGCCACAGCCCCTTCCACAAGGCTAAAGGGCCTATCCATAGGGCCACAGACATTTCCACAGGGCCACAATACCCTCCAGCTCTCTCCACAGGACAAGAAGCTCTCTTTACAGGGCCATAGCTCACCTCCACAGGGCCAAATGCACTTTCCACACGGCCACAACTCCCAACAGCTCTCTCCACAGAGTCACAAGGCCCGTCTGCAGGGCACAAGCCCCCTCTTCAAGGCCAAAAGGCCTTTCTACATGGCCATAGTCATTTCCATAGGGCACGAGCCCCTCCAGCTCTCTCCACAGGGCAACGGACCCCTATACAGGGTCAAAGGCCTTTCCCCAGGGCCACAATCCCCTCCAACTCTTCTCCACACGACAACAAGCTCTCTTTACCGGGCCATAGCTCCCCTCCACAGGGCCAAATGCACTTTCTGCATGGCCACAGCCCCCTTTAGCTCTCTCCACAGAGACACAAGGCCCGTCTGCAGGGCACAAGCCCCCTCTTCAAGGCCAAAAGGCCTTTCTACATGGCCATAGTCATTTCCATAGGGCACAAGCCCCTCCAGCTCTCTCCACAGGGCAACGGACCCCTATACAGGGTCACAGGCCTTTCCACAGGGCCACAACACTTTCAGCTCTCTCCACAGGACCACAGGCTCCTACTGGGCCACAGGCCTTTCCACAGTGCCACAAGCCCCTCCAGCTCTCTCCACAGGCAATCATGTTGCATGTTGTTTACTGCAAAGGACTTCATAGGCCCAAATCTTACTCCAGAGCCTTCCACAGGCCCCTCCAGCCCGCTCCACATGGCCTTTTCCTCAGGCCACAACTCCCTCCAGCTCTCTTTACATCGCCACATGCCCCTCTGCGGGGCCACAGACCCCTATACAGGGTCACAGGCCTTTCCACAGGGCCTCAACCCCTTCAGCTCTCTCCACAGGACCACTGGCTCCTTCTGCCAGGCCACAAGCATTTCCACAGGGCCACAATCCCCTCGAACTCTTCTCCACAGGACAACAAGCTCTCTTTACAGGGCCATAGCTCCCCTCCACAGGGCCAAATGCACTTTCTGCACGGCCACAGCCCCCTTTAGCTCTCTCCACAGAGACACAGGGCCCGTCTGCAGGACACAAGCCCCCTCTTCAAGGCCAAAGGGCCTTTCTACATGGCCATAGTCATTTCCATAGGGCACAAGCCCCTCCAGCTCTCTCCACAGGGCAACGGACCCCTATACAGGGTCACAGGCCTTTCCACAGGGCCACAACACCTTCAGCTCTCTCCACAGGACCACAGGCTACTACCGGGCCACAGGTCTTTCCACAGTGCCACAAGCACCATCCAGCTCTCTCCACAGGCAATCATGTTGCACTTTTGCAACAAGAGTCAATTTTTGTTGCAGTTCGGCAACATTGGAGTCAACCCTGTTGCAAATCGGACACGAAGCTTGAAAATTTAGATGTTTACTGCAAAGGACTTCATAGGCCCCCATCTTACTCCAGAGCCTTCCACAGGCCCCTCCAGCACGCTCCACATGGCCTTTTCCACAGGCCACAACTCCATCCAGCTCTCTTTACATCGCCACATGCCCCTCTGCGGGGCAACAGACCCCTATACAGGGTCACAGGCCTCTCCACAGGGCCTCAACCCCTTCAGCTCTCTCCACAGGACCACTGGCTCCTTCTGCCGGGCCACAAGCCTTTCCACAGGGCCACAATCCCCTCCAATTCCACAGGACAACAGGCTCTCTTTACAGGGCCATAGCTCCCCTCCACAGGGCCAAATGCACTTTCCACATGGCCACAACCCCCTCCAGCTCTCTACACAGAGTCATGGGGCCCGTCTGCAGGGCACAAGCCCCTTCATCAAGGCCAAGGGGCCTTTCTACAGGGCCACTGGCCTTTAAATAGTGCCACAACCTCCTCTGGCTCTCTCAAGAGGGCCACAGGCTCCTTCTACAGGGCAAGGGCCCCCTCCACAAGGCCAAAGGCCCTTTGCAAAGGGCCATAGGTCCATTCCACAGGGCCATAGTCATTTCCATAGGGCCATAACCCCCCTCAAGCTCTCTCCACAGAACCGCAGGCTCCTTCTACAGGTTTACAGGCATATACACAGGGCCACATCTGCCTTCACCTCTCTCCACAAGGCGACAGGGCCCTTTCACTGTGTCATAGGCCTTTCCATAAGGCCACAACCCCCTCTGTCTCTCTCAAAAAGGACAGAGGCTCCCTTTACAAGGCAACAGCCCCCTCCACAAGGCCAAAGGCCTTTTTCAAAGGGCCACAGGTCCCTTTCGCAGGGCCATAGGCATTTCCCCAAGGCAATAACCCCCTCCAGCTCTCTCCACAGGACCACAGGCTCCTTCTACAAGACTACAACCCCTTTGAGCTCTTTCATCAGGGCCACAGCCTCCTCCGCCCCCCTTTAATCAGTTAAAAGGGCTCAATTGAGTGACCACAACACCTTCAGCTCTCTCCACAGGACCACAGGCTCCTACTGAGCCACAGGACTTTCCACAGTGCCACAAGCCCCTCTAGCTCTCTCCACAGGCAATCATGTTGCATGTTTTTTACTGCAAAGGACTTCATAGGCCCAAATCTTACTCCAGAGCCTTCCACAGGCCCCTCCAGCCGGCTCCACATGGCCTTTTCCTCAGGCCACAACTCCCTCCAGCTCTCTTTACATCGCCACATGCCCCTCTGCGGGGCCACAGACCCCTATACAGGGTCACTGGCCTTTCCACAGGGCCTCAACCCCTTCAGCTCTCTCCACAGGACCACAGGCTTTTCCACAGCCCACAACTCCTTCCAGCTCTCACCACAGGGCCACAGCCCCTTCCACAAGGCTAAAGGGCCTATCCATAGGGCCACAGACCTTTCCACAGGGCCACAACATGCTCCAGCTCTCTCCACAGGACAAGAAGCTCTCTTTACAGGGCCATAGCTCACCTCCACAGGGCCAAATGCACTTTCCACACGGCCACAACTCCCAACAGCCCTCTCCACAGAGTCACAGGGCCCGTCTGCAGGGCACAAGCCCCTCTTCAAGGCTAAAAGGCCTTTCTACATGGCCATAGTCATTCCCATAGGGCACGAGCACCTCCAGCTCTCTCCACAGGGCAACGGACCCCTGTACAGGGTCACAGTCCTTTCCACAGGGCCACAACAGCTTCAGCTCTC
>NW_027362785.1:13729615-14082112 GCF_046119375.1 Phyllobates terribilis | reverse complement strand
ATACACAGCTAAATAACACCCCACCCAGATAATACCACCATACACAGCTAAATAACACCCCGCCCAGATAATACCACCATACACAGCTAAATAACACCCCGCCCAGATAATACCACCATACACAGCTAAATAACACCCCACCCAGATAATACCACCATACACAGCTAAATAACACACCACCCAGATAATACCACCATACACAGCTAAATAACACCCCACCCAGATAATACCACCATACACAGCTAAATAACACCCCACTCAGATAATACCGCCATACACAGCTAAATAACACCCCACCCAGATAATACCACCATACACAGCTAAATAACACCCCACCCAGATAATACCACCATACACAGCTAAATAACACCCCACCCAGATAATACCCCCATACACAGCTAAATAACACCCCGCCCAGATAATACCACCATACACAGCTAAATAACACCCCACCCAGATAATACCACCATACACAGCTAAATAACACACCACCCAGATAATACCACCTTACACAGCTAAATAACACCCCCCCAGATAATACCACCATACACAGCTAAATAACACCCCACCCAGATAATACCACCATACACAGCTAAATAACACCCCCCCAGATAATACCACCATACACAGCTAAATAACACACCACCCAGATAATACCACCATACACAGCTAAATAACACCCCGCCCAGATAATACCACCATACACAGCTAAATAACACACCACCCAGATAATACCACCATACATAGCTAATAACACCCCACCCAGATAATACCACCATACACAGCTAAATAACACCCCGCCCAGATAATACCACCATACATAGCTAATAACACACCACCCAGATAATACCACCTTACACAGCTAAATAACACCCCCCCAGATAATACCACCATACACAGCTAAATAACACCCCACCCAGATAATACCACCATACACAGCTAAATAACACCCCCCCAGATAATACCACCATACACAGCTAAATAACACCCCGCCCAGATAATACCACCATACACAGCTAAATAACACCCCGCCCAGATAATACCACCATACACAGCTAAATAACACACCACCCAGATAATACCACCATACACAGCTAAATAACACCCCACCCAGATAATACCACCATACACAGCTAAATAACACCCCGCCCAGATAATACCACCATACACAGCTAAATAACACCCCCCCAGATAATACCACCATACACAGCTAAATAACACCCCACCCAGATAATACCACCATACACAGCTAAATAACACCCCACCCAGATAATACCACCATACACAGCTAAATAACACACCACCCAGATAATACCACCATACACAGCTAATAACACCCCACCCAGATAATACCACCATACACAGCTAAATAACACACCACCCAGATAATACCACCATACACAGCTAATAACACCCCACCCAGATAATACCACCATACACAGCTAAATAACACACCACCCAGATAATACCACCTTACACAGCTAAATAACACCCCCCCAGATAATACCACCATACACAGCTAAATAACACACCACCCAGATAATACCACCATACACAGCTAATAACACCCCACCCAGATAATACCACCATACACAGCTAAATAACACACCACCCAGATAATACCACCATACACAGCTAAATAACACCCCCCCAGATAATACCACCATACACAGCTAAATAACACACCACCCAGATAATACCACCATACACAGCTAAATAACACCCCGCCCAGATAATACCACCATACACAGCTAAATAACACCCCGCCCAGATAATACCACCATACACAGCTAAATAACACCCCGCCCAGATAATACCACCATACACAGCTAAATAACACACCACCCAGATAATACCACCATACACAGCTAAATAACACCCCGCCCAGATAATACCACCATACACAGCTAAATAACACCCCACCCAGATAATACCACCATACACAGCTAAATAACACCCCACCCAGATAATACCACCATACACAGCTAAATAACACCCCACCCAGATAATACCACCATACACAGCTAAATAACACCCCACCCAGATAATACCACCATACACAGCTAAATAACACCCCACCCAGATAATACCACCATACACAGCTAAATAACACCCCACCCAGATAATACCGCCATACACAGCTAAATAATACCCCACCCAGATAATACCACCATACACAGCTAAATAACACCCCACCCAGATAATACCACCATACACAGCTAAATAACACCCCACCCAGATAATACCACCATACACAGCTAAATAACACCCCACCCAGATAATACCGCCATACACAGCTAAATAACACCGCACCCAGATAATACCACCATACACAGCTAAATAACACACCACCCAGATAATACCACCATACACAGCTAAATAACACCCCACCCAGATAATACCACCATACACAGCTAAATAACACCCCACCCAGATAATACCACCATACACAGCTAAATAACACTCCGCCCAGATAATACCCCCATACACAGCTAAATAACACCCCGCCCAGATAATACCACCATACACAGCTAAATAACACCCCGCCCAGATAATACCACCATACACAGCTAAATAACACCCCACCCAGATAATACCACCATACACAGCTAAACAACACCCCCCCAGATAATACCCCCATGCATAGCTAAATAACACCCCACCCAGATAATACCACCATACACAGCTAAATAACACCCCGCCCAGATAATACCACCATACACAGCTAAATAACACCCCACCCAGATAATACCACCATACACAGCTAAATAACACCCCACCCAGATAATACCACCATACACAGCTAAATAACACCCCACCCAGATAATACCACCATACACAGCTAAATAACACACCGCCCAGATAATACCACCATACACCGCTAAATAACACCCCACCCAGATAATACCACCATACACAGCTAAATAACACCCCACCCAGATAATACCACCATACACAGCTAAATAACACCCCACCCAGATAATACCACCATACACAGCTAAATAACACACCGCCCAGATAATACCACCATACACAGCTAAATAACACCTCACCCAGATAATACCACCATACACAGCTAAATAACACCCCCCCAGATAATACCACCATACACAGCTAAATAACACCCCACCCAGATAATACCACCATACACAGCTAAATAACACCCCACCCAGATAATACCACCATACACAGCTAAATAACACCCCACCCAGATAATACCACCATACACAGCTAAATAACACCCCACCCAGATAATACCACCATACACAGCTAAATAACACCCCGCCCAGATAATACCACCATACACAGCTAAATAACACACCGCCCAGATAATACCACCATACACAGCTAAATAACACCCCCCCCAGATAATACCACCATACACAGCTAAATAACACCCCACCCAGATAATACCACCATACACAGCTAAATAACACCCCCCCCAGATAATACCACCATACACAGCTAAATAACACCCCACCCAGATAATACCACCATACACAGCTAAATAACACACCGCCCAGATAATACCACCATACACAGTTAAATAACACCCCGCCCAGATAATACCACCATACACAGCTAAATAACACCCCACCCAGATAATACCACCATACACAGCTAAATAACACCCCGCAAAGATAATACCACCATACACTGCTAAATAACACCCCACCCAGATAATACCACCATACACAGCTAAATAACACCCCACCCAGATAATACCACCATACACAGCTAAATAACACACCGCCCAGATAATACCACCATACACAGCTAAATAACACCCCCCCAGATAATACCACCATACACAGCTAATAACACCCCACCCAGATAATACCACCATACACAGCTAAATAACACCCCGCCCAGATAATACCACCATACACCGCTAAATAACACCCCACCCAGATAATACCACCATACACAGCTAAATAACACCCCACCCAGATAATACCACCATACACAGCTAAATAACACACCGCCCAGATAATACCACCATACACAGCTAAATAACACCCCCCCAGATAATACCACCATACACAGCTAATAACACCCCACCCAGATAATACCACCATACACAGCTAAATAACACCCCGCCCAGATAATACCACCATACACCGCTAAATAACACCCCACCCAGATAATACCACCATACACAGCTAAATAACACCCCA
Source organism: Phyllobates terribilis (assembly GCF_046119375.1). Taxonomy (NCBI): domain Eukaryota; kingdom Metazoa; phylum Chordata; class Amphibia; order Anura; family Dendrobatidae; genus Phyllobates; species Phyllobates terribilis. The sequence goes on along the minus strand of NW_027362785.1, from coordinate 14,077,934 downwards.
CCCAGATAATACCACCATACACAGCTAAATAACACCCCACCCAGATAATACCACCATACACAGCTAAATAACACCCCCCCAGATAATACCACCATACACAGCTAAATAACACCCCACCCAGATAATACCACCATACACAGCTAAATAACACCCCACCCAGATAATACCACCATACACAGCTAAATAACACCCCACCCAGATAATACCGCCATACACAGCTAAATAACATCCCACCCAGATAATACCACCATACACAGCTAAATAACACCCCACCCAGATAATACCACCATACACAGCAAAATAACACCCCGCCCAGATAATACCACCATACACAGCTAAATAACACCCCACCCAGATAATACCCCTATACACAGCTAATAACACCCCGCCCAGATAATACCACCATACACAGCTAAATAACACCCCACCCAGATAATACCACCATACACAGCTAAATAACACACCACCCAGATAATACCACCATACACAGCTAAATAACACCCCACCCAGATAATACCGCCATACAAAGCTAAATAACACCCCACCCAGATAATACCACCATACACAGCTAATAACACCCCACCCAGATAATACCACCATACACAGCTAAATAACACCCCGCCCAGATAATACCACCATACACAGCTAAATAACACCCCGCCCAGATAATACCACCATACACAGCTAAATAACACCCCACCCAGATAATACCACCATACACAGCTAAATAACACCCCGCCCAAATAATACCACCATACACAGCTAAATAACACCCCACCCAGATAATACCACCATACACAGCTAAATAACACCCCACCCAGATAATACCACCATACACAGCTAAATAACACCCCACCCAGATAATACCTCCATACACAGCTAAATAACACACCGCCCAGATAATACCACCATACACAGCTAAATAACACCCCGCCCAGATAATACCACCATACACAGCTAAATAACACCCCACCCAGATAATACCACCATACACAGCTAAATAACACTCCACCCAGATAATACCACCATACACAGCTAAATAACACCCCCCCCCAGATAATACCACCATACACAGCTAAATAACACCCCACCCAGATAATACCACCATACACAGCTAAATAACACCCCACCCAGATAATACCACCATACACAGCTAAATAACACCCCGCCCAGATAATACCACCATACACAGCTAAATAACACCCCACCCAGATAATACCACCATACACAGCTAAATAACACCCCACCCAGATAATACCACCATACACAGCTAAATAACACCCCCCCAGATAATACCACCATACACAGCTAAATAACACCCCACCCAGATAATACCACCATACACAGCTAAATAACACACCACCCAGATAATACCACCATACACAGCTAAATAACACCCCACCCAGATAATACCACCATACACAGCTAAATAACACCCCCCCAGATAATACCACCATACACAGCTAAATAACACACCACCCAGATAATACCACCATACACAGCTAAATAACACCCCACCCAGATAATACCACCATACACAGCTAAATAACACACCACCCAGATAATACCACCATACACAGCTAAATAACACACCACCCAGATAATACCACCATACACAGCTATATAACACCCCACCCAGATAATACCACCATACACAGCTAAATAACACCCCCCCAGATAATACCACCATACACAGCTAAATAACACCCCCCAGATAATACCACCATACACAGCTAAATAACACACCACCCAGATAATACCACCATACACAGCTAAATAACACACCACCCAGATAATACCACCATACACAGCTAAATAACACCCCGCCCAGATAATACCACCATACACTGCTAAATAACACCCCGCCCAGATAATACCACCATACACAGCTAAATAACACCCCACCCAGATAATACCACCATACACAGCTAAATAACACACCACCCAGATAATACCACCATACACAGCTAAATAACACACCACCCAGATAATACCACCATACACAGCTATATAACACCCCACCCAGATAATACCACCATACACAGCTAAATAACACCCCCCCAGATAATACCACCATACACAGCTAAATAACACCCCCCAGATAATACCACCATACACAGCTAAATAACACACCACCCAGATAATACCACCATACACAGCTAAATAACACACCACCCAGATAATACCACCATACACAGCTAAATAACACCCCACCCAGATAATATCACCATACACAGCTAAATAACACCCCGCCCAGATAATACCACCATACACTGCTAAATAACACCCCGCCCAGATAATACCACCATACACAGGTAATAACACACCACCCAGATAATACCACCATACACAGCTAAATAACACACCACCCAGATAATACCACCATACACAGCTAAATAACACCCCCCCAGATAATACCACCATACACAGCTAAATAACACACCACCCAGATAATACCACCATACACAGCTAAATAACACACCACCCAGATAATACCACCATACACAGCTAAATAACACCCCCCCAGATAATACCACCATACACAGCTAAATAACACCCCACTCAGATAATACCACCATACACAGCTAAATAACACCCCACCCAGATAATACCACCATACACAGCTAAATAACACCCCACCCAGATAATACCACCATACACAGCTAAATAACACCCCACCCAGATAATATCACCATACACAGCTAAATAACACACCACCCAGATAATATCACCATACACAGCTAAATAACACACCACCCAGATAATACCACCATACACAGCTAAATAACACACCACCCAGATAATACCACCATACACAGCTATATAACACCCCACCCAGATAATACCACCATACACAGCTAAATAACACCCCCCCAGATAATACCACCATACACAGCTAAATAACACCCCACCCAGATAATACCACCATACACAGCTAAATAACACCCCCCCAGATAATACCACCATACACAGCTATATAACACCCCACCCAGATAATACCACCATACACAGCTAAATAACACCCCCCCAGATAATACCACCATACACAGCTAAATAACACCCCACCCAGATAATACCACCATACACAGCTAAATAACACCCCACCCAGATAATACCACCATACACAGCTAAATAACACCCCCCCAGATAATACCACCATACACAGCTAAATAACACCCCACCCAGATAATACCACCATACACAGCTAAATAACACCCCCCCAGATAATACCACCATACACAGCTAAATAACACCCCACCCAGATAATACCACCATACACAGCTAAATAACACCCGGCCCAGATAATACCACCATACACAGCTAAATAACACCCCGCCCAGATAATACCACCATACACAGCTAAATAACACCCCCCCAGATAATACCACCATACACAGCTAAATAACACCCCACCCAGATAATACCACCATACACAGCTAAATAACACCCCACCCAGATAATACCGCCATACACAGCTAAATAACACCCCACCCAGATAATACCACCATACACAGCTAAATAACACCCCACCCAGATAATACCACCATACACAGCTAAATAACACCCCACCCAGATAATACCACCATACACAGCTAAATAACACCCCACCCAGATAATACCACCATACACAGCTAAATAACACCCCACCCAGATAATACCACCATACACAGCTAATAACACCTCACCCAGATAATACCACCATACACAGCTAAATAACACCCCACCCAGATAATACCACCATACACAGCTAAATAACACCCCGCCCAAATAATACCACCATACACAGCTAAATAACACCCCACCCAGATAATACCACCATACACAGCTAAATAACACCCCACCCAGATAATACCACCATACACAGCTAATAACACCTCACCCAGATAATACCACCATACACAGCTAAATAACACCCCACCCAGATAATACCACCATACACAGCTAATAACACCCCACCCAGATAATACCACCATACACAGCTAAATAACACCGCCCAGATAATACCACCATACACAGCTAAATAACACCCCCCCAGATAATACCACCATACACAGCTAAATAACACCCCGCCCAGATAATACCACCATACACAGCTAAATAACACCCCACCCAGATAATACCACCATACACAGCTAAATAACACACCGCCCAGATAATACCACCATACACAGCTAAATAACACCCCACCTAGATAATACCTCCATACACAGCTAAATAACACCCCACCCAGATAATACCACCATACACAGCTAAATAACACCCCACCCAGATAATGCCCCCATACACAGCTAAATAACACACCGCCCAGATAATACCACCATACACAGCTAAATAACACCCCACCCAGATAATACCACCATACACAGCTAAATAACACCCCACCCAGATAATACCACCATACACAGCTAAATAACACCGCCCAGATAATACCACCATACACAGCTAAATAACACCGCCCAGATAATACCACCATACACAGCTAAATAACACCCCCCCAGATAATACCACCATACACAGCTAAATAACACCCCGCCCAGATAATACCACCATACACAGCTAAATAACACCCCACCCAGATAATACCACCATACACAGCTAAATAACACACCGCCCAGATAATACCACCATACACAGCTAAATAACACCCCACCCAGATAATACCACCATACACAGCTAAATAACACCCCACCTAGATAATACCTCCATACACAGCTAAATAACACCCCACCCAGATAATACCACCATACACAGCTAAATAACACCCCACCCAGATAATACCACCATACACAGCTAAATAACACCCCACCCAGATAATACCTCCATACACAGCTAAATAACACACCACCCAGATAATACCACCATACACAGCTAAATAACACCCCACCCAGATAATACCTCCATACACAGCTAAATAACACCCCACCCAGATAATACCACCATACACAGCTAAATAACACCCCACCTAGATAATACCTCCATACACAGCTAAATAACACCCCGCCCAGATAATACCACCATACACAGCTAAATAACACCGCCCAGATAATACCACCATACACAGCTAAATAACACCCCACCCAGATAATACCACCATACACAGCTAAATAACACACCGCCCAGATAATACCACCATACACAGGTAAATAACACCCCCCCCAGATAATACCACCATACACAGCGAAATAACACCCCACCCAGATAATACCACCATACACAGCTAAATAACACCCCGCCCAGATAATACCACCATACACAGCTAAATAACACCCCACCCAGATAATACCACCATACACAGCTAAATAACACCCCGCCAAGATAATACCATCATACACAGCTAAATAACACCCCGCCCAGATAATACCCCCATACACAGCTAAATAACACCCCACCCAGATAATACCACCATACACAGCTAAATAACACCCCACCCAGATAATACCACCATACACAGCTAAATAACACCCCACCCAGATAATACCACCATACACAGCTAAATAACACACTGCCCAGATAATACCACCATACACAGGTAAATAACACCCCGCCCAGATAATACCACCATACACAGCTAAATAACACCCCCCCCAGATAATACCACCATACACAGCTAAATAACACCCCACCCAGATAATACCACCATACACAGCTAAATAACACCCCCCCAGATAATACCACCGTACACAGCTAAATAACACCCCACCCAGATAATACCACCATACACAGCTAAATAACACCCCACCCAGATAATACCACCATACACAGCTAAATAACACCCCGCCCAGATAATACCACCATACACAGCTAAATAACACCCCGCCCAGATAATACCACCATACACAGCTAAATAACACCCCCCCCAGATAATACCACCATACACAGCTAAATAACACCCCACCCAGATAATACCACCATACACAGCTAAATAACACCCCCCCAGATAATACCACCGTACACAGCTAAATAACACACCGCCCAGATAATACCACCATACACAGCTAAATAACACCCCACCCAGATAATACCCCCATACACAGCTAAATAACACCCCACCCAGATAATACCACCATACACAGCTAAATAACACCCCACCCAGATAATACCACCATACACAGCTAAATAATACCCCGCCCAGATAATACCACCATACACAGCTAAATAACACCCCACCCAGATAATACCACCATACACAGCTAAATAACACCCCACCCAGATAATACCACCATACACAGCTAAATAACACCCCGCCCAGATAATACCACCATACACAGCTAAATAACACCCCGCCCAGATAATACCACCATACACAGCTAAATAACACCCCACCCAGATAATACCACCATACACAGCTAAATAACACCCCATCCAGATAATACCACCATACACAGCTAAATAACACACCGCCCAGATAATACCACCATACACCGCTAAATAACACCCCGCCCAGATAATACCACCATACACAGCTAAATAACACCCCATCCAGATAATACCACCATACACAGCTAAATAACACCCCACCCAGATAATACCACCATACACAGCTAAATAACACCCCATCCAGATAATACCACCATACACAGCTAAATAACACCCCACCCAGATAATACCACCATACACAGCTAAATAACACCCCACCCAGATAATATCCCCATACACAGCTAAATAACACCCCCCCCAGATAATACCACCATACACAGCTAAATAACACCCCCCCAGATAATACCACCATACACAGCTAAATAACACACCGCCCAGATAATACCACCATACACAGCTAAATAACACCCCACTCAGATAATACCACCATACACAGCTAAATAACACCCCATCCAGATAATACCACCATACACAGCTAAATAACACACCACCCAGATAATACCACCATACACAGCTAAATAACACCCCGCCCAGATAATACCACCATACACAGCTAAATAACACCCCGCCCAGATAATACCACCATACACAGCTAAATAACACCCCCCCAGATAATACCACCATACACAGCTAAATAACACCCCACCCAGATAATACCACCATACACAGCTAAATAACACCCCGCCCAGATAATACCACCATACACAGCTAAATAACACCCCACCCAGATAGTACCACCATACACAGCTAAATAACACCCCGCCAAGATAATACCATCATACACAGCTAAATAACACCCCGCCCAGATAATACCCCCATACACAGCTAAATAACACCCCACCCAGATAATACCACCATACACAGCTAAATAACACCCCACCCAGATAATACCACCATACACAGCTAAATAACACCCCACCCAGATAATACCACCATACACAGCTAAATAACACACTGCCCAGATAATACCACCATACACAGGTAAATAACACCCCGCCCAGATAATACCACCATACACAGCTAAATAACACCCCGCCCAGATAATACCACCATACACAGCTAAATAACACCCCCCCCAGATAATACCACCATACACAGCTAAATAACACCCCACCCAGATAATACCACCATACACAGCTAAATAACACCCCCCCAGATAATACCACCATACACAGCTAAATAACACACCGCCCAGATAATACCACCATACACAGCTAAATAACACACCGCCCAGATAATACCACCATACACAGCTAAATAACACCCCACCCAGATAATACCACCATACACAGCTAAATAACACCCCCCCAGATAATACCACCATACACAGCTAAATAACACCCCACCCAGATAATACCACCATACACAGCTAAATAACACCCCCCCAGATAATACCACCATACACAGCTAAATAACACCCCACCCAGATAATACCACCATACACAGCTAAATAACACCCCGCCCAGATAATACCACCATACACAGCTAAATAACACCCCACCCAGATAATACCACCATACACAGCTAAATAACACCCCACCCAGATAATACCACCATACATAGCTAAATAACACCCCGCCCAGATAATACCACCATACACAGCTAAATAACACCCCACCCAGATAATACCACCATACACAGCTAAATAACACCCCATCCAGATAATACCACCATACACAGCTAAATAACACACCACCCAGATAATACCACCATACACAGCTAAATAACACCCCACCCAGATAATACCACCATACACAGCTAAATAACACACCACCCAGATAATACCCCCATACACAGCTAAATAACACCCCCCCCCAGATAATACCACCATACACAGCTAAATAACACCCCCCCAGATAATACCACCATACACAGCTAAATAACACACCGCCCAGATAATACCACCATACACAGCTAAATAACACCCCACCCAGATAATACCACCATACACAGCTAAATAACACCCCATCCAGATAATACCACCATACACAGCTAAATAACACACCACCCAGATAATACCACCATACACAGCTAAATAACACCCCGCCCAGATAATACCACCATACACAGCTAAATAACACCCCGCCCAGATAATACCACCATACACAGCTAATAACACCCCACCCAGATAATACCACCATACACAGCTAAATAACACCCCGCCCAGATAATACCGCCATACACAGCTAAATAACACCCCACCCAGATAATACCACCATACACAGCTAAATAACACCCCGCCCAGATAATACCACCATACACAGCTAAATAACACCCCCCCAGATAATACCACCATACACAGCTAAATAACACCCCCCCAGATAATACCACCATACACAGCTAAATAACACCCCACCCAGATAATACCACCATACACAGCTAAATAACACCCCGCCCAGATAATACCACCATACACAGCTAAATAACACCCCGCCCAGATAAAACCACCATACACAGCTAAATAACACCCCGCCCAGATAATACCACCATACACAGCTAAATAACACCCCACCCAGATAATACCGCCATACACAGCTAAATAACACCCCGCCCAGATAATACCGCCATACACAGCTAAATAACACCCCGCCCAGATAATACCACCATACACAGCTAAATAACACCCCGCCCAGATAATACCACCATACACAGCTAAATAACACCCCGCCCAGATAATACCACCATACACAGCTAAATAACACCCCACCCAGATAATACCACCATACACAGCTAAATAACACCCGGCCCAGATAATACCACCATACACAGCTAAATAACACCCCACCCAGATAATACCTCCATACACCGCTAAATAACACCCCACCCAGATAATACCACCATACACAGCTAAATAACACCCCACCCAGATAATACCTCCATACACAGCTAAATAACACCCCACCCAGATAATACCACCATACACAGCTAATAACACCCAGCCCAGATAATACCCCCATACACAGCTAAATAACACCCCGCCCAGATAATACCACCATACACCGCTAAATAACACCCCACCCAGATAATACCCCCATACACAGCTAAATAACACCCCCCCAGATAATACCACCATACACAGCTAAATAACACACCGCCCAGATAATACCACCATACACAGCTAAATAACACACCGCCCAGATAATACCACCATACACAGCTAAATAACACCCCACCCAGATAATACCACCATACACAGCTAAATAACACCCCACCCAGATAATACCACCATACACAGCTAAATAACACACCGCACAGATAATACCACCATACACAGCTAAATAACACCCCACCCAGATAATACCACCATACACAGCTAAATAGCACACCACCCAGATAATACCACCATACACAGCTAAATAACACCCCACCCAGATAATACCACCATACACAGCTAAACAACACACCGCCCAGATAATACCACCATACACAGCTAAATAACACACCACCCAGATAATACCACCATACACAGCTAAATAACACCCCGCCCAGATAATACCACCATACACAGCTAAATAACACCCCACCCAGATAATACCACCATACACAGCTAAATAACACCCCATCCAGATAATACCACCATACACAGCTAAATAACACCCCGCCCAGATAATACCACCATACACAGCTAAATAACACCCCACCCAGATAATACCACCATACACAGCTAAATAACACCCCACCCAGATAATACCACCATACACAGCTAAATAACACACCGCACAGATAATACCACCATACACAGCTAAATAACACCCCACCCAGATAATACCACCATACACAGCTAAATAACACCCCACCCAGATAATACCACCATACACAGCTAAATAACACACCACCCAGATAATACCGCCATACACAGCTAAATAACACCCCACCCAGATAATACCACCATACACAGCTAAATAACACCCCGCCCAGATAATACCACCATACACAGCTAAATAACACCCCACCTAGATAATACCACCATACACAGCTAAATAACACCCCACCCAGATAATACCACCATACACAGCTAAATAACACCCCGCCCAGATAATACCCCCATACACAGCTAAATAACACACCACCCAGATAATACCACCATACACAGCTAAATAACACCCCACCCAGATAATACCACCATACACAGCTAAATAACACCCCACCCAGATAATACCACCATACACAGCTAAATAACACCCCGCCCAGATAATACCCCCATACACAGCTAAATAACACACCGCACAGATAATACCACCATACACAGCTAAATAACACCCCACCCAGATAATACCACCATACACAGCTAAATAACACTGCACAGATAATACCACCATACACAGCTAAATAACACCCCACCCAGATAATACCACCATACACAGCTAAATAAAACCCCACCCAGATAATACCACCATACACAGCTAAATAACACCCCGCCCAGATAATACCACCATACACAGCTAAATAACACCCCGCCCAGATAATACCACCATACACAGCTAAATAACACCCCACCCAGATAATACCACCATACACAGCTAAATAGCACCCCACCCAGATAATACCACCATACACAGCTAAATAACACCCCGCCCAGATAATACCACCATACACAGCTAAATAACACCCCACCCAGATAATACCACCATACACAGCTAAATAACACCCCACCCAGATAATACCCCCATACACAACTAAATAACACCCCACCCAGATAATACCACCATACACAGCTAAATAACACCCCACCCAGATAATACCACCATACACAGCTAAATAACACCCCGCCCAGATAATACCACCATACACAGCTAAATAACACCCCACCCAGATAATACCACCATACACAGCTAAATAACACCCCACCCAGATAATACCACCATACACAGCTAAATAACACCCCGCCCAGATAATACCACCATACACAGCTAAATAACACCCCACCCAGATAATACCACCATACACAGCTAAATAACACCCCGCCCAGATAATACCACCATACAACGCTAAATAACACCCCGCCCAGATAATACCACCATACACAGCTAAATAACACCCCGCCCAGATAATACCACCATACACAGCTAAATAACACCCCGCCCAGATAATACCACCATACACAGCTAAATAACACCCCGCCCAGATAATACCACCATACACAGCTAAATAACACCCCACCCAGATAATACCACCATACACAGCTATATAACACCCCACCCAGATAATACCACCATACACAGCTAAATAACACCCCCCCAGATAATACCACCATACACAGCTAAATAACACCCCGCCCAGATAATACCACCATACACAGCTAAATAACACCCCACCCAGATAATACCACCATACACAGCTAAATAACACCCCACCCAGATAATACCACCATACACAGCTAAATAACACCCCACCCAGATAATACCACCATACACAGCTAAATAACACCCCGCCCAGATAATACCACCATACACAGCTAAATAACACCCCACCCAGATAATACCACCATACACAGCTAAATAACACCCCACCCAGATAATACCACCATACACAGCTAAATAACACCCCGCCCAGATAATACCACCATACACAGCTAAATAACACCCCACCCAGATAATACCACCATACACAGCTAAATAACACCCCACCCAGATAATACCACCATACAAGGCTAAATAACACCCCGCCCAGATAATACCACCATACACAGCTAAATAACACCCCGCCCAGATAATACCACCATACACAGCTAAATAACACCCCGCCCAGATAATACCACCATACACAGCTAAATAACACCCCACCCAGATAATACCTCCATACACAGCTAAATAACACACCGCCCAGATAATGCCACCATACACAGCTAAATAACACTCCACCCAGATAATACCACCATACACAGCTAAATAACACACCGCCCAGATAATACCACCATACACAGCTAAATAACACCCCCCCAGATAATACCACCATACACAGATAAATAACACCCCCCCAGATAATACCACCATACACAGCTAAATAACACCCCCCCAGATAATACCACCATACACAGCTAAATAACACCCCGCCCAGATAATACCACCATACACAGCTAAATAACACCCCCCCAGATAATACCACCATACACAGCTAAATAACACCCCCCCAGATAATACCACCATACACAGCTAAATAACACACCGCCAAGATAATACCACCATACACAGCTAAATAACACCCCCCCAGATAATACCACCATACACAGCTAAATAACACACCGCCCAGATAATACCACCATACACAGCTAAATAACACCCCACCCAGATAATACCACCATACACAGCTAAATAACACCCCACCCAGATAATACCACCATACACAGCTAAATAACACCCCGCCCAGATAATACCACCATACACAGCTAAATAACACCCCGCCCAGATAATACCAACATACACAGCTAAATAACGCCCCACCCAAATAATACCACCATACACAGCTAAATAACACCCCGCCCAGATAATACCACCATACACAGCTAAATAACACCCCACCCAGATAATACCACCATACACAGCTAAATAACACCCCGCCCAGATAATACCACCATACACAGCTAAATAACACCCCACCCAGATAATACCACCATACACAGCTAAATAACACCCCACCCAAATAATACCACCATACACAGCTAAATAACACCCCACCCAAATAATACCACCATACACAGCTAAATAACACCCCGCACAGATAATACCACCATACACAGCTAAATAACACCCCGCCCAGATAATACCACCATACACAGCTAAATAACACCCCGCCCAGATAATACCAACATACACAGCTAAATAACACCCCACCCAAATAATACCACCATACACAGCTAAATAACACCCCGCCCAGATAATACCACTATACACAGCTAAATAACACGCCACCCAGATAATACCACCATACACAGCTAAAAAACACCCCGCCCAGATAATACCACCATACACAGCTAAATAACACCCCACCCAGATAATACCACCATACACAGCTAAATAACACCCCACCCAGATAATACCACCATACACAGCTAAATAACACCCCACCCAGATAATACCACCATACACAGCTAAATAACACCCCACCCAGATAATACCCCCATACACAGCTAAATAACACACCACCCAGATAATACCACCATACACAGCTAAATAACACCCCACCCAGATAATACCACCATACACAGCTAAATAACATCCCACCCAGATAATACCACCATACACAGCTAAATAACACCCCACCCAGATAATACCACCATACACAGCTAAATAACACACCACCCAGATAATACCACCATACACAGCTAAATAACACCCCGCCCAGATAATACCACCATACACAGCTAAATAACACCCCGTCCAGATAATACCTCCATACACAGCTAAATAACACCCCGCCCAGATAATACCACCATACACAGCTAAATAACACCCCCCCAGATAATACCACCATACACAGCTAAATAACACCCCGCCCAGATAATACCACCATACACAGCTAAATAACACCCCACCCAGATAATACCACCATACACAGCTAAATAACACCCCACCAGATAATACCACCATACACAGCTAAATAACACCCGACCCAGATAATACCACCATACACAACTAAATAACACACCGCCCAGATAATACCACCATACACAGCTAAATAACACCTCGCCCAGATAATACCACCATACACAGCTAAATAACACCCCACCCAGATAATACCACCATACACAGCTAAATAACACCCCACCAGATAATACCACCATACACAGCTAAATAACACCCCACCATAATACCACCATACACAGCTAAATAACACCCCCCCAGATAATACCACCATACACAACTAAATAACACACCGCCCAGATAATACCACCATACACAGCTAAATAACACCCCACCCAGATAATACCACCATACACAGCTAAATAACACCCCACCCAGATAATACCACCATACACAGCTAAATAACACACCGCCCAGATAATACCACCATACACAGCTAAATAACACACCGCCCAGATAATACCTCCATACACAGCTAAATAACACCCCGCCCAGATAATACCACCATACACAGCTAAATAACACACCACCCAGATAATACCACCATACACAGCTAAATAACACCCCGCCCAGATAATACCACCATACACAGCTAAATAACACCCCACCCAGATAATACAACCATACACAGCTAAATAACACACCGCCCAGATAATACCACCATACACAGCTAAATAACACCCCACCAGATAATACCACCATACACAGCTAAATAACACCCCGCCCAGATAATACCTCCATACTCAGCTAAATAACACCCCGCCCAGATAATACCACCATACACAGCTAAATAACACCCCGCCCAGATAATACCACCATACACAGCTAAATAACACCCCGCCCAGATAATACCACTATACACAGCTAAATAACACCCCGCCCAGATAATACCACCATACACAGCTAAATAACACCCCGCCCAGATAATACCACCATACACAGCTAAATAACACCCCGCCCAGATAATACCACCATACACAGCTAAATAACACCCCGCCCAGATAATACCACCATACACAGCTAAATAACACCCCGCCCAGATAATACCACCATACACAGCTAAATAACACTCCACCCAGATAATACCACCATACACAGCTAAATAACACCCCACCCAGATAATACCACCATACACAGCTAAATAACACACCGCCCAGATAATACCACCATACACAGCTAAATAACACCCCACCCAGATAATACTACCATACACAGCTAAATAACACCCCGCCCAGATAATACCACCATACACAGCTAAATAACACACCACCCAGATAATACCACCATACACTGCTAAATAACACCCCACCCAGATAGTACCACCATACACAGCTAAATAACACCCCACCCAGATAATACCTCCATACACAGCTAAATAACACCCCGCCCAGATAATACCACCATACACAGCTAAATAACACACCGCCCAGATAATACCACCATACACAGCTAAATAACACCCCACCCAGATAGTACCACCATACACAGCTAAATAACACCCCACCCAGATAATACCACCATACACAGCTAAATAACACACCACCCAGATAATACCACCATACACAGCTAAATAACACCCCGCCCAGATAATACCACCATACACAGCTAAATAACACCCCCCCAGATAATACCCCCATACACAGCTAAATAACACCCCGCCCAGATAATACCACCATACACAGCTAAATAACACCCCACCCAGATAATACCACCATACACAGCTAAATAACACCCCGCCCAGATAATACCACCATACACAGCTAAATAACACCCCGCCCAGATAATACCACCATACACAGCTAAATAACACCCCGCCCAGATAATACCACCATACACAGCTAAATAACACCCCACCCAGATAATACCACCATACACAGCTAAATAACACCCCGCCCAGATAATACCACCATACAACGCTAAATAACACCCCGCCCAGATAATACCACCATACACAGCTAAATAACACCCCGCCCAGATAATACCACCATACACAGCTAAATAACACCCCACCCAGATAATACCTCCATACACAGCTAAATAACACACCGCCCAGATAATGCCTCCATACACAGCTAAATAACACCCCGCCCAGATAATACCACCATACACAGCTAAATAACACCCCCCCAGATAATACCACCATACACAGCTAAATAACACCCCCCCAGATAATACCACCATACACAGCTAAATAACACACCGCCAAGATAATACCACCATACACAGCTAAATAACACCTCCCCAGATAATACCACCATACACAGCTAAATAACACACCGCCCAGATAATACCACCATACACAGCTAAATAACACCCCACCCAGATAATACCACCATACACAGCTAAATAACACCCCACCCAGATAATACCACCATACACAGCTAAATAACACCCCGCCCAGATAATACCACCATACACAGCTAAATAACACCCCGCCCAGATAATACCAACATACACAGCTAAATAACGCCCCACCCAAATAATACCACCATACACAGCTAAATAACACCCCGCCCAGATAATACCACCATACACAGCTAAATAACACCCCACCCAGATAATACCACCATACACAGCTAAATAACACCCCGCCCAGATAATACCAACATACACAGCTAAATAACACCCCACCCAAATAATACCACCATACACAGCTAAATAACACCCCGCACAGATAATACCACCATACACAGCTAAATAACACCCCGCCCAGATAATACCACCATACACAGCTAAATAACACCCCGCCCAGATAATACCAACATACACAGCTAAATAACACCCCACCCAAATAATACCACCATACACAGCTAAATAACACCCCGCCCAGATAATACCACTATACACAGCTAAATAACACGCCACCCAGATAATACCACCATACACAGCTAAAAAACACCCCACCCAGATAATACCACCATACACAGCTAAATAACATCCCACCCAGATAATACCACCATACACAGCTAAATAACACCCCACCCAGATAATACCACCATACACAGCTAAATAACACACCACCCAGATAATACCACCATACACAGCTAAATAACACCCCGCCCAGATAATACCACCATACACAGCTAAATAACACCCCGTCCAGATAATACCTCCATACACAGCTAAATAACACCCCGCCCAGATAATACCACCATACACAGCTAAATAACACCCCCCCAGATAATACCACCATACACAGCTAAATAACACCCCGCCCAGATAATACCACCATACACAGCTAAATAACACCCCACCCAGATAATACCACCATACACAGCTAAATAACACCCCACCAGATAATACCACCATACACAGCTAAATAACACCCGACCCAGATAATACCACCATACACAACTAAATAACACACCGCCCAGATAATACCACCATACACAGCTAAATAACACCCCGCCCAGATAATACCACCATACACAGCTAAATAACACCCCACCAGATAATACCACCATACACAGCTAAATAACACCCCACCCAGATAATACCACCATACACAGCTAAATAACACCCCACCAGATAATACCACCATACACAGCTAAATAACACCCGACCCAGATAATACCACCATACACAACTAAATAACACACCGCCCAGATAATACCACCATACACAGCTAAATAACACCCCACCCAGATAATACCACCATACACAGCTAAATAACACCCCACCCAGATAATACCACCATACACAGCTAAATAACACACCGCCCAGATAATACCACCATACACAGCTAAATAACACACCGCCCAGATAATACCTCCATACACAGCTAAATAACACCCCGCCCAGATAATATCACCTTACACAGCTAAATAACACCCCACCCAGATAATACAACCATACACAGCTAAATAACACACCGCCCAGATAATACCACCATACACAGCTAAATAACACCCCACCAGATAATACCACCATACACAGCTAAATAACACCCCGCCCAGATAATACCTCCATACTCAGCTAAATAACACCCCGCCCAGATAATACCACCATACACAGCTAAATAACACCCCGCCCAGATAATACCACCATACACAGCTAAATAACACCCCGCCCAGATAATACCACCATACACAGCTAAATAACACCCCGCCCAGATAATACCACCATACACAGCTAAATAACACCCCACCCAGATAATACCACCATACACAGCTAAATAACACCCCACCCAGATAATACCACCATACACAGCTAAATAACACACCGCCCAGATAATACCACCATACACAGCTAAATAACACCCCACCCAGATAATACCACCATACACAGCTAAATAACACCCCGCCCAGATAATACCACCATACACAGCTAAATAACACACCACCCAGATAATACCACCATACACTGCTAAATAACACCCCACCCAGATAGTACCACCATACACAGCTAAATAACACCCCACCCAGATAATACCTCCATACACAGCTAAATAACACCCCGCCCAGATAATACCACCATACACAGCTAAATAACACACCGCCCAGATAATACCACCATACACAGCTAAATAACACCCCACCCAGATAGTACCACCATACACAGCTAAATAACACCCCACCCAGATAATACCACCATACACAGCTAAATAACACCCCGCCCAGATAATACCACCATACACAGCTAAATAACACCCCACCCAGATAATACCACCATACACAGCTAATAACACCCCCCCAGATAATACCACCATACACAGCTAAATAACACCCCCCCAGATAATACCACCATACACAGCTAAATAACACACCACCCAGATAATACCACCATACACAGCTAAATAACACACCACCCAGATAATACCACCATACACAGCTAAATAACACCCCGCCCAGATAATACCACCATACACAGCTAAATAACACCCCCCCAGATAATACCCCCATACACAGCTAAATAACACCCCGCCCAGATAATACCACCATACACAGCTAAATAACACCCCACCCAGATAATACCACCATACACAGCTAAATAACACCCCGCCCAGATAATACCACCATACACAGCTAAATAACACCCCGCCCAGATAATACCACCATACACAGCTAAATAACACCCCGCCCAGATAATACCACCATACACAGCTAAATAACACCCCGCCCAGATAATACCACCATACGCAGCTAAATAACACCCCGCCCAGATAATACCACCATACACAGCTAAATAACACCCCGCCCAGATAATACCTCCATACACAGCTAAATAACACCCCGCCCAGATAATACCACCATACACAGCTAAATAACACCCCGCCCAGATAATACCACCATACACAGCTAAATAACACCCCACCCAGATAAAACCACCATACACAGCTAAATAACACCCCGCCCAGATAATACCACCATACACAGCTAAATAACACCCCGCCCAGATAATACCACCATACACAGCTAAATAACACCCCGCCCAGATAATACCACCATACACAGCTAAATAACACCCCGCCCAGATAATACCACCATACACAGCTAAATAACACCCCGCCCAGATAATACCATCATACACAGCTAAATAACACCTCACCCAGATAATACCACCATATACAGCTAAATAACACCCCCCCCCAGATAATACCACCATACACAGCTAAATAACACCCCACCCAGATAATACCACCATACACAGCTAAATAACACCTCCCCCAGATAATACCACCATACACAGCTAAATAACACCCCACCCAGATAATACCACCATACACAGCTAAATAACACCCCGCCCAGATAATACCACCATACACAGCTAAATAACACCTCACCCAGATAATACCACCATACACAGCTAAATAACACCCCACCCAGATAATACCACCATACACAGCTAAATAACACCCCGCCCAGATAATACCACCATACACAGCTAAATAACACCCCACCCAGATAATACCACCATACACAGCTAAATAACACCCCACCCAGATAATACCACCAAACACAGCTAAATAACACCCCACCCAGATAATACCACCATACACAGCTAAATAACACCCCGCCCAGATAATACCACCATACATAGCTAAATAACACCCCACCCAGATAATACCACCATACACAGCTAAATAACACCCCACCCAGATAATACCACCATACACAGCTAAATAACACCCCACCCAGATAATACCACCATACACAGCTAAATAACACCCCACCCAGATAATACCACCATACACAGCTAAATAACACCCCACCCAGATAATACCACCATACACAGCTAAATAACACCCCACCCAGATAATACCACCATACACAGCTAAATAACACCCCACCCAGATAATACCACCATACACAGCTAAATAACACCCCACCCAGATAATACCACCAAACACAGCTAAATAACAACCCACCCAGATAATACCACCATACACAGCTAAATAACACCCCACCCAGATAATACCACCATACACAGCTAAATAACACCCCACCCAGATAATACCTCCATACACAGCTAAATAACACCCCACCCAGATAATACCACCATACACAGCTAAATAACACCCCACCCAGATAATACCACCATACACAGCTAAATAACACCCCACCCAGATAATACCACCAAACACAGCTAAATAACACCCCACCCAGATAATACCACCATACACAGCTAAATAACACCCCACCCAGATAATACCACCATACACAGATAAATAACACCCCACCCAGATAATACCACCATACACAGCTAAATAACACCCCACCCAGATAATACCACCATACACAGATAAATAACACCCCACCCAGATAATACCACCATACACAGCTAAATAACACCCCACCCAGATAATACCCCCATACACAGCTAAATAACACCCCGCCCAGATAATACCACCATACACAGCTAAATAACACCCCACCCAGATAATACCACCATACACAGCTAAATAACACCCCACCCAGATAATACCTCCATACACAGCTAAATAACACCCCGCCCAGATAATATCACCTTACACAGCTAAATAACACCCCACCCAGATAATACAACCATACACAGCTAAATAACACACCGCCCAGATAATACCACCATACACAGCTAAATAACACCCCACCAGATAATACCACCATACACAGCTAAATAACACCCCGCCCAGATAATACCTCCATACTCAGCTAAATAACACCCCGCCCAGATAATACCACCATACACAGCTAAATAACACCCCGCCCAGATAATACCACCATACACAGCTAAATAACACCCCGCCCAGATAATACCACCATACACAGCTAAATAACACACCGCCCAGATAATACCACCATACACAGCTAAATAACACCCCACCCAGATAATACCACCATACACAGCTAAATAACACCCCACCCAGATAATACCACCATACACAGCTAAATAACACACCGCCCAGATAATACCACCATACACAGCTAAATAACACCCCACCCAGATAATACCACCATACACAGCTAAATAACACCCCGCCCAGATAATACCACCATACACAGCTAAATAACACACCACCCAGATAATACCACCATACACTGCTAAATAACACCCCACCCAGATAGTACCACCATACACAGCTAAATAACACCCCACCCAGATAATACCTCCATACACAGCTAAATAACACCCCGCCCAGATAATACCACCATACACAGCTAAATAACACTCCGCCCAGATAATACCACCATACACAGCTAAATAACACCCCACCCAGATAGTACCACCATACACAGCTAAATAACACCCCACCCAGATAATACCACCATACACAGCTAAATAACACACCACCCAGATAATACCACCATACACAGCTAAATAACACCCCGCCCAGATAATACCACCATACACAGCTAAATAACACCCCCCCAGATAATACCCCCATACACAGCTAAATAACACCCCGCCCAGATAATACCACCATACACAGCTAAATAACACCCCACCCAGATAATACCACCATACACAGCTAAATAACACCCCGCCCAGATAATACCACCATACACAGCTAAATAACACCCCGCCCAGATAATACCACCATACACAGCTAAATAACACCCCGCCCAGATAATACCACCATACACAGCTAAATAACACCCCGCCCAGATAATACCACCATACGCAGCTAAATAACACCCCGCCCAGATAATACCACCATACACAGCTAAATAACACCCCGCCCAGATAATACCTCCATACACAGCTAAATAACACCCCGCCCAGATAATACCACCATACACAGCTAAATAACACCCCGCCCAGATAATACCACCATACACAGCTAAATAACACCCCACCCAGATAAAACCACCATACACAGCTAAATAACACCCCGCCCAGATAATACCACCATACACAGCTAAATAACACCCCGCCCAGATAATACCACCATACACAGCTAAATAACACCCCACCCAGATAATACCACCATACACAGCTAAATAACACCCCGCCCAGATAATACCACCATACACAGCTAAATAACACCCCGCCCAGATAATACCACCATACACAGCTAAATAACACCTCACCCAGATAATACCACCATATACAGCTAAATAACACCCCCCCCCAGATAATACCACCATACACAGCTAAATAACACCCCACCCAGATAATACCACCATACACAGCTAAATAACACCTCCCCCAGATAATATCACCATACACAGCTAAATAACACCCCACCCAGATAATACCACCATACACAGCTAAATAACACCCCGCCCAGATAATACCACCATACACAGCTAAATAACACCTCACCCAGATAATACCACCATACACAGCTAAATAACACCCCACCCAGATAATACCACCATACACAGCTAAATAACACCCCGCCCAGATAATACCACCATACACAGCTAAATAACACCCCACCCAGATAATACCACCATACACAGCTAAATAACACCCCACCCAGATAATACCACCAAACACAGCTAAATAACACCCCACCCAGATAATACCACCATACACAGCTAAATAACACCCCGCCCAGATAATACCACCATACATAGCTAAATAACACCCCACCCAGATAATACCACCATAAACACCCACCAGTAATACCACCATACACAGCTAGAGAATACACACCCCACCCAATAATACCACCAGACACAGCGAAATAACACCCCGCCGAGGGGGGGCCCCCAGATATACCACCATACACAGCTAAATAACCACCCCACCCAGATAATACCACCATACACAGCTAAATAACACCCCACCCAGATAATACCACCATACACAGCTAAATAACACCCCACCCAGATAATACCACCATACACAGCTAAATAACACCCCACCCAGATAATACCACCATACACAGCTAAATAACACCCCACCCAGATAATACCACCATACACAGCTAAATAACACCCCACCCAGATAATACACCATACACAGCTAAATAACACCCCACCCAGATAATACCACCATACACAGCTAAATAACACCCCACCCAGATAATACCTCCATACACAGCTAAATAACACCCCACCCAGATAATACCACCATACACAGCTAAATAACACCCCACCCAGATAATACCACCATACACAGCTAAATAACACCCCACCCAGATAATACCACCAAACACAGCTAAATAACACCCCACCCAGATAATACCACCATACACAGCTAAATAACACCCCACCCAGATAATACCACCATACACAGATAAATAACACCCCACCCAGATAATACCACCATACACAGCTAAATAACACCCCACCCAGATAATACCACCATACACAGATAAATAACACCCCACCCAGATAATACCACCATACACAGCTAAATAACACCCCACCCAGATAATACCCCCATACACAGCTAAATAACACCCCACCCAGATAATACCACCATACACAGCTAAATAACACCCCACCCAGATAATACCACCATACACAGCTAAATAACACCCCACCCAGATAATACCACCATACACAGCTAAATAACACTCCACCCAGATAATACCACCATACACAGCTAAATAACACCCCACCCAGATAATACCACCATACACAGCTAATAACACCCCACCCAGATAATACCACCATACACAGCTAAATAACACCCCACCCAGATAATACCACCATACACAGCTAAATAACACACCACCCAGATAATACCACCATACACAGCTAAATAACACACCGCCCAGATAATACCACCATACACAGCTAAATAACACACCGCCCAGATAATACCACCATACACAGCTAAATAACACCCCACCCAGATAATACCCCATACACAGCTAAATAACACCCCACCCAGATAATACCACCATACACAGCTAAATAACACCCCACCCAGATAATACCACCATACACAGCTAAATAACACCCCACCCAGATAATACCACCATACACAGCTAAATAACACCCCACCCAGATAATACCACCATACACAGCTAAATAACACCCCACCCAGATAATACCACCATACACAGCTAAATAACACCCCGCCCAGATAATACCACCATACACAGCTAAATAACACCCCACCCAGATAATACCTCCATACACAGCTAAATAACACCCCACCCAGATAATACCCCCATACACAGCTAAATAACACCCCCCCAGATAATACCACCATACACAGCTAAATAACACCCCACCCAGATAATACCACCATACACAGCTAAATAACACCCCACCAGATAATACCACCATACACAGCTAATAACACCCCACCCAGATAATACCACCATACACAGCTAAATAACACCCCACCCAGATAATACCCCCATACACAGCTAAATAACACACCACCCAGATAATACCACCATACACAGCTAAATAACACCCCACCCAGATAATACCACCATACACAGCTAAATAACACCCCACCCAGATAATACCACCATACACAGCTAATAACACCCCACCCAGATAATACCACCATACACAGCTAAATAACACCCCACCCAGATAATACCTCCATACACAGCTAAATAACACACCACCCAGATAATACCACCATACACAGCTAAATAACACCCCACCCAGATAATACCACCATACACAGCTAAATAACACCCCACCCAGATAATACCACCATACACAGCTAAATAACACCCCACCCAGATAATACCACCATACACAGCTAAATAACACCCCACCAGATAATACCACCATACACAGCTAAATAACACCCCACCCAGATAATACCACCATACACAGCTAAATAACACCCCACCCAGATAATACCCCCATACACAGCTAAATAACACCCCCCCAGATAATAACACCATACACAGCTAAATAACACCCCACCCAGATAATACCCCCATACACAGCTAAATAACACCCCCCCAGATAATACCACCATACACAGCTAAATAACACCCCCCCCAGATAATACCACCATACACAGCTAAATAACACCCCATCCAGATAATACCACCATACACAGCTAAATAACACCCCCCCCAGATAATACCATCATACACAGCTAAATAACACCCCACCCAGATAATACCACCATACACAGCTAAATAACACCCCACCCAGATAATACCACCATACACAGCTAAATAACACCCCGCCCAGATAATACCGCCATACACAGCTAAATAACACCCCATCCAGATAATACCACCATACACAGCTAAATAACACCCCCCCAGATAATACCACCATACACAGCTAAATAACACTCCACCCAGATAATACCACCATACACAGCTAAATAACACCCCACCCAGATAATACCACCATACACAGCTAATAACACCCCACCCAGATAATACCACCATACACAGCTAAATAACACCCCACCCAGATAATACCACCATACACAGCTAAATAACACCCCGCCCAGATAATACCGCCATACACAGCTAAATAACACCCCATCCAGATAATACCACCATACACAGCTAAATAACACCCCCCCAGATAATACCACCATACACAGCTAAATAACACTCCACCCAGATAATACCACCATACACAGCTAAATAACACCCCACCCAGATAATACCACCATACACAGCTAAATAACACCCCGCCCAGATAATACCGCCATACACAGCTAAATAACACCCCATCCAGATAATACCACCATACACAGCTAAATAACACCCCCCCAGATAATACCACCATACACAGCTAAATAACACCCCACCCAGATAATACCACCATACACAGCTAAATAACACCCCGCCCAGATAATACCACCATACACAGCTAAATAACACCCCACCCAGATAATACCACAATACACAGCTAAATAACACCCCACCCAGATAATACCACCATACACAGCTAAATAACACCCCGCCCAGATAATACCACCATACACAGCTAAATAACACCCCGCCCAGATAATACCCCCATACACAGCTAAATAACACCCCACCCAGATAATACCACCATACACAGCTAAATAACACCCCGCCCAGATAATACCACCATACACAGCTAAATAACACCCCGCCCAGATAATACCACCATACACAGCTAAATAACACCCCCCCAGATAATACCACCATACACAGCTAAATAACACCCCGCCCAGATAATACCACCATACACAGCTAAATAACACCCCGCCCAGATAATACCACCATACACAGCTAAATAACACCCCGCCCAGATAATACCACCATACACAGCTAAATAACACCCCACCCAGATAATACCACCATACACAGCTAAATAACACCCCACCCAGATAATACCACCATACACAGCTAAATAACAACCCCCCCAGATAATACCACCATACACAGCTAAATAACACACCACCCAGATAATACCCCCATACACAGCTAAATAACACCCCACCCAGATAATACCACCATACACAGCTAAATAACACACCGCCCAGATAATACCACCATACACAGCTAAATAGCACCCCACCCAGATAATACCACCATACACAGCTAAATAACACCCCGCCCAGATAATACCACCATACACAGCTAAATAACACCCCGCCCAGATAATACCACCATACACAGCTAAATAACACCCCACCCAGATAATACCACCATACACAGCTAAATAACACCCCCCCCAGATAATACCACCATACACAGCTAAATAACACACCGCCCAGATAATACCACCATACACAGCTAAATAACACCCCACCCAGATAATACCACCATACACAGCTAAATAACACCCCACCCAGATAATACCACCATACACAGCTAAATAACACCCCGCCCAGATAATACCACCATACACAGCTAAATAACACACCGCCCAGATAATACCACCATACACAGCTAAATAACACCCCCCAGATAATACCACCATACACAGCTAAATAACACCCCGCCCAGATAATACCACCATACACAGCTAAATAACACCCCACCCAGATAATACCACCATACACAGCTAAATAACACCCCACCCAGATAATACCACCATACACAGCTAAATAACACCCCGCCCTGATAATACCACCATACACAGCTAAATAACACACCGCCCAGATAATACCACCATACACAGCTAAATAACACCCCACCCAGATAATACCACCATACACAGCTAAATAACACACCGCCCAGATAATACCACCATACACAGCTAAATAACACCCCCCCCCCAGATAATACCCCCATACACAACTAAATAACACCGCCCAGATAATACCACCATACACAGCTAAATAACACCCCGCCCAGATAATACCACCATACACAGCTAAATAACACCCGGCCCAGATAATACCACCATACACAGCTAAATAACACCCCGCCCAGATAATACCACCATACACATCTAAATAACACCCCACCCAGATAATACCACCATACACAGCTAAATAACACCCCACCCAGATAATACCACCATACACAGCTAAATAACACCCCACCCAGATAATACCACCATACACAGCTAAATAACACCCCACCCAGATAATACCACCATACACATCTAAATAACACCCCACCCAGATAATACCACCATACACAGCTAAATAACACCCCACCCAGATAATACCACCATACACAGCTAAATAACACCCCACCCAGATAATACCACCATACACAGCTAAATAACACCCCACCCAGATAATACCACCATACACAGCTAAATAACACCCCACCCAGATAATACCACCATACACAGCTAAATAACACCCCACCCAGGTAATACCACCATACACAGCTAAATAACACCCCGCCCAGATAATACCCCCATACACAGCTAAATAACACCCCACCCAGATAATACCACCATACACAGCTAAATAACACCCCACCCAGATAATACCACCATACACAGCTAAATAACACCCCACCCAGGTAATACCACCATACACAGCTAAATAACACCCCGCCCAGATAATACCCCCATACACAGCTAAATAACACCGCCCAGATAATACCACCAAACACAGCTAAATAACACCCCACCCAGATATTACCACCATACACAGCTAAATAACACCCCGCCCAGATAATACCGCCATACAGAGCTAAATAACACCCCACCCAGATAATACCACCATACACAGCTAAATAACACCCCGCCCAGATAATACCACCATACACAGCTAAATAACACCCCACCCAGATAATACCACCATACACAGCTAAATAACACCCCACCCAGATAATACCACCATACACAGCTAAATAACACCCCACCCAGATAATACCACCATACACAGCTAAATAACACCCCACCCAGATAATACCACCATACACAGCTAAATAACACCCCCCCAGATAATACCACCATACACAGCTAAATAACACCCCACCCAAATAATACCACCATACACATCTAAATAACACACCGCCCAGATAATACCACCATACACAGCTAAATAACACCCCGCCCAGATAATACCACCATACACAGCTAAATAACACCCCACCCAGATAATACCACCATACACAGCTAAATAACACCCCACCCAGATAATACCACCATACACAGCTAAATAACACCCCACCCAGATAATACCACCATACACAGCTAAATAACACCCCGCCCAGATAATACCACCATACACAGCTAAATAACACCCCACCCAGATAATACCACCATACACAGCTAAATAACACCCCGCCCAGATAATACCGCCATACAGAGCTAAATAACACCCCACCCAGATAATACCACCATACACAGCTAAATAACACCCCGCCCAGATAATACCACCATACACAGCTAAATAACACCCCACCCAGATAATACCACCATACACAGCTAAATAACACCCCACCCAGATAATACCACCATACACAGCTAAATAACACCCCACCCAGATAATACCACCATACACAGCTAAATAACACCCCCCCAGATAATACCACCATACACAGCTAAATAACACCCCACCCAGATAATACCACCATACACAGCTAAATAACACACCGCCCAGATAATACCACCATACACAGCTAAATAACACACCGCCCAGATAATACCACCATACACAGCTAAATAACACCCCACCCAGATAATACCTCCATACACAGCTAAATAACACCCCACCCAGATAATACCCCCATACACAGCTAAATAACACCCCGCCCAGATAATACCACCATACACAGCTAAATAACACCCCACCCAGATAATACCACCATACACAGCTAAATAACACCCCACCCAGATAATACCACCATACACAGCTAAATAACACCCCACCCAGATAATACCACCATACACAGCTAAATAACACCCCACCCAGATAATACCACCATACACAGCTAAATAACACCCCACCCAGATAATACCACCATACACAGCTAAATAACAACCCACCCAGATAATACCTCCATACACAGCTAAATAACACCCCACCCAGATAATACCCCCATACACAGCTAAATAACACCCCCCCAGATAATACCACCATACACAGCTAAATAACACCCCACCCAGATAATACCACCATACACAGCTAAATAACACCCCACCAGATAATACCACCATACACAGCTAATAACACCCCACCCAGATAATACCACCATACACAGCTAAATAACACCCCACCCAGATAATACCCCCATACACAGCTAAATAACACACCACCCAGATAATACCACCATACACAGCTAAATAACACCCCACCCAGATAATACCACCATACACAGCTAAATAACACCCCACCCAGATAATACCACCATACACAGCTAATAACACCCCACCCAGATAATACCACCATACACAGCTAAATAACACCCCACCCACATAATACCTCCATACACAGCTAAATAACACCCCACCCAGATAATACCCCCATACACAGCTAAATAACACACCACCCAGATAATACCACCATACACAGCTAAATAACACCCCCCCAGATAATACCACCATACACAGCTAAATAACACCCCACCCAGATAATACCACCATACACAGCTAAATAACACCCCACCCAGATAATACCACCATACACAGCTAAATAACACCCCACCCAGATAATACCACCATACACAGCTAAATAACACCCCACCAGATAATACCACCATACACAGCTAAATAACACCCCACCCAGATAATACCACCATACACAGCTAAATAACACCCCACCCAGATAATACCCCCATACACAGCTAAATAACACCCCCCCAGATAATAACACCATACACAGCTAAATAACACCCCACCCAGATAATACCACCATACACAGCTAAATAACACCCCACCCAGATAATACCCCCATACACAGCTAAATAACACCCCCCCAGATAATACCACCATACACAGCTAAATAACACCCCCCCAGATAATACCACCATATACAGCTAAATAACACCCCATCCAGATAATACCACCATACACAGCTAAATAACACCCCCCCAGATAATACCATCATACACAGCTAAATAACACCCCACCCAGATAATACCACCATACACAGCTAAATAACACCCCACCCAGATAATACCACCATACACAGCTAAATAACACCCCGCCCAGATAATACCGCCATACACAGCTAAAT
This sequence comes from Phyllobates terribilis, assembly GCF_046119375.1. Lineage (NCBI taxonomy): Eukaryota > Metazoa > Chordata > Amphibia > Anura > Dendrobatidae > Phyllobates > Phyllobates terribilis. The sequence continues at coordinate 14,047,041 of NW_027362785.1, read as the reverse complement.
AACACCCCATCCAGATAATACCACCATACACAGCTAAATAACACCCCCCCAGATAATACCACCATACACAGCTAAATAACACTCCACCCAGATAATACCACCATACACAGCTAAATAACACCCCACCCAGATAATACCACCATACACAGCTAAATAACACCCCACCCAGATAATACCACCATACACAGCTAAATAACACCCCGCCCAGATAATACCGCCATACACAGCTAAATAACACCCCATCCAGATAATACCACCATACACAGCTAAAGAACACCCCCCCAGATAATACCACCATACACAGCTAAATAACACTCCACCCAGATAATACCACCATACACAGCTAAATAACACCCCACCCAGATAATACCACCATACACAGCTAAATAACACCCCGCCCAGATAATACCGCCATACACAGCTAAATAACACCCCATCCAGATAATACCACCATACACAGCTAAATAACACCCCCCCAGATAATACCACCATACACAGCTAAATAACACCCCACCCAGATAATACCACCATACACAGCTAAATAACACCCCGCCCAGATAATACCACCATACACAGCTAAATAACACCCCACCCAGATAATACCACAATACACAGCTAAATAACACCCCACCCAGATAATACCACCATACACAGCTAAATAACACCCCCCCAGATAATACCACCATACACAGCTAAATAACACCCCGCCCAGATAATACCACCATACACAGCTAAATAACACCCCCCCCAGATAATACCCCCATACACAGCTAAATAACACCCCACCCAGATAATACCACCATACACAGCTAAATAACACCCCACCCAGATAATACCTCCATACACAGCTAAATAACACCCCACCCAGATAGTACCACCATACACAGCTAAATAACACCGCCCAGATAATACCACCATACACAGCTAAATAACACCCCGCCCAGATAATACCACCATACACAGCTAAATAACACCCCGCCCAGATAATACCACCATACACAACTAAATAACACCGCCCAGATAATACCACCATACACAGCTAAATAACACCCCGCCCAGATAATACCACCATACACAGCTAAATAACACCCGGCCCAGATAATACCACCATACACAGCTAAATAACACCCCGCCCAGATAATACCACCATACACATCTAAATAACACCCCACCCAGATAATACCACCATACACAGCTAAATAACACCCCACCCAGATAATACCACCATACACAGCTAAATAACACCCCACCCAGATAATACCACCATACACAGCTAAATAACACCCCACCCAGATAATACCACCATACACATCTAAATAACACCCCACCCAGATAATACCACCATACACAGCTAAATAACACCCGGCCCAGATAATACCACCATACACAGCTAAATAACACCCCACCCAGATAATACCACCATACACAGCTAAATAACACCCCACCCAGATAATACCACCATACACAGCTAAATAACACCCCACCCAGGTAATACCACCATACACAGCTAAATAACACTCCACCCAGATAATACCACCATACACAGCTAAATAACACCCCACCCAGATAATACCACCATACACAGCTAAATAACACCGCCCAGATAATACCACCATACACAGCTAAATAACACCCCACCCAGATATTACCACCATACACAGCTAAATAACACCCCACCCAGATAATACCACCATACACAGCTAAATAACACCCCACCCAGATAATACCACCATACACAGCTAAATAACACCCCACCCAGGTAATACCCCCATACACAGCTAAATAACACCGCCCAGATAATACCACCATACACAGCTAAATAACACCCCACCCAGATATTACCACCATACACAGCTAAATAACACCCCGCCCAGATAATACCGCCATACAGAGCTAAATAACACCCCACCCAGGTAATACCCCCATACACAGCTAAATAACACCGCCCAGATAATACCACCATACACAGCTAAATAACACCCCACCCAGATATTACCACCATACACAGCTAAATAACACCCCGCCCAGATAATACCGCCATACAGAGCTAAATAACACCCCACCCAGATAATACCACCATACACAGCTAAATAACACCCCGCCCAGATAATACCACCATACACAGCTAAATAACACCCCACCCAGATAATACCACCATACACAGCTAAATAACACCCCACCCAGATAATACCACCATACACAGCTAAATAACACCCCACCCAGATAATACCACCATACACAGCTAAATAACACCCCCCCAGATAATACCACCATACACAGCTAAATAACACCCCACCCAGATAATACCACCATACACATCTAAATAACACACCGCCCAGATAATACCACCATACACAGCTAAATAACACCCCGCCCAGATAATACCACCATACACAGCTAAATAACACCCCACCCAGATAATACCACCATACACAGCTAAATAACACCCCACCCAGATAATACCACCATACACAGCTAAATAACACCCCACCCAGATAATACCACCATACACAGCTAAATAACACCCCGCCCAGATAATACCACCATACACAGCTAAATAACACCCCACCCAGATAATACCACCATACACAGCTAAATAACACCCCGCCCAGATAATACCGCCATACAGAGCTAAATAACACCCCACCCAGATAATACCACCATACACAGCTAAATAACACCCCGCCCAGATAATACCACCATACACAGCTAAATAACACCCCACACAGATAATACCACCATACACAGCTAAATAACACCCCACCCAGATAATACCACCATACACAGCTAAATAACACCCCACCCAGATAGTACCACCATACACAGCTAAATAACACCGCCCAGATAATACCACCATACACAGCTAAATAACACCCCGCCCAGATAATACCACCATACACAGCTAAATAACACCCCGCCCAGATAATACCACCATACACAACTAAATAACACCGCCCAGATAATACCACCATACACAGCTAAATAACACCCCGCCCAGATAATACCACCATACACAGCTAAATAACACCCGGCCCAGATAATACCACCATACACAGCTAAATAACACCCCGCCCAGATAATACCACCATACACATCTAAATAACACCCCACCCAGATAATACCACCATACACAGCTAAATAACACCCCACCCAGATAATACCACCATACACAGCTAAATAACACCCCACCCAGATAATACCACCATACACAGCTAAATAACACCCCACCCAGATAATACCACCATACACATCTAAATAACACCCCACCCAGATAATACCACCATACACAGCTAAATAACACCCGGCCCAGATAATACCACCATACACAGCTAAATAACACCCCACCCAGATAATACCACCATACACAGCTAAATAACACCCCACCCAGATAATACCACCATACACAGCTAAATAACACCCCACCCAGGTAATACCACCATACACAGCTAAATAACACTCCACCCAGATAATACCACCATACACAGCTAAATAACACCCCACCCAGATAATACCACCATACACAGCTAAATAACACCGCCCAGATAATACCACCATACACAGCTAAATAACACCCCACCCAGATATTACCACCATACACAGCTAAATAACACCCCACCCAGATAATACCACCATACACAGCTAAATAACACCCCACCCAGATAATACCACCATACACAGCTAAATAACACCCCACCCAGGTAATACCCCCATACACAGCTAAATAACACCGCCCAGATAATACCACCATACACAGCTAAATAACACCCCACCCAGATATTACCACCATACACAGCTAAATAACACCCCGCCCAGATAATACCGCCATACAGAGCTAAATAACACCCCACCCAGGTAATACCCCCATACACAGCTAAATAACACCGCCCAGATAATACCACCATACACAGCTAAATAACACCCCACCCAGATATTACCACCATACACAGCTAAATAACACCCCGCCCAGATAATACCGCCATACAGAGCTAAATAACACCCCACCCAGATAATACCACCATACACAGCTAAATAACACCCCGCCCAGATAATACCACCATACACAGCTAAATAACACCCCACCCAGATAATACCACCATACACAGCTAAATAACACCCCACCCAGATAATACCACCATACACAGCTAAATAACACCCCACCCAGATAATACCACCATACACAGCTAAATAACACCCCCCCAGATAATACCACCATACACAGCTAAATAACACCCCACCCAGATAATACCACCATACACATCTAAATAACACACCGCCCAGATAATACCACCATACACAGCTAAATAACACCCCGCCCAGATAATACCACCATACACAGCTAAATAACACCCCACCCAGATAATACCACCATACACAGCTAAATAACACCCCACCCAGATAATACCACCATACACAGCTAAATAACACCCCACCCAGATAATACCACCATACACAGCTAAATAACACCCCGCCCAGATAATACCACCATACACAGCTAAATAACACCCCACCCAGATAATACCACCATACACAGCTAAATAACACCCCGCCCAGATAATACCGCCATACAGAGCTAAATAACACCCCACCCAGATAATACCACCATACACAGCTAAATAACACCCCGCCCAGATAATACCACCATACACAGCTAAATAACACCCCACACAGATAATACCACCATACACAGCTAAATAACACCCCACCCAGATAATACCACCATACACAGCTAAATAACACCCCACCCAGATAATACCACCATACACAGCTAAATAACACCCCCCCAGATAATACCACCATACACAGCTAAATAACACCCCACCCAGATAATACCACCATACACAGCTAAATAACACACCGCCCAGATAATACCACCATACACAGCTAAATAACACCCCGCCCAGATAATACCACCATACACAGCTAAATAACACCCCACCCAGATAATACCACCATACACAGCTAAATAACACCCCACCCAGATAATACCACCATACACAGCTAAATAACACCCCACCCAGATAATACCACCATACACAGCTAAATAACACCCCGCCCAGATAATACCACCATACACAGCTAAATAACACCCCGCCCAGATAATACCACCATACAGACAGATCAGGTCCCGCAGATCCCTGTATCCCGGTTCTTTGTGATCGGTCCCTGTGTCTCCGGTTCTGTGTGATCGGTCCCTGTGTTCCCGTTCTGTGTGATCGGTCCCTGTATCCCGGTTCTGTGTGATCGATCCCTGTGTCTCTGGTTCTGTGTGATCGGTCCCGGTGTCTCCGGTTCTGTGTGATCGGTCCCTGTGTTCCGGTTCTGTGTTATCGGTCCCTGTGTTCCTGTTCTGTGTGATCGGTCCCTGTGTCCCGGTTCTGTGTGATCGGTCCCGGTGTCTCCGGTTCTGTGTGACCGGTCCCTGTGTCTCCGGTTCTGTGTGATCAGTTCCTGTGTTCCGGTTCTGTGTGACCGGTCCCTGTGTTCCGGTTCTGTGTGACCGGTCCCTGTGTCTCCGGTTCTGTGTGACCGGTCCCTGTGTTCCGGTTCTGTGTGATCGGTCCCTGTGTCTCCGGTTCTGTGTGATCGGTCCCTGTGTTCCGGTTCTGTGTGACCGGTCCCTGTGTTCCGGTTCTGTGTGACCGGTCCCTGTGTTCCGGTTCTGTGTGACCGGTCCCTGTGTTCCGGTTCTGTGTGATCGGTCCCTGTGTTCCGGTTCTGTGTGACCGGTCCCTGTGTTCCGGTTCTGTGTGACCGGTCCCTGTGTTCCGGTTCTGTGTGATCGGTCCCTGTGTCTCCGGTTCTGGGTGATCGGTCCCTGTGTTCCGGTTCTGTGTGACCGGTCCCTGTGTTCCGGTTCTGTGTGATCGGTCCCTGTGTTACGGTTCTGTGTGATCGGTCCCTGTGTCTCTGGTTCTGTGTGACCGGTCCCTGTGTTCCGGTTCTGTGTGACCGGTCCCTGTGTTCCGGTTCTGTGTGACCGGTCCCTGTGTTCCGGTTCTGTGTGATCGGTCCCTGTGTTCCGGTTCTGTGTGATCGGTCCCTGTGTCTCTGTTTCTGTGTGACCGGTCCCTGTGTTCCGGTTCTGTGTGATCGGTCCCTGTGTTCCGGTTCTGTGTGACCGGTCCCTGTGTTCCGGTTCTGTGTGATCGGTCCCTGTGTCTCTGGTTCTGTGTGACCGGTCCCTGTGTCCCTGGTTCTGTGTGACCGGTCCCTGTGTCCCGGTTCTGTGTGACCGGTCCCTGTGTCTCTGGTTCTGTGTGATCGGTCCCTGTGTTCCGGTTCTGTGTGATCGGTCCCTGTGTCTCCGGTTCTGTGTGACCGGTCCCTGTGTTCCGGTTCTGTGTGATCGGTCCCTGTGTCTCCGGTTCTGTGTGATCGGTCCCTGTGTTCCGGTTCTGTGTGACCGGTCCCTGTGTCTCCGGTTCTGTGTGACCGGTCCCTGTGTTCCGGTTCTGTGTGATCGGTCCCTGTGTCTCTGGTTCTGTGTGACCGGTCCCTGTGTTCCGGTTCTGTGTGACCGGTCCCTGTGTTCCGGTTCTGTGTGACCGGTCCCTGTGTCTCCGATTCTGTGTGACCGGTCCCTGTGTTCCGGTTCTGTGTGACCGGTCCCTGTGTACCGGTTCTGTGTGACCGGTCCCTGTGTTCCGGTCATGTGTGATCGGTCCCTGTGTTCCGGTTCTGTGTGACCGGTCCCTGTGTCTCTGGTTCTGTGTGACCGGTCCCTGTGTTCCGGTTCTGTGTGATCGGTCCCTGTGTCTCTGGTTCTGTGTGACCGGTCCCTGTGTTCCGGTTCTGTGTGACCGGTCCCTGTGTTCCGGTTCTGTGTGACCGGTCCCTGTGTTCCGGTTCTGTGTGATCGGTCCCTGTGTTCCGGTTCTGTGTGATCGGTCCCTGTGTCTCTGGTTCTGTGTGATCAGTCCCTGTGTCTCTGGTTCTCTGTGACCGGTCCCTGTGTCTCTGGTTCTGTGTGACCGGTCCCTGTGTCCCGGTTCTGTGTGACCGGTCCCTGTGTCTCTGGTTCTGTGTGATCGGTTCCTGTGTTCCGGTTCTGTGTGATCGGTCCCTGTGTCTCCGGTTCTGTGTGACCGGTCCCTGTGTCTCCGGTTCTGTGTGATCGGTCCCTGTGTCTCCGGTTCTGTGTGACCGGTCCCTGTGTTCCGGTTCTGTGTGATCGGTCCCTGTGTCTCCGGTTCTGTGTGATCGGTCCCTGTGTTCCGGTTCTGTGTGACCGGTCCCTGTGTTCCGGTTCTGTGTGATCGGTCCCTGTGTTCCGGTTCTGTGTGACCGGTCCCTGTGTTCCGGTTCTGTGTGATCGGTCCCTGTGTTCCGGTTCTGTGTGACCGGTCCCTGTGTCTCCGGTTCTGTGTGACCGGTCCCTGTGTCTCTGGTTCTGTGTGATCGGTCCCTGTGTTCCGGTTCTGTGTGATCGGTCCCTGTGTCTCCGGTTCTGTGTGACCGGTCCCTGTGTTCCGGTTCTGTGTGATCGGTCCCTGTGTTCCGGTTCTGTGTGACCGGTCCCTGTGTCTCCGGTTCTGTGTGACCGGTCCCTGTGTCCCGGTTCTGTGTGACCGGTCTCTGTGTTCTGGTTCTGTGTGACCGGTCCCTGTGTTCCGGTTCTGTGTGATCGGTCCCTGTGTTCCGGTTCTGTGTGACCGATCCCTGTGTCCCGGTTCTGTGTGACCGGTCCCTGTGTTCCGGTTCTGTGTGATCGGTCCCTGTGTCCCGGTTCTGTGTGACCGGTTCCTGTGTTCCGGTTCTGTGTGATCGGTCCCTGTGTCCCGGTTCTGTGTGATCGGTCCCTGTGTCCCGGTTCTGTGTGATCGGTCCCTGTGTTCCGGTTCTGTGTGATCGGTCCCTGTGTCCCGGTTCTGTGTGATCGGTCCCTGTGTTCCGGTTCTGTGTGACCGGTCCCTGTGTTCCGGTTCTGTGTGATCAGTCCCTGTGTCCCGGTTCTGTGTGATCGGTCCCTGTGTCTCCGGTTCTGTGTGACCGGTCCCTGTGTTCCCGTTCTGTGTGATCGGTCCCTGTGTTCCGGTTCTGTGTGACCGGTCCCTGTGTTCCGGTTCTGTGTTATCGGTCCCTGTGTCTCTGGTTCTGTGTGACCGGTCCCTGTGTCTCTGGTTCTGTGTGACCGGTCCCTGTGTTCCGGTTCTGTGTGACCGGTCCCTGTGTCCCGGTTCTGTGTGACCGGTCCCTGTGTTCCGGTTCTGTGTGACCGGTCCCTGTGTCTCTGGTTCTGTGTGACCGGTCCCTGTGTCTCCAGTTCTGTGTGACCGGTCACTGTGTCTCCGGTTCTGTGTGACCGGTCGCTGTGTCTCCGGTTCTGTGGGACCGGTCCCTGTGTTCCGGTTCTGTGTGACCGGTCCCTGTGTCCCGGTTCTGTGTGATCAGTCCCTGTGTCCCGGTTCTGTGTGACCGGTCCCTGTGTCCTGGTTCTGTGTGACCGGTCTCTGTGTTCCGGTTCTGTGTGACCGGTCCCTGTGTTCCGGTTCTGTGTGACCGGTCCCTGTGTTCCGGTTCTGTGTGATCGGTCCCTGTGTCTCTGGTTCTGTGTGATCGGTCCCTGTGTCCCGGTTCTGTGTGACCGGTCCCTGTGTTCCGGTTCTGTGTGACCGGTCCCTGTGTTCCGGTTCTGTGTGATCGGTCCCTGTGTCCCGGTTCTGTGTGACCGGTCCCTGTGTTCCGGTTCTGTGTGATCGGTCCCTGTGTCCCGGTTCTGTGTGATCGGTCCCTGTGTTCTGGTTCTGTGTGACCGGTCCCTGTGTTCCGGTTCTGTGTGACCGGTCCCTGTGTTCCGGTTCTGTGTAACCGGTCCCTGTGTCTCTGGTTCTGTGTGATCGGTCCCTGTGTCCCGGTTCTGTGTGACCGGTCCCTGTGTTCCGGTTCTGTGTGACCGGTCCCTGTGTTCCGGTTCTGTGTGATCGGTCCCTGTGTCCCGGTTCTGTGTGACCGGTCCCTGTGTTCCGGTTCTGTGTGATCGGTCCCTGTGTCCCGGTTCTGTGTGATCGGTCCCTGTGTTCTGGTTCTGTGTGACCGGTCCCTGTGTTCCGGTTCTGTATAACCGGTCCCTGTGTTCCGGTTCTGTGTAACCGGTCCCTGTGTCTCTGGTTCTGTGTGATCGGTCCCTGTGTCTCCGGTTCTGTGTGACCGGTCCCTGTGTCCCGGTTCTGTGTGACCGGTCCCTGTGTTCCGGTTCTGTGTGACCGGTCCCTGTGTTCCGGTTCTGTGTGACCGGTCCCTGTGTCTCCGGTTCTGTGTGACCGGTCCCTGTGTTCCGGTTCTGTGTGACCGGTCCCTGTGTCCCGGTTCTGTGTGATCAGTCCCTGTGTCCCGGTTCTGTGTGACCGGTCCCTGTGTTCCGGTTCTGTGTGACCGGTCCCTGTGTTCCGGTTCTGTGTGATCGGTCCCTGTGTCTCTGGTTCTGTGTGATCGGTCCCTGTGTCCCGGTTCTGTGTGACCGGTCCCTGTGTTCCGGTTCTGTGTGACCGGTCCCTGTGTTCCGGTTCTGTGTGATCGGTCCCTGTGTCCCGGTTCTGTGTGACCGGTCCCTGTGTTCCGGTTCTGTGTGACCGGTCCCTGTGTCCCGGTTCTGTGTGATCAGTCCCTGTGTCCCGGTTCTGTGTGACCGGTCCCTGTGTCCTGGTTCTGTGTGACCGGTCTCTGTGTTCCGGTTCTGTGTGACCGGTCCCTGTGTTCCGGTACTGTGTGACCGGTCCCTGTGTCTCCGGTTCTGTGTGACCGGTCCCTGTGTTCCGGTTCTGTGTGATCGGTCCCTGTGTCTCTGGTTCTGTGTGATCGGTCCCTGTGTCCCGGTTCTGTGTGACCGGTCCCTGTGTTCCGGTTCTGTGTGACCGGTCCCTGTGTTCCGGTTCTATGTGATCGGTCCCTGTGTCCCGGTTCTGTGTGACCGGTCCCTGTGTTCCGGTTCTGTGTGACCGGTCCCTGTGTCTCCGGTTCTGTGTGATCGGTCCCTGTGTCCCGGTTCTGTGTGATCGGTCCCTGTGTCTCCGGTTCTGTGTGATCGGTCCCTGTGTCCCGGTTCTGTGTGATCGGTCCCTGTGTCTCTGGTTCTGTGTGATCGGTCCCTGTGTCTCCGGTTCTGTGTGATCGGTCCCTGTGTTCCGGTTCTGTGTGACCGGTCCCTGTGTTCCGGTTCTGTGTGATCAGTCCCTGTGTCCCGGTTCTGTGTGATCGGTCCCTGTGTCTCCGGTTCTGTGTGACCGGTCCCTGTGTCTCCGGTTCTGTGTGACCGGTCCCTGTGTTCCGGTTCTGTGTGACCGGTCCCTGTGTCCCGGTTCTGTGTGACCGGTCCCTGTGTTCCGGTTCTGTGTGACCGGTCCCTGTGTCTCTGGTTCTGTGTGACCGGTCCCTGTGTCTCCAGTTCTGTGTGACCGGTCACTGTGTCTCCGGTTCTGTGTGACCGGTCGCTTTGTCTCCGGTTCTGTGTGACCGGTCCCTGTGTTCCGGTTCTGTGTGACCGGTCCCTGTGTCCCGGTTCTGTGTGATCAGTCCCTGTGTCCCGGTTCTGTGTGACCGGTCCCTGTGTTCCGGTTCTGTGTGACCGGTCCCTGTGTTCCGGTTCTGTGTGATCGGTCCCTGTGTCTCTGGTTCTGTGTGATCGGTCCCTGTGTCCCGGTTCTGTGTGACCGGTCCCTGTGTTCCGGTTCTGTGTGACCGGTCCCTGTGTTCCGGTTCTGTGTGATCGGTCCCTGTGTCCCGGTTCTGTGTGACCGGTCCCTGTGTTCCGGTTCTGTGTGATCGGTCCCTGTGTCCCGGTTCTGTGTGATCGGTCCCTGTGTTCTGGTTCTGTGTGATCGGTCCCTGTGTTCCGGTTCTGTGTGACCGGTCTCTGTGTCTCTGGTTCTGTGTGATCGGTCCCTGTGTCTCCGGTTCTGTGTGACCGGTCCCTGTGTCTCCGGTTCTGTGTGACCGGTCGCTGTGTCTCCGGTTCTGTGTGACCGGTCCCTGTGTTCCGGTTCTGTGTGACCGGTCCCTGTGTCCCGGTTCTGTGTGATCAGTCCCTGTGTCCCGGTTCTGTGTGACCGGTCCCTGTGTCCTGGTTCTGTGTGACCGGTCTCTGTGTTCCGGTTCTGTGTGACCGGTCCCTGTGTTCCGGTACTGTGTGACCGGTCCCTGTGTCTCCGGTTCTGTGTGACCGGTCCCTGTGTTCCGATTCTGTGTGATCGGTCCCTGTGTCTCTGGTTCTGTGTGATCGGTCCCTGTGTCCCGGTTCTGTGTGACCGGTCCCTGTGTTCCGGTTCTGTGTGACCGGTCCCTGTGTTCCGGTTCTGTGTGATCGGTCCCTGTGTCCCGGTTCTGTGTGACCGGTCCCTGTGTTCCGGTTCTGTGTGACCGGTCCCTGTGTCTCCGGTTCTGTGTGATCGGTCCCTGTGTCCCGGTTCTGTGTGATCGGTCCCTGTGTTCTGGTTCTGTGTGATCGGTCCCTGTGTCTCTGGTTCTGTGTGAACGGTCCCTGTGTTCTGGTTCTGTGTGATCGGTCCCTGTGTCTCTGGTTCTGTGTGATCGGTCCCTGTGTCTCCGGTTCTGTGTGACCGGTCCCTGTGTTCCGGTTCTGTGTGATCGGTACCTGTGTCTCTGGTTCTGTGTGATCGGTCCCTGTGTCCCGGTTCTGTGTGACCGGTCCCTGTGTTCCGGTTCTGTGTGACCGGTCCCTGTGTTCCGGTTCTATGTGATCGGTCCCTGTGTCCCGGTTCTGTGTGACCGGTCCCTGTGTTCCGGTTCTGTGTGACCGGTCCCTGTGTCTCCGGTTCTGTGTGATCGGTCCCTGTGTCCCGGTTTTGTGTGATCGGTCCCTGTGTTCTGGTTCTGTGTGATCAGTCCCTGTGTCCCGGTTCTTTGTGATCGGTCCCTGTGTCTCCGGTTCTGTGTGACTGGTCCCTGTGTCTCCGGTTCTGTGTGACCGGTCCCTGTGTTCCGGTTCTGTGTGACCGGTCCCTGTGTCCCGGTTCTGTGTGACCGGTTCCTGTGTTCCGATTCTGTGTGACCGGTTCCTGTGTTCCGGTTCTGTGTGACCGGTCCCTGTGTCTCCGGTTCTGTGTGATCGGTCCCTGTGTCCCGGTTCTGTGTGATCGGTCCCTGTGTTCTGGTTCTGTGTGATCAGTCCCTGTGTCCCGGTTCTTTGTGACCGGTCCCTGTGTTCCGGTTCTGTGTGATCGGTCCCTGTGTCCCGGTTCTGTGTGACCGGTCCCTGTGTTCCGGTTCTGTGTGATCGGTCCCTGTGTCCCGGTTCTGTGTGACCGGTTCCTGTGTTCCGATTCTGTGTGACCGGTTCCTGTGTTCCGGTTCTGTGTGACCGGTCCCTGTGTCTCTGGTTCTGTGTGACCGGTCCCTGTGTCTCCGGTTCTGTGTGACCGGTCCCTGTGTCTCCGGTTCTGTGTGACCGGTCCCTGTGTTCCGGTTCTGTGTGACCGGTCCCTGTGTCCCGGTTCTGTGTGATCAGTCCCTGTGTCCCGGTTCTGTGTGACCGGTCCCTGTGTCCTGGTTCTGTGTGATCGGTCCCTGTGTCCCGGTTCTGTGTGACCGGTCTCTGTGTTCCAGTTCTGTGTGACCGGTCCCTGTGTTCCGGTTCTGTGTGACCGGTCCCTGTGTTCCGGTTCTGTGTGACCGGTCCCTGTGTTCCGGTTCTGTGTGATCGGTCCCTGTGTTCTGGTTCTGTGTGACCGGTTCCTGTGTTCCGGTTCTGTGTGACCGGTTCCTGTGTTCAGGTTCTGTGTGATCGGTCCCTGTGTTCTGGTTCTGTGTGACCGGTCCCTGTGTCTCCGGTTCTGTGTGATCGGTCCCTATGTTCCGGTTCTGTGTGATCGGTCCCTGTGTCCCGGTTCTGTGTGATCGGTCCCTGTGTCCTGGTTCTGTGTGATCAGTCCCTGTGTCCCCGTTCTTTGTGATCGGTCCCTGTGTCTCCGGTTCTGTGTGACCGGTCCCTGTGTCTCCGGTTCTTTGTGACCGATCCCTGTGTTCCGGTTCTATGTGACCGGTCCCTGTGTCCCGGTTCTGTGTGACCGGTTCCTGTGTTCCGGTTCTGTGTGACCGGTCCCTGTGTTCCGGTTCTGTGTGACCGGTCCCTGTGTCTCTGGTTCTGTGTGACCGGTCCCTGTGTCTCCGGTTCTGTGTGATCGGTCCCTGTGTTCCGGTTCTGGGTGACCGGTCCCTGTGTCCCGGTTCTGTGTGATCAGTCCCTGTGTCCCGGTTCTGTGTGACCGGTCCCTGTGTCCTGGTTCTGTGTGACCGGTCTCTGTGTTCCAGTTCTGTGTGACCGGTCCCTGTGTTCCGGTTCTGTGTGACCGGTCCCTGTGTTCCGGTTCTGTGTGACCGGTCCCTGTGTTCCGGTTCTGTGTGATCGGTCCCTGTGTCTCTGGTTCTGTGTGACCGGTTCCTGTGTTCAGGTTCTGTGTGACCGGTCCCTGTGTCTCCGGTTCTGTGTGATCGGTACCTGTGTTCTGGTTCTGTGTGACCGGTCCCTGTGTCTCCGGTTCTGTGTGACCGGTCCCTGTGTTCCGGTTCTGTGTGACCGGTTCCTGTGTTCCGGTTCTGTGTGACCGGTCCCTGTGTCCCGGTTCTGTGTGACCGGTCCCTGTGTTCCGGTTCTGTGTGACCGGTCCCTGTGTCCCGGTTCTGTGTGACCGGTCCCTGTGTTCCGGTTCTGTGTGATCGGTCCCTGTGTCCCGGTTCTGTGTGACCGGTGCCTGTGCTCCGGTTCTGTGTGACCGGTCCCTGTGTTCCGGTTCTGTGTGATCGGTCCCTGTGTCTCCGGTTCTGTGTGACCGGTCCCTGTGTTCCGGTTCTGTGTGATCGGTCCCTGTGTTCCGGTTCTGTGTGACCGGTCCCTGTGTTCCGGTTCTGTGTGACCGGTCCCTGTGTCTCCGGTTCTGTGTGACCGGTCCCTGTGTCTCTGGTTCTGTGTGCTCGGTCCCTGTGTTCCGGTTCTGTGTGATCGGTCCCTGTGTCCCGATTCTGTGTGATCGGTCCCTGTGTTCTGGTTCTGTGTGATCGGTCCCTGTGTCCCGGTTCTGTGTGATCGGTCCCTGTGTTCCGGTTCTGTGTGACCGGTCCCTGTGTTCCGATTCTGTGTGACCGGTCCCTGTGTCCCGGTTCTGTGTGATCAGTCCCTGTGTTTCCGGTTCTGTGTGACCGGTCCCTGTGTCTCCGGTTCTGTGTGATCGGTCCCTGTGTTCCGGTTCTGTGTGACCGGTTCCTGTGTTCCGGTTCTGTGTGACCGGTCCATGTGTCCCGGTTCTGTGTGATCAGTCCCTGTGTCCCGGTTCTGTGTGATCGGTCCCTGTGTTCCGGTTCTGTGTGACCGGTCCCTGTGTCTCCGGTTCTGTGTGATCGGTCCCTGTGTTCCGGTTCTGTGTGACCGGTTCCTGTGTTCCGGTTCTGTGTGACCGGTCCCTGTGTCCCGGTTCTGTGTGATCAGTCCCTGTGTTCCGGTTCTGTGTGACCGGTCCCTGTACCCCGGTTCTGTGTGATCGGTCCCTGTGTCTCCGGTTCTGTGTGACCGATCCCTGTGTCTCCGGTTCTGTGTGATCGGTCCCTGTGTCTCCGGTTCTGTGTGACCGGTCCCTGTGTCCCGGTTCTGTGTGATCAGTCCCTGTGTTCCGGTTCTGTGTGACCGGTCCCTGTACCCCGGTTCTGTGTGATCGGTCCCTGTGTCTCCGGTTCTGTGTGACCGGTCCATGTGTCTCCGGTTCTGTGTGACCGGTCCCTGTGTCCCGGTTCTGTGTGATCGGTCCCTGTGTTCCGGTTCTGTGTGACCGGTCCCTGTGTCTCCGGTTCTGTGTGATCGGTCCCTGTGTCTCCGGTTCTGTGTGACCGGTCCCTGTGTCTCCGGTTCTGTGTGACCGGTCCCTGTGTCTCCGGTTCTGTGTGACCGGTCCCTGTGTCTCCGGTTCTGTGTGACCGGTCCCTGTGATCTCCGGTTCTGTGTGACCGGTCCCTGTGTCTCCGGTTCTGTGTGACCGGTCCCTGTGTCTCCGGTTCTGTGTGACCGGTCCCTGTGTTCCGGTTCTGTGTGACCGGTCCCTGTGTTCCGGTTCTGTGTGATCGGTCCCTGTGTTCCGGTTCTGTGTGATCGGTCCCTGTGTTCCGGTTCTGTATGACCGGTCCCTGTGATCTCCGGTTCTGTGTGATCGGTCCCTGTGTCTCCGGTTCTGTGTGACCGGTCCCTGTGTCTCCAGTTCTGTGTGACCGGTCCCTGTGTTCCGGTTCTGTGTGACCGGTCCCTGTGTCTCCGGTTCTGTGTGACCGGTCCCTGTGTCTCCGGTTCTGTGTGATCGGTCCCTGTGTTCCGGTTCTGTGTGACCGGTCCCTGTGTTCCGGTTCTGTGTGATCGGTCCCTGTGTCTCCGGTTCTGTGTGACCGGTCCCTGTGTTCCGGTTCTGTATGACCGGTCCCTGTGATCTCCGGTTCTGTGTGATCGGTCCCTGTGTCTCTGGTTCTGTGTGATCGGTCCCTGTATCCCTGTTCTGTGTGACCGGTCCCTGTGTCTCCGGTTCTGTGTGACCGGTCCCTGTGTTCCGGTTCTGTGTGACCGGTCCCTGTGTCTCCGGTTCTGTGTGATCGATCCCTGTGTTCCGATTCTGTGTGACCGGTCCCTGTGTTCCGGTTCTGTGTGATCGGTCCCTGTGTCTCCGGTTCTGTGTGATCGGTCCCTGTATCCCGGTTCTTTGTGATCGGTCCCTGTGTCTCCGGTTCTGTGTGACCGGTCCCTGTGTCTCCGGTTCTGTGTGATCGGTCCCTGTGTTCCGGTTCTGTGTGATCGGTCCCTGTGTACCGGTTCTGTGTGACCGGTCCCTGTGTTCCGGTTCTGTGTGATCGGTCCCTATGTTCCGGTTCTGTGTGATCGGTCCCTGTGTCCCGGTTCTGTGTGATCGGTCCCTGTGTCCCGGTTCTGTGTGATCGGTCCCTGTGTCTCCGGTTCTCTGTGATCGGTCCCTGTGTCCCGGTTCTGTGTGACCGGTCCCTGTGTCCCGGTTCTGTGTGACCGGTCCCTGTGTTCCGGTTCTGTGTGACCAGTCCCTTTGTTCCGGTTCTGTGTGACCGGTCCCTGTGTCCCGGTTCTGTGTGACCGGTCCCTGTGTCCCGGTTCCGTGTGATCGGTCCCTGTGTTCCGGTTCTGTGTGATCGGTCCCTGTGTCCCGGTTCTGTGTGACCGGTCCCTGTGTCCCGGTTCCGTGTGATCGGTCCCTGTGTTCCGGTTCTGTGTGATCGGTCCCTGTGTCCCGGTTCTGTGTGATCGGTCCCTGTGTCCCAGTTCTGTGTGACCGGTCGCTGTGTGTCTCTGGTTCTGTGTGACCGGTCCCTGTGTCTCTGGTTCTGTGTGACCGGTCCCTGTGTTCCGGTTCTGTGTGATCGGTCCCTGTGTTCCGGTTCTGTGTGATCGGTCCCTGTGTTCCGGTTCTGTGTGATCGGTCCCTGTATCCCGGTTCTGTGTGACCGGTCCCTGTGTCTCCGGTTCTGTGTGATCGGTCCCTGTGTTCCGGTTCTGTGTGATCGGTCCCTGTGTCTCCGGTTCTGTGTGACCGGTCCCTGTGTCTCCAGTTCTGTGTGACCGATCCCTGTGTTCCGGTTCTGTGTGACCGGTCCCGGTGTCCCGGTTCTGTGTGACCGGTCCCTGTGTCTCCGGTTCTGTGTGACCGGTCCCTGTGTCCCGGTTCTGTGTGATCGGTCCCTGTTTACCGGTTCTGTGTGACCGCTCCCTGTGTTCCGGTTCTGTGTGATCGGTCCCTGTGTCCCGGTTCTGTGTGACCGGTCCCTGTGTCCCGTTTCTGTGTGATCGGTCCCTGTGTCCCGGTTCTGTGTGATCGGTCCCTGTGTCCCGGTTCTGTGTGACCGGTCCCTGTGTCCCGGTTCTGTGTGATCGGTCCCTGTGTACCGGTTCTGTGTGACCGGTCCCTGTGTCCCGGTTCTGTGTGACCGGTCCCTGTGTTCCGGTTCTGTGTGATCGGTCCCTGTGTCCCGGTTCTGTGAGACCGGTTCCTGTGTTCCGGTTCTGTGTGATCGGTCCCTGTGTCCCGGTTCTGTGTGATCGGTCCCTGTGTCCCGGTTCTGTGTGATCAGTCCCTGTGTCCCGGTTCTGTGTGATCGGTCCCTGTGTCTCTGGTTCTGTGTGACCGGTCCCTGTGTCTCCGGTTCTGTGTGACCGGTCCCTGTGTCTCCGGTTCTGTGTGACCGGTCGCTGTGTCTCCGGTTCTGTATGATCGGTCCCTGTGTTCCGGTTCTGTGTGACCGGTCCCTGTGTCCCGGTTCTGTGTGATCAGTCCCTGTGTCCCGGTTCTGTGTGACTGGTCCCTGTGTCCTGGTTCTGTGTGACCGGTCTCTGTGTTCCGGTTCTGTGTGACCAGTCCCTGTGTTCCAGTTCTGTGTGACCGGTCCCTGTGTTCCGGTTCTTTGTGACCGGTCCCTGTGTTCCGGTTCTGTGTGATCGGTCCCTGTGTCTCTGGTTCTGTGTGACCGGTCCCTGTGTCTCCGGTTCTGTGTGACCGGTCCCTATGTTCCGGTTCTGTGTGACCGGTTCCTGTGTTCCGGTTCTGTGTGACCGGTCCCTGTGTCCCGGTTCTGTGTGACCGGTCCCTGTGTTCCGGTTCTGTGTGACCGGTCCCTGTGTCCCGTTTCTGTGTGACCGGTCCCTGTGTTCCGGTTCTGTGTGATCGGTCCCTGTGTCTCGGTTCTGTGTGACCGGTCCCTGTGTTCCAATTCTGTGTGACCGGTCCCTGTGTTCCGGTTCTGTGTGATCGGTCCCTGTGTCCCGGTTCTGTGTGACCGGTCCCTGTGTTCCGGTTCTGTGTGATCGGTCCCTGTGTCCCGGTTCTGTGTGATCGGTCCCTGTTTTCTGGTTCTGTGTGATCGGTCCCTGTGTTCCGGTTCTGTGTGACCGGTCCCTGTGTTCCGGTTCTGTGTGACCGGTCCCTGTGTCTCCGGTTCTGTGTGATCGGTCCCTGTGTTCCGGTTCTGTGTGACCGGTTCCTGTGTTCCGGTTCTGTGTGACCGGTCCCTGTGTCCCGGTTCTGTGTGATCAGTCCCTGTGTTCCGGTTCTGTGTGACCGGTCCCTATACCCCGGTTCTGTGTGATCGTCCCTGTGTCTCTGGTTCTGTGTGATCGGTCCCTGTGTCTCCGGTTCTGTGTGACCGGTCCCTGTGTTCCGGTTCTGTGTGACCGGTACCTGTGTCCCGGTTCTGTGTGACCGGTCCCTGTGTTCCGGTTCTGTGTGATCGGTCGCTGTGTCCCGGTTCTGTGTGACCGGTTCCTGTGTTCCGGTTCTGTGTGATCGGTCCCTGTGTCCTGGTTCTGTGTGATCGGTCCCTCTGTCCCGGTTCTGTGTGATCGGTCCCTGTGTCTCCGGTTCTGTGTGACCGGTCCCTGTGTCTCCGGTTGTGTGTGACCGGTCCCTGTGTTCCGCTTCTGTGTGACCAGTCCCTGTGTCCCGGTTCTGTGTGACCGGTTCCTGTGTTCCGGTTCTGTGTGACCGGTCCCTGTGTTCCGGTTCTGTGTGACCGGTCCCTGTGTCTCTTGTTCTGTGTGACCGGTCCCTGTGTCTCCGGTTCTGTGTGACCGGTCCCTGTGTCTCCGGTTCTGTGTGACCGGTCCCTGTGTTCCGGTTCTGTGTGACCGGTCCCTGTGTCTCCGGTTCTATGTGACCGGTCCCTGTGTCTCCGGTTCTGTGTGACCGGTCCCTGTGTTCCGGTTCTGTGTGACCGGTCCCTGTGTCACGGTTCTGTGTGATCAGTCCCTGTGTCCTGGTTCTGTGTGACCGGTCTCTGTGTTCCGGTTCTGTGTGACCGGTCCCTGTGTCTCCGGTTCTGTGTGACCGGTCCCTATGTTCCGGTTCTGTGTGACCGGTTCCTGTGTTCCGGTTCTGTGTGACCGGTCCCTGTGTCCCGGTTCTGTGTGACCGGTCCCTGTGTTCCGGTTCTGTGTGACCGGTCCCTGTGTCCCGTTTCTGTGTGACCGGTCCCTGTGTTCCGGTTCTGTGTGATCGGTCCCTGTGTCTCGGTTCTGTGTGACCGGTCCCTGTGTTCCGGTTCTGTGTGACCGGTCCCTGTGTTCCGGTTCTGTGTGATCGGTCCCTGTGTCCCAGTTCTGTGTGACCGGTCCCTGTGTTCCGGTTCTGTGTGATCGGTCCCTGTGTCCCGGTTCTGTGTGATCGGTCCCTGTTTTCTGGTTCTGTGTGATCGGTCCCTGTGTTCCGGTTCTGTGTGACCGGTCCCTGTGTTCCGGTTCTGTGTGACCGGTCCCTGTGTCTCCGGTTCTGTGTGATCGGTCCCTGTGTTCCGGTTCTGTGTGACCGGTTCCTGTGTTCCGGTTCTGTGTGACCGGTCCCTGTGTCCCGGTTCTGTGTGATCAGTCCCTGTGTTCCGGTTCTGTGTGACCGGTCCCTATACCCCGGTTCTGTGTGATCGTCCCTGTGTCTCTGGTTCTGTGTGATCGGTCCCTGTGTCTCCGGTTCTGTGTGACCGGTCCCTGTGTTCCGGTTCTGTGTGACCGGTACCTGTGTCCCGGTTCTGTGTGACCGGTCCCTGTGTTCCGGTTCTGTGTGATCGGTCGCTGTGTCCCGGTTCTGTGTGACCGGTTCCTGTGTTCCGGTTCTGTGTGATCGGTCCCTGTGTCCTGGTTCTGTGTGATCGGTCCCTCTGTCCCGGTTCTGTGTGATCGGTCCCTGTGTCTCCGGTTCTGTGTGACCGGTCCCTGTGTCTCCGGTTGTGTGTGACCGGTCCCTGTGTTCCGCTTCTGTGTGACCAGTCCCTGTGTCCCGGTTCTGTGTGACCGGTTCCTGTGTTCCGGTTCTGTGTGACCGGTCCCTGTGTTCCGGTTCTGTGTGACCGGTCCCTGTGTCTCTTGTTCTGTGTGACCGGTCCCTGTGTCTCCGGTTCTGTGTGACCGGTCCCTGTGTCTCCGGTTCTGTGTGACCGGTCCCTGTGTTCCGGTTCTGTGTGACCGGTCCCTGTGTCTCCGGTTCTATGTGACCGGTCCCTGTGTCTCCGGTTCTGTGTGACCGGTCCCTGTGTTCCGGTTCTGTGTGACCGGTCCCTGTGTCACGGTTCTGTGTGATCAGTCCCTGTGTCCTGGTTCTGTGTGACCGGTCTCTGTGTTCCGGTTCTGTGTGACCGGTCCCTGTGTTCCGGTTCTGTGTGACCGGTCCCTGTGTTCCGGTTCTGTGTGATCGGTCCCTGTGTCTCTGGTTCTGTGTGATCGGTCCCTGTGTTCCGGTTCTGTGTGACCGGTCCCTGTGTTCCGGTTCTGTGTGACCGGTTCCTGTGTTCCGGTTCTGTGTGACCGGTCCCTGTGTTCTGGTTCTGTGTGACCGGTCCCTGTGTCTCCGGTTCTGTGTGACCGGTCCCTGTGTTCCGGTTCTGTGTGACCGGTCCCTGTGTTCCGGTTCTGTGTGACCGGTCCCTGTGTTCCGGTTCTGTGTGACCGGTCCCTGTGTCCCGGTTCTGTGTGACCGGTCCCTGTGTCCCGGTTCTGTGTGACCGGTCCC
The DNA here is from genome assembly GCF_046119375.1 of Phyllobates terribilis. Taxonomy (NCBI): domain Eukaryota; kingdom Metazoa; phylum Chordata; class Amphibia; order Anura; family Dendrobatidae; genus Phyllobates; species Phyllobates terribilis. Next base: position 14,026,546 of record NW_027362785.1, on the reverse strand, counting down.
TGTGTTCCGGTTCTGTGTGACCGGTCCCTGTGTTCCGGTTCTGTGTGATCGGTCCCTGTGTCCCGGTTCTGTGTGACCGGTCCCTGTGTTCCGGTTCTGTGTGATCGGTCCCTGTGTCCCGGTTCTGTGTGATCGGTCCCTGTTTTCTGGTTCTGTGTGATCGGTCCCTGTGTTCCGGTTCTGTGTGACCGGTCCCTGTGTCCCGGTTCTGTGTGATCGGTCCCTGTTTTCTGGTTCTGTGTGATCGGTCCCTGTGTTCCGGTTCTGTGTGACCGGTCCCTGTGTTCCGGTTCTGTGTGACCGGTCCCTGTGTCTCCGGTTCTGTGTGATCGGTCCCTGTGTTCCGGTTCTGTGTGACCGGTTCCTGTGTTCCGGTTCTGTGTGACCGGTCCCTGTGTCCCGGTTCTGTGTGATCAGTCCCTGTGTTCCGGTTCTGTGTGACCGGTCCCTATACCCCGGTTCTGTGTGATCGTCCCTGTGTCTCTGGTTCTGTGTGATCGGTCCCTGTGTCTCCGGTTCTGTGTGACCGGTCCCTGTGTTCCGGTTCTGTGTGACCGGTACCTGTGTCCCGGTTCTGTGTGACCAGTCCCTGTGTTCCGGTTCTGTGTGATCGGTCGCTGTGTCCCGGTTCTGTGTGACCGGTTCCTGTGTTCCGGTTCTGTGTGATCGGTCCCTGTGTCCTGGTTCTGTGTGATCGGTCCCTCTGTCCCGGTTCTGTGTGATCGGTCCCTGTGTCTCCGGTTCTGTGTGACCGGTCCCTATGTCTCCGGTTGTGTGTGACCGGTCCCTGTGTTCCGCTTCTGTGTGACCAGTCCCTGTGTCCCGGTTCTGTGTGACCGGTTCCTGTGTTCCGGTTCTGTGTGACCGGTCCCTGTGTTCCGGTTCTGTGTGACCGGTCCCTGTGTCTCTGGTTCTGTGTGACCGGTCCCTGTGTCTCCGGTTCTGTGTGACCGGTCCCTGTGTCTCCGGTTCTGTGTGACCGGTCCCTGTGTTCCGGTTCTGTGTGACCGGTCCCTGTGTCTCCGGTTCTATGTGACCGGTCCCTGTGTCTCCGGTTCTGTGTGACCGGTCCCTGTGTTCCGGTTCTGTGTGACCGGTCCCTGTGTCACGGTTCTGTGTGATCAGTCCCTGTGTCCTGGTTCTGTGTGACCGGTCTCTGTGTTCCGGTTCTGTGTGACCGGTCCCTGTGTTCCGGTTCTGTGTGACCGGTCCCTGTGTTCCGGTTCTGTGTGATCGGTCCCTGTGTCTCTGGTTCTGTGTGATCGGTCCCTGTGTTCCGGTTCTGTGTGACCGGTCCCTGTGTTCCGGTTCTGTGTGACCGGTTCCTGTGTTCCGGTTCTGTGTGACCGGTCCCTGTGTTCTGGTTCTGTGTGACCGGTCCCTGTGTCTCCGGTTCTGTGTGACCGGTCCCTGTGTTCCGGTTCTGTGTGACCGGTCCCTGTGTTCCGGTTCTGTGTGACCGGTCCCTGTGTTCCGGTTCTGTGTGACCGGTCCCTGTGTCCCGGTTCTGTGTGACCGGTCCCTGTGTCCCGGTTCTGTGTGACCGGTCCCTGTGTTCCGGTTCTGTGTGACCCGTCCCTGTGTCCCGGTTCTGTGTGACCGGTCCCTGTGTTCCGGTTCTGTGTGATCGGTCCCTGTGTCCCGGTTCTGTGTGACCGGTCCCTGTGCTGCGGTTCTGTGTGACCGGTCCCTGTGTTCCGGTTCTGTGTGATCGGTCCCTGTGTCTCCGGTTCTGTGTGACCGATCCCTGTGTTCCGGTTCTGTGTGACCGGTCCCGGTGTCCCGGTTCTGTGTGACCGGTCCCTGTGTCTCCGGTTCTGTGTGACCGGTCCCTGTGTTCCGGTTCTGTGTGATCGGTCCCTGTGTCTCTGGTTCTGTGTGACCGGTCCCTGTGTCCCGGTTCTGTGTGACCGGTCCCTGTGTCCCGGTTCTGTGTGACCGGTCCCTGTGTCCCGGTTCTGTGTGACCGGTCCCTGTGTCTCCGGTTCTGTGTGACCGGTCTCTGTGTTCCGGTTCTGTGTGACCGGTCCCTGTGTCCCGGTTCTGTGTGACCGGTCCCTGTGTCCCGGTTCTGTGTGACCGGTCTCTGTGTTCTGGTTCTGTGTGACCGGTCCCTATGTCCCGGTTCTGTGTGACCGGTCCCTGTGTCCCGGTTCTGTGTGACCGGTCTCTGTGTTCCGGTTCTGTGTGACCGGTCCCTGTGTTCCGGTTCTGTGTGATCGGTCCCTGTGTTCCGGTTCTGTGTGATCGGTCCCTGTGTTCCGGTTCTGTGTGATCGGTCCCTGTATCCCGGTTCTGTGTGACCGGTCCCTGTATCCCGGTTCTGTGTGACCGGTCCCTGTGTCTCCGGTTCTGTGTGATCGGTCCCTGTGTCTCCGGTTCTGTGTGACTGGTCCCTGTGTCTCCGGTTCTGTGTGACCGGTCCCTGTGTCTCCGGTTCTGTGTGACCGATCCCTGTGTACCGGTTCTGTGTGACCGGTCCCTGTGTCCCGGTTCTGTGTGATCGGTCCCTGTGTCCCGGTTCTGTGTGACCGGTCCCTGTGTTCCGGTTCTGTGTGATCGGTCCCTGTGTCTCCGGTTCTGTGTGACCGATCCCTGTTTTCCGGTTCTGTGTGACCGGTCCCTGTGTCCCGGTTCTGTGCGACCGGTCCCTGTGTCCCGGTTCTGTGTGACCGGTCCCTGTGTCTCCGGTTCTGTGTGACCGGTCCCTGTGTCCCGGTTCTGTGTGACCGATCCCGGTGTCCCGGTTCTGTGTGACCGGTCCCTGTGTTCCGGTTCTGTGTGACCGGTTCCTGTGTCCCGGTTCTGTGTGATCAGTCCCTGTGTCTCCGGTTCTGTGTGACCGGTCCCTGTGTTCCGGTTCTGTGTGATCGGTCCATGTGTCCCGGTTCTGTGTGACCGGTCCCTGTGTTCCGGTTCTGTGTGATCGGTCCCTGTGTCCCGGTTCTGTGTGATCGGTCCCTGTGTTCTGGTTCTGTGTGATCGGTCCCTGTGTCCCGGTTCTGTGTGATCGGTCCCTGTGTTCCGGTTCTGTGTGACTGGTCCCTGTGTTCCGGTTCTGTGTGACCGGTCCCTGTGTCTCCGGTTCTGTGTGATCGGTCCCTGTGTTCCGGTTCTGTGTGACCGGTTCCTGTGTTCCGGTTCTGTGTGACCGGTCCCTGTGTCCCGGTTCTGTGTGATCAGTCCCTGTGTTCCGGTTCTGTGTGACCGGTCCCTGTACCCCGGTTCTGTGTGATCGGTCCCTGTCTCTGGTTCTGTGTGATCGGTCCCTGTGTACCGGTTCTGTGTGATCGGTCCCTGTACCCCGGTTCTGTGTGATCGGTCCCTGTGTTCTGGTTCTGTGTGATCGGTCCCTGTGTACCGGTTCTGTGTGACCGGTCCCTGTGTTCCATTTCTGTGTGACCGTTCCCTGTGTCCCGGTTCTGTGTGACCGGTCCCTGTGTCTCCGGTTCTGTGTGATCGGTCCCTGTGTCCCGGTTCTGTGTGACCGGTTCCTGTGTTCCGGTTCTGTGTGATCGGTCCCTGTGTCCCGGTTCTGTGTGATCGGTCCCTGTGTCACGGTTCTGTGTGATCAGTCCCTGTGTCCCGGTTCTGTGTGATCGGTCCCTGTGTCTCCGGTTCTGTGTGACCGGTCCCTGTGTCTCCGATTCTGTGTGACCGGTCCCTGTGTTCCGGTTCTGTGTGACCAGTCCCTGTGTCCCGGTTCTGTGTGACCGGTTCCTGTGTTCCGGTTCTGTGTGACCGGTCCCTGTGTTCCGGTTCAGTGTGACCAGTCCCTGTGTCTCTGGTTCTGTGTGACCGGTCCCTGTGTCTCCGGTTCTGTGTGACCGGTCCCTGTGTCTCCGGTTCTGTGTGACCGGTCCCTGTGTTCCGGTTCTGTGTGACCGGTCCCTGTGTCCCGGTTCTGTGTGATCAGTCCCTGTGTCCCGGTTCTGTGTGACCGGTCCCTGTGTCCTGGTTCTGTGTGACCGGTCTCTGTGTTCCGGTTCTGTGTGACCGGTCCCTGTGTTCCGGTTCTGTGTGACCGGTCCCTGTGTTCCGGTTCTGTGTGACCGGTCCCTGTGTTCTGCTTCTGTGTGATCGGTCCCTGTGTTCCGGTTCTGTGTGACCGGTCCCTGTGTCTCCGGTTCTGTGTGATCGGTCCCTGTGTTCCGGTTCTGTGAGATCGGTCCCTGTGTCTCTGGTTCTGTGTGATCGGTCCCTGTGTTCCGGTTCTGTGTGACCGGTCTCTGTGTTCCGGTTCTGTGTGATCGGTCCCTGTGTCCCGGTTCTGTGTGACCGGTTCCTGTGTTCTGCTTCTGTGTGATCAGTCCCTGTGTTCCGGTTCTGTGTGATCGGTCCCTGTGTTCCGGTTCTATGTGACCGGTCCCTGTGTTCCGGTTCTGTGTGACCGGTCCCTGTGTTCCGGTTCTGTGTGACCGGTCCCTGTGTTCTGCTTCTGTGTGATCGGTCCCTGTATTCCGGTTCTGTGTGACCGGTCTCTGTGTTCCGGTTCTGTGTGACCGGTCCCTGTGTTCCGGTTCTGTGTGACCGGTCCCTGTGTTCCGGTTCTGTGTGACTGGTCCCTGTGTTCCGGTTCTGTGTGACCGGTCCCTGTGTCCCGGTTCTGTGTGATCAGTCCCTGTGTTCCGGTTCTGTGTGACCGGTCCCTGTGTTCTGCTTCTGTGTGATCGGTCCCTGTGTTCCGGTTCTGTGTGACCGGTCCCTGTGTTCCGGTTCTGTGTGATCAGTCCCTGTGTTCCGGTTCTGTGTGACCGGTCCCTGTGTTCCGGTTCTGTGTGACCGGTCTCTGTGTTCCGGTTCTGTGTGACCGGTCTCTGTGTTCCGGTTCTGTGTGATCGGTCCCTGTGTCTCCGGTTCTGTGTGACCGGTCCCTGTGTTCCGGTTCTGTGTGATCGGTCCCTGTGTTCCGGTTCTGTGTGATCGGACCCTGTGTTCCGGTTCTGTGTGACCGGTCCCTGTGTCCCGGTTCTGTGTGACCGGTCCCTGTGTCCCGGTTCTGTGTGATCGGTCCCTGTGTACCGGTTCTGTGTGATCAGTCCCTGTGTCCCGGTTCTGTGTGATCGGTCCCTGTGTACCGGTTCTGTGTGATCGGTCCCTGTGTCCCGGTTCTGTGTGATCGGTCCCTGTGTCCCGGTTCTGTGTGACCGGTCCCTGTGTTCCGGTTCTGTGTGACCGGTCCCTGTGTTCTGCTTCTGTGTGATCGGTCCCTGTGTCTCCGGTTCTGTGTGACCGGTCCCTGTGTCTCCGCTTCTGTGTGACCGGTCTCTGTGTTCCGGTTCTGTGTGACCGGTCCCTGTGTTCCGGTTCTGTGTGACCGGTCCCTGTGTTCCGGTTCTGTGTGATCGGTCCCTGTGTTCTGGTTCTGTGTGACCGGTTCCTGTGTTCCGGTTCTGTGTGACCGGTTCCTGTGTTCAGGTTCTGTGTGATCGGTCCCTGTGTTCTGGTTCTGTGTGACCGGTCCCTGTGTCTCCGGTTCTGTGTGATCGGTCCCTATGTTCCGGTTCTGTGTGATCGGTCCCTGTGTCCCGGTTCTGTGTGATCGGTCCCTGTGTCCTGGTTCTGTGTGATCAGTCCCTGTGTCCCCGTTCTTTGTGATCGGTCCCTGTGTCTCCGGTTCTGTGTGACCGGTCCCTGTGTCTCCGGTTCTTTGTGACCGATCCCTGTGTTCCGGTTCTATGTGACCGGTCCCTGTGTCCCGGTTCTGTGTGACCGGTTCCTGTGTTCCGGTTCTGTGTGACCGGTCCCTGTGTTCCGGTTCTGTGTGACCGGTCCCTGTGTCCCGGTTCTGTGTGATCGGTCCCTGTGTACCGGTTCTGTGTGATCGGTCCCTGTGTCCCGGTTCTGTGTGATCGGTCCCTGTGTCCCGGTTCTGTGTGACCGGTCCCTGTGTTCCGGTTCTGTGTGACCGGTCCCTGTGTTCTGCTTCTGTGTGATCGGTCCCTGTGTCTCCGGTTCTGTGTGACCGGTCCCTGTGTCTCCGCTTCTGTGTGACCGGTCTCTGTGTTCCGGTTCTGTGTGACCGGTCCCTGTGTTCCGGTTCTGTGTGACCGGTCCCTGTGTTCCGGTTCTGTGTGATCGGTCCCTGTGTTCTGGTTCTGTGTGACCGGTTCCTGTGTTCCGGTTCTGTGTGACCGGTTCCTGTGTTCAGGTTCTGTGTGATCGGTCCCTGTGTTCTGGTTCTGTGTGACCGGTCCCTGTGTCTCCGGTTCTGTGTGATCGGTCCCTATGTTCCGGTTCTGTGTGATCGGTCCCTGTGTCCCGGTTCTGTGTGATCGGTCCCTGTGTCCTGGTTCTGTGTGATCAGTCCCTGTGTCCCCGTTCTTTGTGATCGGTCCCTGTGTCTCCGGTTCTGTGTGACCGGTCCCTGTGTCTCCGGTTCTTTGTGACCGATCCCTGTGTTCCGGTTCTATGTGACCGGTCCCTGTGTCCCGGTTCTGTGTGACCGGTTCCTGTGTTCCGGTTCTGTGTGACCGGTCCCTGTGTTCCGGTTCTGTGTGACCGGTCCCTGTGTCTCTGGTTCTGTGTGACCGGTCCCTGTGTCTCCGGTTCTGTGTGATCGGTCCCTGTGTTCCGGTTCTGGGTGACCGGTCCCTGTGTCCCGGTTCTGTGTGATCAGTCCCTGTGTCCCGGTTCTGTGTGACCGGTCCCTGTGTCCTGGTTCTGTGTGACCGGTCTCTGTGTTCCAGTTCTGTGTGACCGGTCCCTGTGTTCCGGTTCTGTGTGACCGGTCCCTGTGTTCCGGTTCTGTGTGACCGGTCCCTGTGTTCCGGTTCTGTGTGATCGGTCCCTGTGTCTCTGGTTCTGTGTGACCGGTTCCTGTGTTCAGGTTCTGTGTGACCGGTCCCTGTGTCTCCGGTTCTGTGTGATCGGTACCTGTGTTCTGGTTCTGTGTGACCGGTCCCTGTGTCTCCGGTTCTGTGTGACCGGTCCCTGTGTTCCGGTTCTGTGTGACCGGTTCCTGTGTTCCGGTTCTGTGTGACCGGTCCCTGTGTCCCGGTTCTGTGTGACCGGTCCCTGTGTTCCGGTTCTGTGTGACCGGTCCCTGTGTCCCGGTTCTGTGTGACCGGTCCCTGTGTTCCGGTTCTGTGTGATCGGTCCCTGTGTCCCGGTTCTGTGTGACCGGTGCCTGTGCTCCGGTTCTGTGTGACCGGTCCCTGTGTTCCGGTTCTGTGTGATCGGTCCCTGTGTCTCCGGTTCTGTGTGACCGGTCCCTGTGTTCCGGTTCTGTGTGATCGGTCCCTGTGTTCCGGTTCTGTGTGACCGGTCCCTGTGTTCCGGTTCTGTGTGACCGGTCCCTGTGTCTCCGGTTCTGTGTGACCGGTCCCTGTGTCTCTGGTTCTGTGTGCTCGGTCCCTGTGTTCCGGTTCTGTGTGATCGGTCCCTGTGTCCCGATTCTGTGTGATCGGTCCCTGTGTTCTGGTTCTGTGTGATCGGTCCCTGTGTCCCGGTTCTGTGTGATCGGTCCCTGTGTTCCGGTTCTGTGTGACCGGTCCCTGTGTTCCGATTCTGTGTGACCGGTCCCTGTGTCCCGGTTCTGTGTGATCAGTCCCTGTGTTTCCGGTTCTGTGTGACCGGTCCCTGTGTCTCCGGTTCTGTGTGATCGGTCCCTGTGTTCCGGTTCTGTGTGACCGGTTCCTGTGTTCCGGTTCTGTGTGACCGGTCCATGTGTCCCGGTTCTGTGTGATCAGTCCCTGTGTCCCGGTTCTGTGTGATCGGTCCCTGTGTTCCGGTTCTGTGTGACCGGTCCCTGTGTCTCCGGTTCTGTGTGATCGGTCCCTGTGTTCCGGTTCTGTGTGACCGGTTCCTGTGTTCCGGTTCTGTGTGACCGGTCCCTGTGTCCCGGTTCTGTGTGATCAGTCCCTGTGTTCCGGTTCTGTGTGACCGGTCCCTGTACCCCGGTTCTGTGTGATCGGTCCCTGTGTCTCCGGTTCTGTGTGACCGATCCCTGTGTCTCCGGTTCTGTGTGATCGGTCCCTGTGTCTCCGGTTCTGTGTGACCGGTCCCTGTGTCCCGGTTCTGTGTGATCAGTCCCTGTGTTCCGGTTCTGTGTGACCGGTCCCTGTACCCCGGTTCTGTGTGATCGGTCCCTGTGTCTCCGGTTCTGTGTGACCGGTCCATGTGTCTCCGGTTCTGTGTGACCGGTCCCTGTGTCCCGGTTCTGTGTGATCGGTCCCTGTGTTCCGGTTCTGTGTGACCGGTCCCTGTGTCTCCGGTTCTGTGTGATCGGTCCCTGTGTCTCCGGTTCTGTGTGACCGGTCCCTGTGTCTCCGGTTCTGTGTGACCGGTCCCTGTGTCTCCGGTTCTGTGTGACCGGTCCCTGTGTCTCCGGTTCTGTGTGACCGGTCCCTGTGATCTCCGGTTCTGTGTGACCGGTCCCTGTGTCTCCGGTTCTGTGTGACCGGTCCCTGTGTCTCCGGTTCTGTGTGACCGGTCCCTGTGTTCCGGTTCTGTGTGACCGGTCCCTGTGTTCCGGTTCTGTGTGATCGGTCCCTGTGTTCCGGTTCTGTGTGATCGGTCCCTGTGTTCCGGTTCTGTATGACCGGTCCCTGTGATCTCCGGTTCTGTGTGATCGGTCCCTGTGTCTCCGGTTCTGTGTGACCGGTCCCTGTGTCTCCAGTTCTGTGTGACCGGTCCCTGTGTTCCGGTTCTGTGTGACCGGTCCCTGTGTCTCCGGTTCTGTGTGACCGGTCCCTGTGTCTCCGGTTCTGTGTGATCGGTCCCTGTGTTCCGGTTCTGTGTGACCGGTCCCTGTGTTCCGGTTCTGTGTGATCGGTCCCTGTGTCTCCGGTTCTGTGTGACCGGTCCCTGTGTTCCGGTTCTGTATGACCGGTCCCTGTGATCTCCGGTTCTGTGTGATCGGTCCCTGTGTCTCTGGTTCTGTGTGATCGGTCCCTGTATCCCTGTTCTGTGTGACCGGTCCCTGTGTCTCCGGTTCTGTGTGACCGGTCCCTGTGTTCCGGTTCTGTGTGACCGGTCCCTGTGTCTCCGGTTCTGTGTGATCGATCCCTGTGTTCCGATTCTGTGTGACCGGTCCCTGTGTTCCGGTTCTGTGTGATCGGTCCCTGTGTCTCCGGTTCTGTGTGATCGGTCCCTGTATCCCGGTTCTTTGTGATCGGTCCCTGTGTCTCCGGTTCTGTGTGACCGGTCCCTGTGTCTCCGGTTCTGTGTGATCGGTCCCTGTGTTCCGGTTCTGTGTGATCGGTCCCTGTGTACCGGTTCTGTGTGACCGGTCCCTGTGTTCCGGTTCTGTGTGATCGGTCCCTATGTTCCGGTTCTGTGTGATCGGTCCCTGTGTCCCGGTTCTGTGTGACCGGTCCCTGTGTCCCGGTTCTGTGTGATCGGTCCCTGTGTCTCCGGTTCTCTGTGATCGGTCCCTGTGTCCCGGTTCTGTGTGACCGGTCCCTGTGTCCCGGTTCTGTGTGACCGGTCCCTGTGTTCCGGTTCTGTGTGACCAGTCCCTTTGTTCCGGTTCTGTGTGACCGGTCCCTGTGTCCCGGTTCTGTGTGACCGGTCCCTGTGTCCCGGTTCCGTGTGATCGGTCCCTGTGTTCCGGTTCTGTGTGATCGGTCCCTGTGTCCCGGTTCTGTGTGACCGGTCCCTGTGTCCCGGTTCCGTGTGATCGGTCCCTGTGTTCCGGTTCTGTGTGATCGGTCCCTGTGTCCCGGTTCTGTGTGATCGGTCCCTGTGTCCCAGTTCTGTGTGACCGGTCGCTGTGTGTCTCTGGTTCTGTGTGACCGGTCCCTGTGTCTCTGGTTCTGTGTGACCGGTCCCTGTGTTCCGGTTCTGTGTGATCGGTCCCTGTGTTCCGGTTCTGTGTGATCGGTCCCTGTGTTCCGGTTCTGTGTGATCGGTCCCTGTATCCCGGTTCTGTGTGACCGGTCCCTGTGTCTCCGGTTCTGTGTGATCGGTCCCTGTGTTCCGGTTCTGTGTGATCGGTCCCTGTGTCTCCGGTTCTGTGTGACCGGTCCCTGTGTCTCCAGTTCTGTGTGACCGATCCCTGTGTTCCGGTTCTGTGTGACCGGTCCCGGTGTCCCGGTTCTGTGTGACCGGTCCCTGTGTCTCCGGTTCTGTGTGACCGGTCCCTGTGTCCCGGTTCTGTGTGATCGGTCCCTGTTTACCGGTTCTGTGTGACCGCTCCCTGTGTTCCGGTTCTGTGTGATCGGTCCCTGTGTCCCGGTTCTGTGTGACCGGTCCCTGTGTCCCGTTTCTGTGTGATCGGTCCCTGTGTCCCGGTTCTGTGTGATCGGTCCCTGTGTCCCGGTTCTGTGTGACCGGTCCCTGTGTCCCGGTTCTGTGTGATCGGTCCCTGTGTACCGGTTCTGTGTGACCGGTCCCTGTGTCCCGGTTCTGTGTGACCGGTCCCTGTGTTCCGGTTCTGTGTGATCGGTCCCTGTGTCCCGGTTCTGTGAGACCGGTTCCTGTGTTCCGGTTCTGTGTGATCGGTCCCTGTGTCCCGGTTCTGTGTGATCGGTCCCTGTGTCCCGGTTCTGTGTGATCAGTCCCTGTGTCCCGGTTCTGTGTGATCGGTCCCTGTGTCTCTGGTTCTGTGTGACCGGTCCCTGTGTCTCCGGTTCTGTGTGACCGGTCCCTGTGTCTCCGGTTCTGTGTGACCGGTCGCTGTGTCTCCGGTTCTGTATGATCGGTCCCTGTGTTCCGGTTCTGTGTGACCGGTCCCTGTGTCCCGGTTCTGTGTGATCAGTCCCTGTGTCCCGGTTCTGTGTGACTGGTCCCTGTGTCCTGGTTCTGTGTGACCGGTCTCTGTGTTCCGGTTCTGTGTGACCAGTCCCTGTGTTCCAGTTCTGTGTGACCGGTCCCTGTGTTCCGGTTCTTTGTGACCGGTCCCTGTGTTCCGGTTCTGTGTGATCGGTCCCTGTGTCTCTGGTTCTGTGTGACCGGTCCCTGTGTCTCCGGTTCTGTGTGACCGGTCCCTATGTTCCGGTTCTGTGTGACCGGTTCCTGTGTTCCGGTTCTGTGTGACCGGTCCCTGTGTCCCGGTTCTGTGTGACCGGTCCCTGTGTTCCGGTTCTGTGTGACCGGTCCCTGTGTCCCGTTTCTGTGTGACCGGTCCCTGTGTTCCGGTTCTGTGTGATCGGTCCCTGTGTCTCGGTTCTGTGTGACCGGTCCCTGTGTTCCGGTTCTGTGTGACCGGTCCCTGTGTTCCGGTTCTGTGTGATCGGTCCCTGTGTCCCGGTTCTGTGTGACCGGTCCCTGTGTTCCGGTTCTGTGTGATCGGTCCCTGTGTCCCGGTTCTGTGTGATCGGTCCCTGTTTTCTGGTTCTGTGTGATCGGTCCCTGTGTTCCGGTTCTGTGTGACCGGTCCCTGTGTTCCGGTTCTGTGTGACCGGTCCCTGTGTCTCCGGTTCTGTGTGATCGGTCCCTGTGTTCCGGTTCTGTGTGACCGGTTCCTGTGTTCCGGTTCTGTGTGACCGGTCCCTGTGTCCCGGTTCTGTGTGATCAGTCCCTGTGTTCCGGTTCTGTGTGACCGGTCCCTATACCCCGGTTCTGTGTGATCGTCCCTGTGTCTCTGGTTCTGTGTGATCGGTCCCTGTGTCTCCGGTTCTGTGTGACCGGTCCCTGTGTTCCGGTTCTGTGTGACCGGTACCTGTGTCCCGGTTCTGTGTGACCGGTCCCTGTGTTCCGGTTCTGTGTGATCGGTCGCTGTGTCCCGGTTCTGTGTGACCGGTTCCTGTGTTCCGGTTCTGTGTGATCGGTCCCTGTGTCCTGGTTCTGTGTGATCGGTCCCTCTGTCCCGGTTCTGTGTGATCGGTCCCTGTGTCTCCGGTTCTGTGTGACCGGTCCCTGTGTCTCCGGTTGTGTGTGACCGGTCCCTGTGTTCCGCTTCTGTGTGACCAGTCCCTGTGTCCCGGTTCTGTGTGACCGGTTCCTGTGTTCCGGTTCTGTGTGACCGGTCCCTGTGTTCCGGTTCTGTGTGACCGGTCCCTGTGTCTCTTGTTCTGTGTGACCGGTCCCTGTGTCTCCGGTTCTGTGTGACCGGTCCCTGTGTCTCCGGTTCTGTGTGACCGGTCCCTGTGTTCCGGTTCTGTGTGACCGGTCCCTGTGTCTCCGGTTCTATGTGACCGGTCCCTGTGTCTCCGGTTCTGTGTGACCGGTCCCTGTGTTCCGGTTCTGTGTGACCGGTCCCTGTGTCACGGTTCTGTGTGATCAGTCCCTGTGTCCTGGTTCTGTGTGACCGGTCTCTGTGTTCCGGTTCTGTGTGACCGGTCCCTGTGTTCCGGTTCTGTGTGACCGGTCCCTGTGTTCCGGTTCTGTGTGATCGGTCCCTGTGTCTCTGGTTCTGTGTGATCGGTCCCTGTGTTCCGGTTCTGTGTGACCGGTCCCTGTGTTCCGGTTCTGTGTGACCGGTTCCTGTGTTCCGGTTCTGTGTGACCGGTCCCTGTGTTCTGGTTCTGTGTGACCGGTCCCTGTGTCTCCGGTTCTGTGTGACCGGTCCCTGTGTTCCGGTTCTGTGTGACCGGTCCCTGTGTTCCGGTTCTGTGTGACCGGTCCCTGTGTTCCGGTTCTGTGTGACCGGTCCCTGTGTCCCGGTTCTGTGTGACCGGTCCCTGTGTCCCGGTTCTGTGTGACCGGTCCCTGTGTTCCGGTTCTGTGTGACCGGTCCCTGTGTTCCGGTTCTGTGTGATCGGTCCCTGTGTCCCGGTTCTGTGTGACCGGTCCCTGTGTTCCGGTTCTGTGTGATCGGTCCCTGTGTCCCGGTTCTGTGTGATCGGTCCCTGTTTTCTGGTTCTGTGTGATCGGTCCCTGTGTTCCGGTTCTGTGTGACCGGTCCCTGTGTCCCGGTTCTGTGTGATCGGTCCCTGTTTTCTGGTTCTGTGTGATCGGTCCCTGTGTTCCGGTTCTGTGTGACCGGTCCCTGTGTTCCGGTTCTGTGTGACCGGTCCCTGTGTCTCCGGTTCTGTGTGATCGGTCCCTGTGTTCCGGTTCTGTGTGACCGGTTCCTGTGTTCCGGTTCTGTGTGACCGGTCCCTGTGTCCCGGTTCTGTGTGATCAGTCCCTGTGTTCCGGTTCTGTGTGACCGGTCCCTATACCCCGGTTCTGTGTGATCGTCCCTGTGTCTCTGGTTCTGTGTGATCGGTCCCTGTGTCTCCGGTTCTGTGTGACCGGTCCCTGTGTTCCGGTTCTGTGTGACCGGTACCTGTGTCCCGGTTCTGTGTGACCAGTCCCTGTGTTCCGGTTCTGTGTGATCGGTCGCTGTGTCCCGGTTCTGTGTGACCGGTTCCTGTGTTCCGGTTCTGTGTGATCGGTCCCTGTGTCCTGGTTCTGTGTGATCGGTCCCTCTGTCCCGGTTCTGTGTGATCGGTCCCTGTGTCTCCGGTTCTGTGTGACCGGTCCCTGTGTCTCCGGTTGTGTGTGACCGGTCCCTGTGTTCCGCTTCTGTGTGACCAGTCCCTGTGTCCCGGTTCTGTGTGACCGGTTCCTGTGTTCCGGTTCTGTGTGACCGGTCCCTGTGTTCCGGTTCTGTGTGACCGGTCCCTGTGTCTCTGGTTCTGTGTGACCGGTCCCTGTGTCTCCGGTTCTGTGTGACCGGTCCCTGTGTCTCCGGTTCTGTGTGACCGGTCCCTGTGTTCCGGTTCTGTGTGACCGGTCCCTGTGTCTCCGGTTCTATGTGACCGGTCCCTGTGTCTCCGGTTCTGTGTGACCGGTCCCTGTGTTCCGGTTCTGTGTGACCGGTCCCTGTGTCACGGTTCTGTGTGATCAGTCCCTGTGTCCTGGTTCTGTGTGACCGGTCTCTGTGTTCCGGTTCTGTGTGACCGGTCCCTGTGTTCCGGTTCTGTGTGACCGGTCCCTGTGTTCCGGTTCTGTGTGATCGGTCCCTGTGTCTCTGGTTCTGTGTGATCGGTCCCTGTGTTCCGGTTCTGTGTGACCGGTCCCTGTGTTCCGGTTCTGTGTGACCGGTTCCTGTGTTCCGGTTCTGTGTGACCGGTCCCTGTGTTCTGGTTCTGTGTGACCGGTCCCTGTGTCTCCGGTTCTGTGTGACCGGTCCCTGTGTTCCGGTTCTGTGTGACCGGTCCCTGTGTTCCGGTTCTGTGTGACCGGTCCCTGTGTTCCGGTTCTGTGTGACCGGTCCCTGTGTCCCGGTTCTGTGTGACCGGTCCCTGTGTCCCGGTTCTGTGTGACCGGTCCCTGTGTTCCGGTTCTGTGTGACCCGTCCCTGTGTCCCGGTTCTGTGTGACCGGTCCCTGTGTTCCGGTTCTGTGTGATCGGTCCCTGTGTCCCGGTTCTGTGTGACCGGTCCCTGTGCTGCGGTTCTGTGTGACCGGTCCCTGTGTTCCGGTTCTGTGTGATCGGTCCCTGTGTCTCCGGTTCTGTGTGACCGATCCCTGTGTTCCGGTTCTGTGTGACCGGTCCCGGTGTCCCGGTTCTGTGTGACCGGTCCCTGTGTCTCCGGTTCTGTGTGACCGGTCCCTGTGTTCCGGTTCTGTGTGATCGGTCCCTGTGTCTCTGGTTCTGTGTGACCGGTCCCTGTGTCCCGGTTCTGTGTGACCGGTCCCTGTGTCCCGGTTCTGTGTGACCGGTCCCTGTGTCCCGGTTCTGTGTGACCGGTCCCTGTGTCTCCGGTTCTGTGTGACCGGTCTCTGTGTTCCGGTTCTGTGTGACCGGTCCCTGTGTCCCGGTTCTGTGTGACCGGTCCCTGTGTCCCGGTTCTGTGTGACCGGTCTCTGTGTTCTGGTTCTGTGTGACCGGTCCCTATGTCCCGGTTCTGTGTGACCGGTCCCTGTGTCCCGGTTCTGTGTGACCGGTCTCTGTGTTCCGGTTCTGTGTGACCGGTCCCTGTGTTCCGGTTCTGTGTGATCGGTCCCTGTGTTCCGGTTCTGTGTGATCGGTCCCTGTGTTCCGGTTCTGTGTGATCGGTCCCTGTATCCCGGTTCTGTGTGACCGGTCCCTGTATCCCGGTTCTGTGTGACCGGTCCCTGTGTCTCCGGTTCTGTGTGATCGGTCCCTGTGTCTCCGGTTCTGTGTGACTGGTCCCTGTGTCTCCGGTTCTGTGTGACCGGTCCCTGTGTCTCCGGTTCTGTGTGACCGATCCCTGTGTACCGGTTCTGTGTGACCGGTCCCTGTGTCCCGGTTCTGTGTGATCGGTCCCTGTGTCCCGGTTCTGTGTGACCGGTCCCTGTGTTCCGGTTCTGTGTGATCGGTCCCTGTGTCTCCGGTTCTGTGTGACCGATCCCTGTTTTCCGGTTCTGTGTGACCGGTCCCGGTGTCCCGGTTCTGTGTGACCGGTCCCTGTGTCCCGGTTCTGTGCGACCGGTCCCTGTGTCCCGGTTCTGTGTGACCGGTCCCTGTGTCTCCGGTTCTGTGTGACCGGTCCCTGTGTCCCGGTTCTGTGTGACCGATCCCGGTGTCCCGGTTCTGTGTGACCGGTCCCTGTGTTCCGGTTCTGTGTGACCGGTTCCTGTGTCCCGGTTCTGTGTGATCAGTCCCTGTGTCTCCGGTTCTGTGTGACCGGTCCCTGTGTTCCGGTTCTGTGTGATCGGTCCATGTGTCCCGGTTCTGTGTGACCGGTCCCTGTGTTCCGGTTCTGTGTGATCGGTCCCTGTGTCCCGGTTCTGTGTGATCGGTCCCTGTGTTCTGGTTCTGTGTGATCGGTCCCTGTGTCCCGGTTCTGTGTGATCGGTCCCTGTGTTCCGGTTCTGTGTGACTGGTCCCTGTGTTCCGGTTCTGTGTGACCGGTCCCTGTGTCTCCGGTTCTGTGTGATCGGTCCCTGTGTTCCGGTTCTGTGTGACCGGTTCCTGTGTTCCGGTTCTGTGTGACCGGTCCCTGTGTCCCGGTTCTGTGTGATCAGTCCCTGTGTTCCGGTTCTGTGTGACCGGTCCCTGTACCCCGGTTCTGTGTGATCGGTCCCTGTCTCTGGTTCTGTGTGATCGGTCCCTGTGTACCGGTTCTGTGTGATCGGTCCCTGTACCCCGGTTCTGTGTGATCGGTCCCTGTGTTCTGGTTCTGTGTGATCGGTCCCTGTGTACCGGTTCTGTGTGACCGGTCCCTGTGTTCCATTTCTGTGTGACCGTTCCCTGTGTCCCGGTTCTGTGTGACCGGTCCCTGTGTCTCCGGTTCTGTGTGATCGGTCCCTGTGTCCCGGTTCTGTGTGACCGGTTCCTGTGTTCCGGTTCTGTGTGATCGGTCCCTGTGTCCCGGTTCTGTGTGATCGGTCCCTGTGTCACGGTTCTGTGTGATCAGTCCCTGTGTCCCGGTTCTGTGTGATCGGTCCCTGTGTCTCCGGTTCTGTGTGACCGGTCCCTGTGTCTCCGATTCTGTGTGACCGGTCCCTGTGTTCCGGTTCTGTGTGACCAGTCCCTGTGTCCCGGTTCTGTGTGACCGGTTCCTGTGTTCCGGTTCTGTGTGACCGGTCCCTGTGTTCCGGTTCAGTGTGACCAGTCCCTGTGTCTCTGGTTCTGTGTGACCGGTCCCTGTGTCTCCGGTTCTGTGTGACCGGTCCCTGTGTCTCCGGTTCTGTGTGACCGGTCCCTGTGTTCCGGTTCTGTGTGACCGGTCCCTGTGTCCCGGTTCTGTGTGATCAGTCCCTGTGTCCCGGTTCTGTGTGACCGGTCCCTGTGTCCTGGTTCTGTGTGACCGGTCTCTGTGTTCCGGTTCTGTGTGACCGGTACCTGTGTTCCGGTTCTGTGTGACCGGTCCCTGTGTTCCGGTTCTGTGTGACCGGTCCCTGTGTTCTGCTTCTGTGTGATCGGTCCCTGTGTTCCGGTTCTGTGTGACCGGTCCCTGTGTCTCCGGTTCTGTGTGATCGGTCCCTGTGTTCCGGTTCTGTGAGATCGGTCCCTGTGTCTCTGGTTCTGTGTGATCGGTCCCTGTGTTCCGGTTCTGTGTGACCGGTCTCTGTGTTCCGGTTCTGTGTGATCGGTCCCTGTGTCCCGGTTCTGTGTGACCGGTTCCTGTGTTCTGCTTCTGTGTGATCAGTCCCTGTGTTCCGGTTCTGTGTGATCGGTCCCTGTGTTCCGGTTCTATGTGACCGGTCCCTGTGTTCCGGTTCTGTGTGACCGGTCCCTGTGTTCCGGTTCTGTGTGACCGGTCCCTGTGTTCTGCTTCTGTGTGATCGGTCCCTGTATTCCGGTTCTGTGTGACCGGTCTCTGTGTTCCGGTTCTGTGTGACCGGTCCCTGTGTTCCGGTTCTGTGTGACCGGTCCCTGTGTTCCGGTTCTGTGTGACTGGTCCCTGTGTTCCGGTTCTGTGTGACCGGTCCCTGTGTCCCGGTTCTGTGTGATCAGTCCCTGTGTTCCGGTTCTGTGTGACCGGTCCCTGTGTTCTGCTTCTGTGTGATCGGTCCCTGTGTTCCGGTTCTGTGTGACCGGTCCCTGTGTTCCGGTTCTGTGTGACCGGTCCCTGTGTTCTGCTTCTGTGTGATCGGTCCCTGTGTTCCGGTTCTGTGTGACCGGTCCCTGTGTTCCGGTTCTGTGTGATCAGTCCCTGTGTTCCGGTTCTGTGTGACCGGTCCCTGTGTTCCGGTTCTGTGTGACCGGTCTCTGTGTTCCGGTTCTGTGTGACCGGTCTCTGTGTTCCGGTTCTGTGTGATCGGTCCCTGTGTCTCCGGTTCTGTGTGACCGGTCCCTGTGTTCCGGTTCTGTGTGATCGGTCCCTGTGTTCCGGTTCTGTGTGATCGGACCCTGTGTTCCGGTTCTGTGTGACCGGTCCCTGTGTCCCGGTTCTGTGTGACCGGTCCCTGTGTCCCGGTTCTGTGTGATCGGTCCCTGTGTACCGGTTCTGTGTGATCAGTCCCTGTGTCCCGGTTCTGTGTGATCGGTCCCTGTGTACCGGTTCTGTGTGATCGGTCCCTGTGTCCCGGTTCTGTGTGATCGGTCCCTGTGTCCCGGTTCTGTGTGACCGGTCCCTGTGTTCCGGTTCTGTGTGACCGGTCCCTGTGTTCTGCTTCTGTGTGATCGGTCCCTGTGTCTCCGGTTCTGTGTGACCGGTCCCTGTGTCTCCGCTTCTGTGTGACCGGTCTCTGTGTTCCGGTTCTGTGTGACCGGTCCCTGTGTTCCGGTTCTGTGTGACCGGTCCCTGTGTCTCCGGTTCTGTGTGATCGGTCCCTGTGTCCCGGTTCTGTGTGATCAGTCCCTGTGTCCCGGTTCTGTGTGATCGGTCCCTGTGTTCCGGTTCTGTGTGACCGGTCCCTGTGTCCCGGTTCTGTGTGACCGGTCCCTGTGTTCCGGTTCTGTGTGACCGGTCCCTGTGTCTCCGGTTCTGTGTGACCGGTCCCTGTGTTCCGGTTCTGTGTGATCGGTCCCTGTGTCCCGGTTCTGTGTGACCGGTCCCTGTGTCCTGGTTCTGTGTGACCGGTCTCTGTGTTCCGGTTCTGTGTGACCGGTCCCTGTGTCCCGGTTCTGTGTGACCGGTCCCTGTGTCCCGGTTCTGTGTGACCGGTCTCTGTGTTCCGGTTCTGTGTGACCGGTCCCTGTGTCCCGGTTCTGTGTGATCGGTCCCTGTGTTCCGGTTCTGTGTGACCGGTCCCTGTGTTCTGGTTCTGTGTGACCGGTCCCTGTGTTCCGGTTCTGTGTGATCGGTCCCTGTGTCCCGGTTCTGTGTGATCGGTCCCTGTGTCCCGGTTCTGTGTGACCGGTCCCTGTGTTCCGGTTCTGTGTGATCGGTCCCTGTGTCCCGGTTCTGTGTGACCGGTCCCTGTGTCCCGTTTCTGTGTGACCGGTCCCTGTGTTCCGGTTCTGTGTGACCGGTTCCTGTGTCCCGGTTCTGTGTGACCGGTCTCTGTGTTCCGGTTCTGTGTGACCGGTCCCTGTGTCTCCGGTTCTGTGTGACCGGTCCCTGTGTCTCCGGTTCTGTGTGACCGGTCCCTGTGTTCCGGTTCTGTGTGACCGGTCCCTGTGTTCCGGTTCTGTGTGACCGGTCCCTGTGTCTCCGGTTCTGTGTGACCGGTCCCTGTGTCCCGGTTCTGTGTGATCGGTCCCTGTGTTCCGGTTCTGTGTGACCGGTTCCTGTGTTCCGGTTCTGTGTGATCGGTCCCTGTGTTCCGGTTCTGTGTGATCGGTCCCTGTGTTCCGGTTCTGTGTGATCGGTCCCTGTGTCTCCGGTTCTGTGTGACCGGTCCCTGTGTCCCGGTTCTGTGTGACCGGTCCCGGTGTCCCGGTTCTGTGTGACCGGTCTCTGTGTTCCGGTTCTGTGTGACCGGTACCTGTGTCCCGGTTCTGTGTGACCGGTCCCTGTGTACCGGTTCTGAGTGACCGGGTCCTGTGTCCCGGTTCTGTGTGACCGGTCCCTGTGTTCCGGTTCTGTGTGATCGGTCTCTGTGTCCCGGTTCTGTGTGACCGGTCCCTGTGTTCCGGTTCTGAGTGACCGGTTCCTGTGTCCCGGTTCTGTGTGATCGGTCCCTGTGTTCCAGTTCTGTGTGACCAGTCCCTGTGTCCCGGTTCTGTGTGATCGGTCCCTGTGTTCCGGTTCTGTGTGATCGGTCCCTGTGTTCCGGTTCTGTGTGACCGGTCCCGGTGTCCCGGTTCTGTGTGACCAGTCCCTGTGTCTCTGGTTCTGTGTGATCGGTCCCTGTGTTCCAGTTCTGTATGACCGGTCCCTGTGTCCCGGTTCTGTGTGACCGGTCCCTGTGTTCCGATTCTGTGTGACCGGTCCCTGTGTTCCGGTTCTGTGTGACCGGTCCCTGTGTTCCGGTTCTGTGTGACCGGTCCCTGTGTTCCAGTTCTGTATGACCGGTCCCTGTATCCCGGTTCTGTGTGACCGGTCCCTGTGTACCGGTTCTGTGTGACCGGTCCCTGTGTCCCGATTCTGTGTGACCGGTCCCTGTGTAATGGTTCTGTGTGACCGGTCCCTGTGTCCCGGTTCTGTGTGACCGGTTCCTGTGTTCCGGTTCTGTGTGATCGGTCCCTGTGTCCCGGTTCTGTGTGACCGGTCCCTGTGTCCCGGTTCTGTGTGACCGGTCCCTGTGTCCCGGTTCTGTGTGACCGGTCCCTGTGTCCCGGTTCTGTGTGACCGGTCCCTGTGTACCGGTTCTGTGTGACCGGTCCCTGTGTCCCGGTTCTGTGTGATCGGTCCCTGTGTCCCGGTTCTGTGTGACCGGTCCCTGTGTCCCGGTTCTGTGTGATCGGTCCCTGTGTACCGGTTCTGTGTGACCGGTCCCTGTGTCCCGGTTCTGTGTGACCGGTCCCTGTGTTCCGGTTCTGTGTGATCGGTCCCTGTGTTCCAGTTCTGTATGACCGGTCCCTGTGTCCCGGTTCTGTGTGACCGGTCCCTGTGTTCCGATTCTGTGTGACCGGTCCCTGTGTTCCGGTTCTGTGTGACCGGTTCCTGTGTTCCAGTTCTGTATGACCGGTCCCTGTGTCCCGGTTCTGTGTGACCGGTCCCTGTGTACCGGTTCTGTGTGACCGGTCCCTGTGTCCCGGTTCTGTGTGACCGGTCCCTGTGTAACGGTTCTGTGTGACCGGTCCCTGTGTCCCGGTTCTGTGTGACCGGACCCTGTGTACCGGTTCTGTGTGACCGGTTCCTGTGTTCCGGTTCTGTGTGATCGGTCCCTATGTCTCCGGTTCTGTGTGACCGGTCCCTGTGTCCCGGTTCTGTGTGACCGGTCCCTGTGTCCCGGTTCTGTGTGACCGGTCCCTGTGTCTCCGGTTCTGTGTGACCGGCCTCTGTGTTCCGGTTCTGTGTGACCGGTCCCTGTGTCCCGGTTCTGTGTGACCGGTCCCTGTGTCCCGGTTCTGTGTGACCGGTCTCTGTGTTCCGGTTCTGTGTGACCGGTCCCTATGTCCCGGTTCTGTGTGACCGGTCCCTGTGTCCCGGTTCTGTGTGACTGGTCTCTGTGTTCCGGTTCTGTGTGACCGGTCCCTGTGTTCCGGTTCTGTGTGATCGGTCCCTGTGTTCCGGTTCTGTGTGATCGGTCCCTGTGTTCCGGTTCTGTGTGATCGGTCCCTGTATCCCGGTTCTGTGTGACCGGTCCCTGTGTCTCCGGTTCTGTGTGATCGGTCCCTGTGTCTCCGGTTCTGTGTGACTGGTCCCTGTGTCTCCGGTTCTGTGTGACCGGTCCCTGTGTCTCCGGTTCTGTGTGACCGATCCCTGTGTACCGGTTCTGTGTGACCGGTCCCTGTGTCCCGGTTCTGTGTGATCGGTCCCTGTGTCCCGGTTCTGTGTGACCGGTCCCTGTGTTCCGGTTCTGTGTGATCGGTCCCTGTGTCTCCGGTTCTGTGTGACCGATCCCTGTTTTCCGGTTCTGTGTGACCGGTCCCGGTGTCCCGGTTCTGTGTGACCGGTCCCTGTGTCCCGGTTCTGTGCGACCGGTCCCTGTGTCCCGGTTCTGTGTGACCGGTCCCTGTGTCTCCGGTTCTGTGTGACCGGTCCCTGTGTCCCGGTTCTGTGTGACCGATCCCGGTGTCCCGGTTCTGTGTGACCGGTCCCTGTGTCTCCGGTTCTGTGTGACCGGTTCCTGTGTCCCGGTTCTGTGTGATCAGTCCCTGTGTCTCCGGTTCTGTGTGACCGGTCCCTGTGTTCCGTTTCTGTGTGATCGGTCCATGTGTCCCGGTTCTGTGTGACCGGTCCCTGTGTTCCGGTTCTGTGTGATCGGTCCCTGTGTCCCGGTTCTGTGTGATCGGTCCCTGTGTTCTGGTTCTGTGTGATCGGTCCCTGTGTCCCGGTTCTGTGTGATCGGTCCCTGTGTTCCGGTTCTGTGTGACTGGTCCCTGTGTTCCGGTTCTGTGTGACCGGTCCCTGTGTCTCCGGTTCTGTGTGATCGGTCCCTGTGTTCCGGTTCTGTGTGACCGGTTCCTGTGTTCCGGTTCTGTGTGACCGGTCCCTGTGTCCCGGTTCTGTGTGATCAGTCCCTGTCTCTGGTTCTGTGTGATCGGTCCCTGTGTACCGGTTCTGTGTGATCGGTCCCTGTACCCCGGTTCTGTGTGATCGGTCCCTGTGTTCTGGTTCTGTGTGATCGGTCCCTGTGTACCGGTTCTGTGTGACCGGTCCCTGTGTTCCATTTCTGTGTGACCGTTCCCTGTGTCCCGGTTCTGTGTGACCGGTCCCTGTGTCTCCGGTTCTGTGTGATCGGTCCCTGTGTCCCGGTTCTGTGTGACCGGTTCCTGTGTTCCGGTTCTGTGTGATCGGACCCTGTGTCCCGGTTCTGTGTGATCGGTCCCTGTGTTCCGGTTCTGTGTGATCAGTCCCTGTGTCCCGGTTCTGTGTGATCGGTCCCTGTGTCTCCGGTTCTGTGTGACCGGTCCCTGTGTCTCCGATTCTGTGTGACCGGTCCCTGTGTTCCGGTTCTGTGTGACCAGTCCCTGTGTCCCGGTTCTGTGTGACCGGTTCCTGTGTTCCGGTTCTGTGTGACCGGTTCCTGTGTTCCGGTTCTGTGTGACCGGTTCCTGTGTTCCGGTTCTGTGTGACCGGTCCCTGTGTTCCGGTTCAGTGTGACCGGTCCCTGTGTCTCTGGTTCTGTGTGACCGGTCCCTGTGTCTCCGGTTCTGTGTGACCGGTCCCTGTGTCTCCGGTTCTGTGTGACCGGTCCCTGTGTTCCGGTTCTGTGTGACCGGTCCCTGTGTCCCGGTTCTGTGTGATCAGTCCCTGTGTCCCGGTTCTGTGTGACCGGTCCCTGTGTCCTGGTTCTGTGTGACCGGTCTCTGTGTTCCGGTTCTGTGTGACCGGTCCCTGTGTTCCGGTTCTGTGTGACCGGTCCCTGTGTTCCGGTTCTGTGTGACCGGTCCCTGTGTTCTGCTTCTGTGTGATCGGTCCCTGTGTTCCGGTTCTGTGTGACCGGTCCCTGTGTCTCCGGTTCTGTGTGATCGGTCCCTGTGTTCCGGTTCTGTGTGATCGGTCCCTGTGTCTCTGGTTCTGTGTGATCGGTCCCTGTGTTCCGGTTCTGTGTGACCGGTCTCTGTGTTCCGGTTCTGTGTGATCGGTCCCTGTGTCCCGGTTCTGTGTGACCGGTTCCTGTGTTCCGGTTCTGTGTGATCGGTCCCTGTGTCCCGGTTCTGTGTGACCGGTTCCTGTGTTCTGCTTCTGTGTGATCAGTCCCTGTGTTCCGGTTCTGTGTGATCGGTCCCTGTGTTCCGGTTCTATGTGACCGGTCCCTGTGTTCCGGTTCTGTGTGACCGGTCCCTGTGTTCCGGTTCTGTGTGACCGGTCCCTGTGTTCCGGTTCTGTGTGACCGGTCCCTGTGTTCTGCTTCTGTGTGATCGGTCCCTGTGTTCCGGTTCTGTGTGACCGGTCTCTGTGTTCCGGTTCTGTGTGACCGGTCCCTGTGTTCCGGTTCTGTGTGACCGGTCCCTGTGTTCCGGTTCTGTGTGACTGGTCCCTGTGTTCCGGTTCTGTGTGACCGGTCCCTGTGTCCCGGTTCTGTGTGATCAGTCCCTGTGTTCCGGTTCTGTGTGACCGGTCCCTGTGTTCTGCTTCTGTGTGATCGGTCCCTGTGTTCCGGTTCTGTGTGACCGGTCCCTGTGTTCCGGTTCTGTGTGATCGGTCCCTGTGTTCCGGTTCTGTGTGACCGGTCTCTGTGTTCCGGTTCTGTGTGACCGGTCTCTGTGTTCCGGTTCTGTGTGATCGGTCCCTGTGTCTCCGGTTCTGTGTGACCGGTCCCTGTGTTCCGGTTCTGTGTGATCGGTCCCTGTGTTCCGGTTCTGTGTGATCGGTCCCTGTGTCCCGGTTCTGTGTGATCGGTCCCTGTGTCCCGGTTCTGTGTGACCGGTCCCTGTGCTCCGGTTCTGTGTGACCGGTCCCTGTGTCTCCGGTTCTGTGTGACCGGTCTCTGTGTTCCGGTTCTGTGTGACCGGTCCCTGTGTTCCGGTTCTGTGTGACCGGTCCCTGTGTCTCCGGTTCTGTGTGATCGGTCCCTGTGTCCCGGTTCTGTGTGACCGGTCCCTGTGTTCCGGTTCTGTGTGACCGGTCTCTGTGTTCCGGTTCTGTGTGACCGGTTCCTGTGTTCCGGTTCTGTGTGACCGGTCCCTGTGTCTCCGGTTCTGTGTGATCGGTCCCTGTGTCCCGGTTCTGTGTGATCAGTCCCTGTGTCTCCGCTTCTGTGTGACCGGTCTCTGTGTTCCGGTTCTGTGTGACCGGTCCCTGTGTTCCGGTTCTGTGTGACCGGTCCCTGTGTCCCGGTTCTGTGTGATCAGTCCCTGTGTCTCCGCTTCTGTGTGACCGGTCTCTGTGTTCCGGTTCTGTGTGATCGGTCCCTGTGTTCCGGTTCTGTGTGACCGGTCCCTGTGTCCCGGTTCTGTGTGACCGGTCCCTGTGTTCCGGTTCTGTGTGACCGGTCCCTGTGTCTCCGGTTCTGTGTGACCGGTCCCTGTGTTCCGGTTCTGTGTGATCGGTCCCTGTGTCCCGGTTCTGTGTGACCGGTCCCTGTGTCCTGGTTCTGTGTGACCGGTCTCTGTGTTCCGGTTCTGTGTGACCGGTCCCTGTGTCCCGGTTCTGTGTGACCGGTCCCTGTGTCCCGGTTCTGTGTGACCGGTCTCTGTGTTCCGGTTCTGTGGGACCGGTCCCTGTGTCCCGGTTCTGTGTGATCGGTCCCTGTGTTCCGGTTCTGTGTGACCGGTCCCTGTGTTCTGGTTCTGTGTGACCGGTCCCTGTGTTCCGGTTCTGTGTGATCGGTCCCTGTGTCCCGGTTCTGTGTGATCGGTCCCTGTGTTCCGGTTCTGTGTGACCGGTCCCTGTGTTCTGGTTCTGAGTGACCGGTTCCTGTGTCCCGGTTCTGTGTGACCGGTCTCTGTGTTCCGGATCTGTGTGACCGGTCCCTGTGTCTCCGGTTCTGTGTGACCGGTCCCTGTGTCTCCGGTTCTGTGTGATCGGTCCCTGTGTCTCCGGTTCTGTGTGATCGGTCCCTATGTCTCCGGTTCTCTGTGATCGGTCCCTGTGTCCCGGTTCTGTGTGACCGGTCCCTGTGTTCCGGTTCTGTGTGACCGGTCCCTGTGTCTCCGGTTCTGTGTGACCGGTCCCTGTGTCCCGGTTCTGTGTGATCGGTCCCTGTGTTCCGGTTCTGTGTGACCGGTCCCTGTGTTCCGGTTCTGTGTGACCGGTCCCTGTGTCTCCGGTTCTGTGTGACCGGTCCCTGTGTTCCGGTTCTGTGTGATCGGTCCCTGTGTCCCGGTTCTGTGTGACCGGTCCCTGTGTCCCGTTTCTGTGTGACCGGTCTCTGTGTTCCGGTTCTGTGTGACCGGTCCCTGTGTTCCGGTTCTGTGTGACCGGTCCCTGTGTTCTGGTTCTGAGTGACCGGTCCCTGTGTTCCGGTTCTGTGTGATCGGTCCCTGTGTCTCCGGTTCTGTGTGATCGGTCCCTGTGTTCCGGTTCTGTGTGACCGGTCCCGGTGTCCCGGTTCTGTGTGACCAGTCCCTGTGTCTCTGGTTCTGTGTGATCGGTCCCTGTGTTCCAGTTCTGTATGACCGGTCCCTGTGTCCCGGTTCTGTGTGACCGGTCCCTGTGTTCCGATTCTGTGTGACCGGTCCCTGTGTTCCGGTTCTGTGTGACCGGTCCCTGTGTTCCAGTTCTGTATGACCGGTCCCTGTATCCCGGTTCTGTGTGACCGGTCCCTGTGTACCGGTTCTGTGTGACCGGTCCCTGTGTCCCGGTTCTGTGTGATCGGTCCCTGTGTAATGGTTCTGTGTGACCGGTCCCTGTGTCCCGGTTCTGTGTGACCGGTCCCTGTGTACCGGTTCTGTGTGACCGGTTCCTGTGTTCCGGTTCTGTGTGATCGGTCCCTGTGTCTCCGGTTCTGTGTGACCGGTCCCTGTGTCCCGGTTCTGTGTGACCGGTCCCTGTGTCCCGGTACTGTGTGACCGGTCCCTGTGTCCCGGTTCTGTGTGACCGGTCCCTGTGTACCGGTTCTGTGTGACCGGTCCCTGTGTCCCGGTTCTGTGTGATCGGTCCCTGTGTCCCGGTTCTGTGTGACCGGTCCCTGTGTCCCGGTTCTGTGTGATCGGTCCCTGTGTACCGGTTCTGTGTGACCGGTCCCTGTGTCCCGGTTCTGTGTGACCGGTCCCTGTGTTCCGGTTCTGTGTGATCGGTCCCTGTGTTCCAGTTCTGTATGACCGGTCCCTGTGTCCCGGTTCTGTGTGACCGGTCCCTGTGTTCCGATTCTGTGTGACCGGTCCCTGTGTTCCGGTTCTGTGTGACCGGTCCCTGTGTTCCAGTTCTGTATGA
This sequence comes from Phyllobates terribilis, assembly GCF_046119375.1. Lineage (NCBI taxonomy): Eukaryota > Metazoa > Chordata > Amphibia > Anura > Dendrobatidae > Phyllobates > Phyllobates terribilis. Next base: position 14,000,445 of record NW_027362785.1, on the reverse strand, counting down.
CCGGTCCCTGTGTCCCGGTTCTGTGTGACCGGTCCCTGTGTACCGGTTCTGTGTGACCGGTCCCTGTGTCCCGTTTCTGTGTGACCGGTCCCTGTGTAACGGTTCTGTGTGACCGGTCCCTGTGTCCCGGTTCTGTGTGACCGGTCCCTGTGTACCGGTTCTGTGTGACCGGTTCCTGTGTTCCGGTTCTGTGTGATCGGTCCCTGTGTCTCCGGTTCTGTGTGACCGGTCCCTGTGTCCCGGTTCTGTGTGACCGGTCCCTGTGTCCCGGTTCTGTGTGACCGGTCCCTGTGTCCCGGTTCTGTGTGACCGGTCCCTGTGTACCGGTTCTGTGTGACCGGTCCCTGTGTCCCGGTTCTGTGTGATCGGTCCCTGTGTCCCGGTTCTGTGTGACCGGTCCCTGTGTCCCGGTTCTGTGTGATCGGTCCCTGTGTACCGGTTCTGTGTGACCGGTCCCTGTGTTCCGGTTCTGTGTGATCGGTCCCTGTGTCCCGGTTCTGTGTGACCGGTCCCTGTGTTCCGGTTCTGTGTGATCGGACCCTGTGTCCCGGTTCTGTGAGACCGGTTCCTGTGTTCCGGTTCTGTGTGATCGGTCCCTGTGTCCCGGTTCTGTGTGATCGGTCCCTGTGTCCCGGTTCTGTGTGATCAGTCCCTGTGTCCCGGTTCTGTGTGATCGGTCCCTGTGTCTCTGGTTCTGTGTGACCGGTCCCTGTGTCTCCGGTTCTGTGTGACCGGTCCCTGTGTCTCCGGTTCTGTGTGACCGGTCGCTGTGTCTCCGGTTCTGTGTGATCGGTCCCTGTGTTCCGGTTCTGTGTGACCGGTCCCTGTGTCCCGGTTCTGTGTGATCAGGCCCTGTGTCCCGGTTCTGTGTGACCGGTCCCTGTGTCCTGGTTCTGTGTGACCGGTCGCTGTGTCTCCGGTTCTGTGTGACCGGTCCCTGTGTTCCGGTTCTTTGTGACCGGTCCCTGTGTTCCGGTTCTGTGTGATCGGTCCCTGTGTCTCTGGTTCTGTGTGACCGGTCCCTGTGTCTCCGGTTCTGTGTGACCGGTCCCTATGTTCCGGTTCTGTGTGACCGGTTCCTGTGTTCCGGTACTGTGTGACCGGTCCCTGTGTCCCGGTTCTGTGTGACCGGTCCCTGTGTTCCGGTTCTGTGTGACCGGTCCCTGTGTCCCGTTTCTGTGTGACCGGTCCCTGTGTTCCGGTTCTGTGTGATCGGTCCCTGTGTCTCGGTTCTGTGTGACCGGTCCCTGTGTTCCGGTTCTGTGTGACCGGTCCCTGTGTTCCGGTTCTGTGTGATCGGTCCCTGTGTCCCGGTTCTGTGTGACCGGTCCCTGTGTTCCGGTTCTGTGTGATCGGTCCCTGTGTCCCGGTTCTGTGTGATCGGTCCCTGTTTTCTGGTTCTGTGTGATTGGTCCCTGTGTTCCGGTTCTGTGTGACCGGTCCCTGTGTTCCGGTTCTGTGTGATCGGTCCCTGTGTTCCGGTTCTGTGTGACCGGTTCCTGTGTTCCGGTTCTGTGTGACCGGTCCCTGTGTCCCGGTTCTGTGTGATCAGTCCCTGTGTTCCGGTTCTGTGTGACCGGTCCCTGTACCCCGGTTCTGTGTGATCGTCCCTGTGTCTCTGGTTCTGTGTGATCGGTCCCTGTGTCTCCGGTTCTGTGTGACCGGTCCCTGTGTTCCGGTTCTGTGTGACCGGTACCTGTGTCCCGGTTCTGTGTGACCGGTCGCTGTGTTCCGGTTCTGTGTGATCGGTCGCTGTGTCCCGGTTCTGTGTGACCAGTTCCTGTGTTCCGGTTCTGTGTGATCGGTCCCTGTGTCCCGGTTCTGTGTGATCGGTCCCTCTGTCCCGGTTCTGTGTGATCGGTCCCTGTGTCTCCGGTTCTGTGTGACCGGTCCCTGTGTCTCCGGTTCTGTGTGACCGGTCCCTGTGTTCCGGTTCTGTGTGACCAGTCCCTGTGTCCCGGTTCTGTGTGACCGGTTCCTGTGTTCCGGTTCTGTGTGACCGGTCCCTGTGTTCCGGTTCTGTGTGACCGGTCCCTGTGTCTCTGGTTCTGTGTGACCGGTCCCTGTGTCTCCGGTTCTGTGTGACCGGTCCCTGTGTCTCCGGTTCTGTGTGACCGGTCCCTGTGTTCCGGTTCTGTGTGACCGGTCCCTGTGTCCCGGTTCTGTGTGACCGGTCCCTGTGTCTCCGGTTCTATGTGACCGGTCCCTGTGTCTCCGGTTCTGTGTGACCGGTCCCTGTGTCCCGGTTCTGTGTGATCGGTCCCTGTGTCCTGGTTCTGTGTGACCGGTCTCTGTGTTCCGGTTCTGTGTGACCGGTCCCTGTGTTCCGGTTCTGTGTGACCGGTCCCTGTGTTCCGGTTCTGTGTGACCGGTCCCTGTGTTCCGGTTCTGTGTGATCGGTCCCTGTGTCTCTGGTTCTGTGTGATCGGTCCCTGTGTTCCGGTTCTGTGTGACTGGTCCCTGTGTTCCGGTTCTGTGTGACCGGTTCCTGTGTTCCGGTTCTGTGTGATCGGTCCCTGTGTTCCGGTTCTGTGTGACCGGTCCCTGTGTCTCCGGTTCTGTGTGACCGGTCCCTGTGTTCCGGTTCTGTGTGACCGGTCCCTGTGTTCCGGTTCTATGTGACCGGTCCCTGTGTTCCGGTTCTGTGTGACCGGTCCCTGTGTCCCGGTTCTGTGTGACCGGTCCCTGTGTCCCGGTTCTGTGTGACCGGTCCCTGTGTTCCGGTTCTGTGTGACCCGTCCCTGTGTCCCGGTTCTGTGTGACCGGTCCCTGTGTTCCGGTTCTGTGTGATCGGTCCCTGTGTCCCGGTTCTGTGTGACCGGTCCCTGTGTTGCGGTTCTGTGTGACCGGTCCCTGTGTTCCGGTTCTGTGTGATCGGTCCCTGTGTCTCCGGTTCTGTGTGACCGATCCCTGTGTTCCGGTTCTGTGTGACCGGTACCGGTGTCCCGGTTCTGTGTGACCGGTCCCTGTGTCTCCGGTTCTGTGTGACCGGTCCCTGTGTCTCCGGTTCTGTGTGACCGGTCCCTGTGTCCCGGTTCTGTGTGATCGGTCCCTGTGTACCGGTTCTGTGTGATCGGTCCCTGTGTACCGGTTCTGTGTGACCGGTCCCTGTGTCTCCGGTTCTGTGTGACCGGTCCCTGTGTTCCGGTTCTGTGTGATCGGTCCCTGTGTCTCTGGTTCTGTGTGACCGTTCCCTGTGTCCCGTTTCTGTGTGACCGGTCCCTGTGTCCCGGTTCTGTGTGACCGGTCCCTGTGTCCCGGTTCTGTGTGACCGGTCCCTGTGTCTCCAGTTCTGTGTGACCGGTCTCTGTGTTCCGGTTCTGTGTGACCGGTCCCTGTGTCCCGGTTCTGTGTGACCGGTCCCTGTGTCCCGGTTCTGTGTGACCGGTCTCTGTGTTCCGGTTCTGTGTGACCGGTCCCTATGTCCCGGTTCTGTGTGACCGGTCCCTGTGTCCCGGTTCTGTGTGACCGGTCTCTGTGTTCCGGTTCTGTGTGACCGGTCCCTGTGTTCCGGTTCTGTGTGATCGGTCCCTGTGTTCCGGTTCTGTGTGATCGGTCCCTGTGTTCCGGTTCTGTGTGATCGGTCCCTGTATCCCGGTTCTGTGTGACCGGTCCCTGTGTCTCCGGTTCTGTGTGACTGGTCCCTGTGTCTCCGGTTCTGTGTGACCGGTCCCTGTGTCTCCGGTTCTGTGTGACCGATCCCTGTGTACCGGTTCTGTGTGACCGGTCCCTGTGTCCCGGTTCTGTGTGATCGGTCCCTGTGTCCCGGTTCTGTGTGACCGGTCCCTGTGTTCCGGTTCTGTGTGATCGGTCCCTGTGTCTCCGGTTCTGTGTGACCGATCCCTGTTTTCCGGTTCTGTGTGACCGGTCCCGGTGTCCCGGTTCTGTGTGACCGGTCCCTGTGTCCCGGTTCTGTGTGACCGGTCCCTGTGTCCCGGTTCTGTGTGACCGGTCCCTGTGTCCCGGTTCTGTGTAACCGGTCCCTGTGTCCCGGTTCTGTGTGACCGGTCCCTGTGTTCCGGTTCTGTGTGACCCGTCCCTGTCTCCCGGTTCTGTGTGACCGGTCCCTGTGTTCCGGTTCTGTGTGATCGGTCCCTGTGTCCCGGTTCTGTGTGACCGGTCCCTGTGTTGCGGTTCTGTGTGACCGGTCCCTGTGTTCCGGTTCTGTGTGATCGGTCCCTGTGTCTCCGGTTCTGTGTGACCGATCCCTGTGTTCCGGTTCTGTGTGACCGGTACCGGTGTCCCGGTTCTGTGTGACCAGTCCCTGTGTCTCCGGTTCTGTGTGACCGGTCCCTGTGTCTCCGGTTCTGTGTGACCGGTCCCTGTGTCCCGGTTCTGTGTGATCGGTCCCTGTGTACCGGTTCTGTGTGATCGGTCCCTGTGTACCGGTTCTGTGTGACCGGTCCCTGTGTCTCCGGTTCTGTGTGACCGGTCCCTGTGTTCCGGTTCTGTGTGATCGGTCCCTGTGTCTCTGGTTCTGTGTGACCGGTCCCTGTGTCCCGGTTCTGTGTGACCGGTCCCTGTGTCCCGGTTCTGTGTGACTGGTCCCTGTGTCCCGGTTCTGTGTGACCGGTCCCTGTGTCTCCAGTTCTGTGTGACCGGTCTCTGTGTTCCGGTTCTGTGTGACCGGTCCCTGTGTCCCGGTTCTGTGTGACCGGTCCCTGTGTCCCGGTTCTGTGTGACCGGTCTCTGTGTTCCGGTTCTGTGTGACCGGTCCCTATGTCCCGGTTCTGTGTGACCGGTCCCTGTGTCCCGGTTCTGTGTGACCGGTCTCTGTGTTCCGGTTCTGTGTGACCGGTCCCTGTGTTCCGGTTCTGTGTGATCGGTCCCTGTGTTCCGGTTCTGTGTGATCGGTCCCTGTGTTCCGGTTCTGTGTGATCGGTCCCTTTATCCCGGTTCTGTGTGACCGGTCCCTGTGTCTCCGGTTCTGTGTGATCGGTCCCTGTGTCTCCGGTTCTGTGTGACTGGTCCCTGTGTCTCCGGTTCTGTGTGACCGGTCCCTGTGTCTCCGGTTCTGTGTGACCGATCCCTGTGTACCGGTTCTGTGTGACCGGTCCCTGTGTCCCGGTTCTGTGTGATCGGTCCCTGTGTCCCGGTTCTGTGTGACCGGTCCCTGTGTTCCGGTTCTGTGTGATCGGTCCCTGTGTCTCCGGTTCTGTGTGACCGATCCCTGTTTTCCGGTTCTGTGTGACCGGTCCCGGTGTCCCGGTTCTGTGTGACCGGTCCCTGTGTCCCGGTTCTGTGTGATCGGTCCCTGTGTCCCGGTTCTGTGTGACCGGTCCCTGTGTTCCGGTTCTGTGTGACCGGTCCCGGTGTCCCGGTTCTGTGTGACCGGTCCCTGTGTCCCGGTTCTGTGTGATCGGTCCCTGTGTCCCGGTTCTGTGTGATCGGTCCCTGTGTCTCCGGTTCTGTGTGACCGATCCCTGTTTTCCGGTTCTGTGTGACCGATCCCTGTGTACCGGTTCTGTGTGACCGGTCCCTGTGTCCCGGTTCTGTGTGATCGGTCCCTGTGTCCCGGTTCTGTGTGACCGGTCCCTGTGTTCCGGTTCTGTGTGACCGGTCCCTGTGTCTCCGGTTCTGTGTGACCGATCCCTGTTTTCCGGTTCTGTGTGACCGGTCCCGGTGTCCCGGTTCTGTGTGACCGGTCCCTGTGTCCCGGTTCTGTGTGACCGGTCCCTGTGTCCCGGTTCTGTGTGACCGGTCCCTGTGTCCCGGTTCTGTGTGACCGGTCCCGGTGTCCCGGTTCTGTGTGACCGGTCCCTGTGTCTCCGGTTCTGTGTGACCGGTTCCTGTGTCCCGGTTCTGTGTGATCAGTCCCTGTGTCTCCGGTTCTGTGTGACCGGTCCCTGTGTTCCGGTTCTGTGTGATCGGTCCATGTGTCCCGGTTCTGTGTGACCGGTCCCTGTGTTCCGGTTCTGTGTGATCGGTCCCTGTGTCCCGGTTCTGTGTGATCGGTCCCTGTGTTCTGGTTCTGTGTGATCGGTCCCTGTGTCCCGGTTCTGTGTGATCGGTCCCTGTGTTCCGGTTCTGTGTGACTGGTCCCTGTGTTCCGGTTCTGTGTGACCGGTCCCTGTGTCTCCGGTTCTGTGTGATCGGTCCCTGTGTTCCGGTTCTGTGTGACCGGTTCCTGTGTTCCGGTTCTGTGTGATCAGTCCCTGTGTTCCGGTTCTGTGTGACCAGTCCCTGTACCCCGGTTCTGTGTGATCGGTCCCTGTCTCTGGTTCTGTGTGATCGGTCCCTGTGTACCGGTTCTGTGTGATCGGTCCCTGTGTACCGGTTCTGTGTGATCGGTCCCTGTGTTCTGGTTCTGTGTGATCGGTCCCTGTGTACCGGTTCTGTGTGACCGGTCCCTGTGTTCCATTTCTGTGTGACCGTTCCCTGTGTCCCGGTTCTGTGTGACCGGTCCCTGTGTCTCCGGTTCTGTGTGATCGGTCCCTGTGTCCCGGTTCTGTGTGACCGGTTCCTGTGTTCCGGTTCTGTGTGATCGGTCCCTGTGTCCCGGTTCTGTGTGATCGGTCCCTGTGTCACGGTTCTGTGTGATCAGTCCCTGTGTCCCGGTTCTGTGTGATCGGTCCCTGTGTCTCCGGTTCTTTGTGACCGGTCCCTGTGTCTCCGGTTCTGTGTGACCGGTCCCTGTGTTCCGGTTCTGTGTGACCAGTCCCTGTGTCCCGGTTCTGTGTGACCGGTTCCTGTGTTCCGGTTCTGTGTGACCGGTCCCTGTGTTCCGGTTCTGTGTGACCGGTCCCTGTGTTCCGGTTCTGTGTGACCGGTCCCTGTGTCTCTGGTTCTGTGTGACCGGTCCCTGTGTCTCCGGTTCTGTGTGACCGGTCCCTGTGTCTCCGGTTCTGTGTGACCGGTCCCTGTGTTCCGGTTCTGTGTGACCGGTCCCTGTGTCCCGGTTCTGTGTGATCAGTTCCTGTGTCCCGGTTCTGTGTGATCGGTCCCTTTGTTCCGGTTCTGTGTGACCGGTCCCTGTGTCCCGGTTCTGTGTGACCGGTCCCTGTGTTCCGGTTCTGTGCGACCGGTCCCTGTGTCTCCGGTTCTGTGTGACCGGTCCCTGTGTTCCGGTTCTGTGTGATCGGTCCCTGTGTCCCGGTTCTGTGTGACCGGTCCCTGTGTCCTGGTTCTGTGTGACCGGTCTCTGTGTTCCGGTTCTGTGTGACCGGTCCCTGTGTCCCGGTTCTGTGTGACCGGTCCCTGTGTCCCGGTTCTGTGTGACCGGTCTCTGTGTTCCGGTTCTGTGTGACCGGTCCCTGTGTCCCGGTTCTGTGTGATCGGTCCCTGTGTTCCGGTTCTGTGTGACCGGTCCCTGTGTTCTGGTTCTGTGTGACCGGTCCCTGTGTTCCGGTTCTGTGTGATCGGTCCCTGTGTCCCGGTTCTGTGTGATCGGTCCCTGTGTTCCGGTTCTGTGTGACCGGTCCCTGTGTTCTGGTTCTGAGTGACCGGTTCCTGTGTCCCGGTTCTGTGTGACCGGTCTCTGTGTTCCGGTTCTGTGTGACCGGTCCCTGTGTCTCCGGTTCTGTGTGACCGGTCCCTGTGTCTCCGGTTCTGTGTGATCGGTCCCTGTGTCTCCGGTTCTGTGTGATCGGTCCCTGTGTCTCCGGTTCTCTGTGATCGGTCCCTGTGTCCCGGTTCTGTGTGACCGGTCCCTGTGTTCCGGTTCTGTGTGACCGGTCCCTGTGTCTCCGGTTCTGTGTGACCGGTCCCTGTGTCCCGGTTCTGTGTGATCGGTCCCTGTGTTCCGGTTCTGTGTGACCGGTTCCTGTGTCCCGGTTCTGTGTGACCGGTCCCTGTGTTCCGGTTCTGTGTGACCGGTCCCTGTGTCTCCGGTTCTGTGTGACCGGTCCCTGTGTTCCGGTTCTGTGTGATCGTTCCCTGTGTCCCGGTTCTGTGTGACCGGTCCCTGTGTCCCGGTTCTGTGTGACCGGTCTCTGTGTTCCGGTTCTGTGTGACCGGTCCCTGTGTTCCGGTTCTGTGTGACCGGTCCCTGTGTTCTGGTTCTGAGTGACCGGTTCCTGTGTCCCGGTTCTGTGTGACCGGTCTCTGTGTTCCGGTTCTGTGTGACCGGTCCCTGTGTCTCCGGTTCTGTGTGACCGGTCCCTGTGTCTCCGGTTCTGTGTGACCGGTCCCTGTGTTCCGGTTCTGTGTGACCGGTCCCTGTGTTCCGGTTCTGTGTGACCGGTCCCTGTGTCTCCGGTTCTGTGTGACCGGTCCCTGTGTCCCGGTTCTGTGTGATCGGTCCCTGTGTTCCGGTTCTGTGTGACCGGTTCCTGTGTTCCGGTTCTGTGTGATCGGTCCCTGTGTTCCGGTTCTGTGTGACCGGTCTCTGTGTTCCGGTTCTGTGTGATCGGTCCCTGTGTCTCCGGTTCTGTGTGACCGGTCCCTGTGTCCCGGTTCTGTGTGACCGGTCCCTGTGTTCCGGGTCTGAGTGACCGGTCCCTGTGTCCCTGTTCTGAGTGACCGGTCTCTGTGTTCTGGTTCTGTGTGACCGGTCCCTGTGTCCCGGTTCTGTGTGACCGGTTCCTGTGTTCCGGTTCTGTGTGACCGGTCCCTGTGTCTCCGGTTCTGTGTGACCGGTCCCTGTGTCTCCGGTTCTGTGTGACCGGTCCCTGTGTTCCGGTTCTGTGTGACCGGTCCCTGTGTCTCCGGTTCTGTGTGACCGGTCCCTGTGTCTCCGGTTCTGTGTGACCGGTCCCTGTGTCTCCGGTTCTGTGTGACCGATCCCTGTGTCCCGGTTCTGTGTGATCGGTCCCTGTGTCTCCGGTTCTGTGTGACCAGTCCCTGTGTCTCCGGTTCTGTGTGACCGGTCCCTGTGTCTCCGGTTCTGTGTGACTGGTCCCTGTGTCTCCGGTTCTGTGTGACCGGTCCCTGTGTTCCGGTTCTGTGTGACCGGTCCCTGTGTCTCCGGTTCTGTGTGACCGGTCCCTGTGTTCCGGTTCTGTGTGACCGGTCCCTGTGTACGTCCTCCTCCACCGTGGTGCGGCAGTGACTGCGGGGGCAGAGTCACCTTCACTGCAGGGTCGTTCTACAATGGGGGTGCACCGCGCCCCCTCCGCAGAGATGTCCTGTAGAACAAGGACCTCTAGAGACGAATACACATGAAAGCTCCGTGCAGTCATCATCATCATATACCGCTCAGATCAGAACCATCTCCTTCCATCGCTTGCGGCAGATCTTGTGCCGCCCTCAGGAAATGTGCAGTAAACTTGTGTTTTCTTCTCCCATGTTTGTGACCCCCCTCATCTATGGCGCCCCCCACCCGCCAGGCACATATTATTGTGTGCAGCTCATGTCTGAGCGGTAACGCTGCGGCGATGGTAACGCACTGTCATTGTGCGCGGCTCATGTCTGAGCGGTAACGCTGCAGCGATTGTAACGCGCTGTCATTGTGCGCGGCTCATGTCTGAGCGGTAACGCTGCGGCGATTGTAACGCACTGTCATTGTGCGCGGCTCATGTCTGAGCGGTAATGTTGCAGCGATTGTAACGCGCTGTCATTGTGCGCGGCTCATGTCTGAGCGGTAATGTTGCAGCGATTGTAACGCGCTGTCATTGTGCGCGGCTCATGTCTGAGCGGTAACGCTGCGGCGATGGTAACGCACTGTCATTGTGCGTGGCTCATGTCTGAGCGGTAACGCTGCAGCGATTGTAACGCGCTGTCATTGTGCGCGGCTCATGTCTGAGCGGTAACGCTGCGGCGATTGTAACGCACTGTCATTGTGCGCGGCTCATGTCTGAGCGGTAACGCTGCAGCGATTGTAACTCGCTGTCATTGTGAGCGGCTCATGTTTGAGCGGTAATGTTGCAGCGATTGTAACGCACTGTCATTGTGCGCGGCTCATGTCTGAGCGGTAACGCTGCAGCGATTGTAACGCACTGTCATTGTGCGCGGCTCATGTCTGAGCGGTAATGTTGCAGCGATTGTAACGCACTGTCATTGTGCGCGGCTCATGTTTGAGCGGTAATGTTGCAGCGATTGTAACGCGCTGTCATTGTGCGCGGCTCATGTTTGAGCGGTAACGCTGCAGCGATTGTAACACGCTGTCATTGTGCTCGGCTCATGTCTGAGCGGTAGCGCTGCGGCGATGGTAACGCACTGTCATTGTGCTCGGCTCATGTCTGAGCGGTAACGCTGCGGCAATGGTAACGCGCTGTCATTGTGCGCGGCTCATGTCTGAGCAGTAGCGCTGCGGCAATGGTAACGCACTGTCATTGTGCGCGGCTCATGTTTGAGCGGTAATGGTGCAGCGATTGTAACGCACTGTCATTGTGCGCGGCTCATGTCTGAGCGGTAATGTTGCAGCGATGGTAACGCACTGTCATTGTGCGCGGCTTATGTCTGAGCGGTAGCGCTGCGGCGATGGTAACGCACTGTCATTGTGCTCGGCTCATGTTTGAGCGGTAATGTTGCAGCGATTGTAACGCACTGTCATTGTGCGCGGCTCATGTCTGAGCGGTAGCGCTGCAGCGATTGTAACGCGCTGTCATTGTGCGCGGCTCATGTCTGAGCGGTAACGCTGCGGCAATGGTAACGCGCTGTCATTGTGCGCGGCTCATGTTTAAGCGGTAACGCTGCGGCAATGGTAACGCGCTGTCATTGTGCGCGGCTCATGTCTGAGCGGTAACGCTGCAGCGATTGTAACGCACTGTCATTGTGCTCGGCTCATGTCTGAGCGGTAGCGCTGCGGCGATGGTAACGCACTGTCATTGTGCGCGGCTCATGTTTGAGCGGTAATGGTGCAGCGATTGTAACGCACTGTCATTGTGCGCGGCTCATGTCTGAGCGGTAATGTTGCAGCGATGGTAACGCGCTGTCATTGTGCGCAGCTCATGTTTGAGCGGTAATGTTGCAGCGATTGTAACACACTGTCATTGTGCGCGGCTCATGTCTGAGCGGTAGCGCTGCGGCGATGGTAACGCACTGTCATTGTGCTCGGCTCATGTTTGAGTGGTAATGTTGCAGCGATTGTAACGCACTGTCATTGTGCGCGGCTCATGTCTGAGCGGTAGCTCTGCAGCGATTGTAACGCGCTGTCATTGTGCGCGGCTCATGTCTGAGCGGTAATGTTGCAGCGATTGTAACGCACTGTCATTGTGCGCGGCTCATGTTTGAGCGGTAATGTTGCAGCGATTGTAACGCACTGTTATTGTGCGCGGCTCATGTTTGAGCGGTAATGTTGCAGCGATTGTAACGCACTGTCATTGTGCGCGGCTCATGTTTGAGCGGTAATGTTGCAGCGATTGTAACGCACTGTCATTGTGCGCGGCTCATGTCTGTGCGGTAGCGCTGCGGCGATTGTAACGTGCTGTCATTGTGCGCGGCTCATGTTTGAGCGGTAATGTTGCAGCGATTGTAACGCACTGTCATTGTGCGCGGCTCATGTTTGAGCGGTAATGTTGCAGCGATTGTAACGCACTGTCATTGTGCGCGGCTCATGTTTGAGCGGTAATGTTGCGGCGATTGTAACGCGCTGTCATTGTGCGCGGCTCATGTCTGAGCGGTAACGCTGCGGCGATTGTAACGCACTGTCGTGATGACTATGAGAGACTCATGTTGTCTGCTATTGATATTTCTGTGACCGCTCCTCTAATGCTCTGCCTGGTAATGTTATTAGTTACAGTGCCGCCTAATCCTCGCGTCTCCATTCACTCCCTCCTTCCTTCCCCCAGACAAGAAGCATAAAAAATAGTTCATCTCGTGTCTGTAAATGAGGCGGCCGCCCCAGCGAGCGCTGCTGTCAGTCATTGCGAGCCGAAGCGCCAGCTTTGATCAGAGTCGGCTCTTAAACCGCCTGTTGTGTCCTCCAACATCAAGGAGAAGAAGTTGATGGAAGATTCAGTCCCACATTCAGCTTCTGGTTGAAAACACGCAGGAAAAAGAGAAATAGAGAAAAAAAATTATGTGAATGTAAAGTAGCCCCCAAGTCACAGGACAATAAGGGGGCGAGATGTCAGGGGCACCGCAATGGGCACGGTCATTACGCCTCTGCATTCTTAAAGGGGTTCCACATGGCTACAAATTCTTATTTTTTCCATGCCCCTGGGTCCGTAGGTTGTGTCTGGTGTTACCGCTCCGCTACCTCTGTAGTCACCAGGACCAAGCTGCAACACCACTCACAAACTGTAGACAGGAATGGCACTGTTTATGGAAGACAGACATGTTTTCCTATAAGTCAACAATCTCTTAATACTGGGAGAGATAATGAAAGTCACATGGGGGGGTAATCACCGGTAAGGACTTATGGTATGGAAACTGGTGACATCGCCAGTGACATCGACACCGTGTGTTATGGCAGGCTTAAAGTCAGCGTCATTATCCTGTACCCCGAGTGTCAGTGTCATTATCCTGTACCCCGAGTGTCAGCGTCATTATCCTGTACCCAGAGTGTCAGCGTCATTATCCTGTACCCAGAGTGTCAGCGTCATTATCCTGTACCCCGAGTGTCAGCGTCATTATCCTGTACCCCGAGTGTCAGCGTCATTATCCTGTACCCCGAGTGTCAGTGTCCTTATCCTGTACCCCGAGTGTCAGTGTCATTATCCTGTATCCCGAGTGTCAGTGTCATTATCCTGTATCCCGAGTGTCAGTGTCCTTATCCTGTACCCCGAGTGTCAGCGTCATTATCCTGTACCCCGAGTGTCAGCGTCATTATCCTGTACCCCGAGTGTCAGCGTCCTTATCCTGTACCCCGAGTGTCAGTGTCATTATCCTGTACCCCGAGTGTCAGTGTCATTATCCTGTATCCCGAGTGTCAGTGTCCTTATCCTGTACCCCGAGTGTCCGTGTCATTATCCTGTACCCTGAGTGTCAGTGTCATTATCCTGTACCCCGAGTGTCAGTGTCATTATCCTGTACCCCGAGTGTCAGTGTCATTATCCTGTACCCCGAGTGTCAGTGTCATTATCCTGTACCCCGAGTGTCAGCATCATTATCCTGTACCCCCAGTGTCAATGTCATTATCCTGTACCCCGAGTGTCAGTGTCATTATCCTGTACCCTGAGTGTCATTATCCTGTACCCCGAGTGTCAGCATCATTATCCTGTACCCCCAGTGTCAGTTTCATTATCCTGTACCCCCAGTGTCAATGTCATTATCCTGTATCCCGAGTGTCAGCGTCATTATCCTGTACCCCGAGTGTCAGCGTCATTATCCTGTACCCCGAATGTCAGTGTCATTATCCTGTACCCCGAGTGTCAGCGTCATTATCCTGTATCCCGAGTGTCAGCGTCATTATCCTGTATCCCGAGTGTCAGTGTCATTATCCTGTACCCCGAGTGTCATTATCCTGTACCCCGAGTGTCAGTGTCATTATCCTGTACCCCGAGTGTCAGTGTCATTATCCTGTACCCCGAGTGTCAGAATCATTATCCTGTACCCCCAGTGTCAATGTCATTATCCTGTACCCCGAGTGTCAGTGTCATTATCCTGTACCCCCAGTGTCAATGTCATTATCCTGTACCCCGAGTGTCAGTGTCATTATCCTGTACCCCGAGTGTCAGCATCATTATCCTGTACCCCCAGTGTCAATGTCATTATCCTGTACCCCGAGTGTCAGTGTCATTATCCTGTATCCCGAGTGTCAGCGTCATTATCCTGTACCCCGAGTGTCAGCGTCATTATCCTGTACCCCAAATGTCAGTGTCATTATCCTGTATCCCGAGTGTCAGCGTCATTATCCTGTACCCCGAGTGTCAGCGTCATTATCCTGTATCCCGAGTGTCAGCGTCATTATCCTGTATCCCGAGTGTCAGTGTCCTTATCCTGTACCCCGAGTGTCAGCGTCATTATCCTGTACCCCGAGTGTCATTATCCTGTACCCCGAGTGTCATTATCCTGTAACCCGAGTGTCAGTGTCATTATCCTGTACCCCGAGTGTCAGTGTCATTATCCTGTATCCCGAGTGTCAGTGTCCTTATCCTGTACCCCGAGTGTCAGTGTCATTATCCTGTATCCCGAGTGTCAGCGTCATTATCCTGTACCCCGAGTGTCAGTGTCATTATCCTGTATCCCGAGTGTCAGCGTCATTATCCTGTACCCCGAGTGTCAGTGTCATTATCCTGTACCCCGAGTGTCAGCATCATTATCCTGTACCCCGAGTGTCAGTGTCATTATCCTGTACCCCGAGTGTCAGCATCATTATCCTGTACCCCGAGTGTCAGCGTCATTATCCTGTACCCCGAGTGTCAGTGTCATTATCCTGTACCTCGAGTGTCAGTGTCATTATCCTGTACCCCGAGTGTCAGTGTCATTATCCTGTACCCCCAGTGTCAATGTCATTATCCTGTACCCCCAGTGTCAATGTCATTATCCTGTATCCCGAGTGTCAGTGTCATTATCCTGTACCCCGAGTGTCAGCATCATTATCCTGTACCCCCAGTGTCAATGTCATTATCCTGTACCCCGAGTGTCAGCGTCATTATCCTGTACCCCGAGTGTCAGTGTCATTATCCTGTACCTCGAGTGTCAGTGTCATTATCCTGTACCCCGAGTGTCAGTGTCATTATCCTGTACTCCCAGTGTCAATGTCATTATCCTGTATCCCGAGTGTCAGTGTCATTATCCTGTACCCCGAGTGTCAGCATCATTATCCTGTACCCCCAGTGTCAATGTCATTATCCTGTACCCCCAGTGTCAATGTCATTATCCTGTACCCCGAGTGTCAGCGTCATTATCCTGTACCCCGAGTGTCAGTGTCATTATCCTGTACCTCGAGTGTCAGTGTCATTATCCTGTACCCCGAGTGTCAGTGTCATTATCCTGTACCCCCAGTGTCAATGTCATTATCCTGTACCCCCAGTGTCAATGTCATTATCCTGTACCCCGAGTGTCAGCGTCATTATCCTGTACCCCGAGTGTCAGTGTCATTATCCTGTACCCCCAGTGTCAATGTCATTATCCTGTACCCCGAGTGTCAGCATCATTATCCTGTACCCCCAGTGTCAATGTCATTATCCTGTATCCCGAGTGTCAGTGTCATTATCCTGTACCCCGAGTGTCAGCATCATTATCCTGTACCCCCAGTGTCAATGTCATTATCCTGTACCCCCAGTGTCAATGTCATTATCCTGTACCCCGAGTGTCAGCGTCATTATCCTGTACCCCGAGTGTCAGTGTCATTATCCTGTACCTCGAGTGTCAGTGTCATTATCCTGTACCCCGAGTGTCAGTGTCATTATCCTGTACCCACAGTGTCAGTGTCATTATCCTGTACCCCGAGTGTCAGCATCATTATCCTGTACCCCCAGTGTCAATGTCATTATCCTGTACCCCGAGTGTCAGTGTCATTATCCTGTACCCACAGTGTCAGTGTCATTATCCTGTACCCTGAGTGTCAGTGTCATCATCCTGTACCCCCAGTGTCAATGTCATTATCCTGTACCCCGAGTGTCAGTGTCATTATCCTGTACCCCCAGTGTCAATGTCATTATCCTGTATCCCGAGTGTCAGTGTCATTATCCTGTATCCCGAGTGTCAGCGTCATTATCCTGTACCCCCAGTGTCATTATCCTGTACCCCGAGTGTCAGTGTCATTGTAGCGTCGGCGTCCCTGCCCTCTGCTAGGCAGGGACGCTGTTCCCCTCACCGCTCTGCTCCGTGCCCGGCGTCCTCCTCCCGCTCTGCTGGCAGCGCGCGCTCCTTCCCGGCCACTGTGCTTTGGGCGCGCGCGCGCTCCCTCCCTCTTAAAGGGGCCGCGCGCGCCGTCCTAAGGAGTCCCCGGCCAATGGCCGGAGGACTTCACCATATATAAGGCACCTCCTCCAAAATGGAGGTGCCCGAGCAATGTTGTTGCACTGTTCACTACTCTGCTTCAGCCCTCAGGTCCCGTTGCCAGTTACCTGCCAGATTCCTGCCTGATATCCTGCTACCTGCCTGCTTGCCTGAGGTCCGACGGTCTGCCTTCCAACTCCTGTCAGTCTGTCTATGGACCAGCTTGCCCGCTCACCTGGGAGCGCTTCTCCGTTACCTGCCTGCTTGCCTGCCCGGAGGCTCCGCCGTCACATGCTGTGACCACCCGCCTGTCCAGTGACTCCTGCCCGCTCACCTGGGAGCGCTCATCTGCTGCCTGTCTGCTAGCCTACCTGGAGGCTCTGCCGTCACGTGCTGTGACCACCTGCTATTCCAGAGACTCCTGTCCGCTCACCTGGGAGCGCTCACCTGCTACCTGTCTGTTGGTCTTCCTGGAGGCTCCGCCGTCACATGCTGTGACCACCCGTTTATCCAGAGACTCTCGCCTGCTCACCTGGGAGCTCACGTCTACCATCAGCCGCCACAGGTCGTACCAACCCTTTACCTAGAGACTGCCCCGGTCACTTGCCGTGACCATCTGCCCGTTCATTCAGAGACTGCCCCGGTCACTTGCCGTGACCTCCTGCCCGTTCATCCAGAGACTGCCCCGGTCACTTGCCGTGACCTCCTGCCCGTTCACCCAGAGACTGCCCCGGTCACTTGCCGTGACCTCCTGCCCGTTCATCCAGAGACTGCCCCGGTCACTTGCCGTGACCTCCTGCCCGTTCATCCAGAGACTGCACCGGTCACTTGCCGTGACCATCTGCCCGTTCATTCAGAGACTGCCCCGGTCACTTGCCGTGACCTCCTGCCCGTTCATCCAGAGACTGCCCCGGTCACTTGCCGTGACCTCCTGCCCGTTCACCCAGAGACTGCCCCGGTCACTTGCCGTGACCTCCTGCCCGTTCACCCAGAGACTGCCCCGGTCACTTGCCGTGACCTCCTGCCCGTTCTTCCAGAGACTGTCCCGGTCACTTGCCGTGACCTCCTGCCCGTTCATCCAGAGACTGCCCCGGTCACTTGCCGTGACCTCCTGCCCGTTCTTCCAGAGACTGTCCCGGTCACCTGCTGTGACTGCCTGCCCGTCTACCCTGGTCGCCACCCGCTCCCTTACAAGGACCGCCCCCTTGTATAGTAGCTCAGAGGTTCCACCTCCCAGACACGTTACAGTCATTATCCTGTACCCCGAGTGTCAGTGTCATTATCCTGTACCCCCAGTGTCAGTGTCATTATCCTGTACCCCGAATGTCAGCGTCATTATCCTGTATACCGAGTGTCAGTGTCATTATCCTGTATCCCGAGTGTCATTATCCTGTACCCCAAGTGTCAGTGTCATTATCCTGTACCCCAAGTGTCAGTGTCATTATCCTGTACTCCGAGTGTCAGTGTCATTATCCTGTACCCCGAGTGTCATTATCCTGTACCCCCAGTGTCAGTGTCATTATCCTGTACCCCGAGTGTCATTATCCTGTACCCCAAGTGTCAGTGTCATTATCCTGTACCCCGAGTGTCAGTGTCATTCTCCTGTACCCCGAGTGTCATTATCCTGTACCCCGAGTGTCAGCGTCATTATCCTGTACCCCGAGTGTCATTATCCTGTACCCTGAGTGTCATTATCCTGTACCCCGAGTGTCAGCGTCATTATCCTGTACCCCGAGTGTCAGTGTCATTATCCTGTACCCCGAGTGTCAGTGTCATTATCCTGTACCCCCAGTGTCAGTGTCATTATCCTGTACCCCGAGTGTCAGTGTCATTATCCTGTATCCCGAGTGTCAGTGTCATTATCCTGTACCCCGAGTGTCAGCGTCATTATCCTGTACCCCGAGTGTCAGTGTCATTATCCTGTACCCCGAGTGTCAGTGTCATTATCCTGTACCCCGAGTGTCAGTGTCATTATCCTGTACCCCCAGTGTCAGTGTCATTATCCTGTACCCCGAATGTCAGCGTCATTATCCTGTATCCCGAGTGTCAGTGTCATTATCCTGTATCCCGAATGTCAGCGTCATTATCCTGTACCCCGAGTGTCATTATCCTGTACCCCAAGTGTCAGTGTCATTATCCTGTACCCCGAGTGTCAGTGTCATTATCCTGTACTCCGAGTGTCAGTGTCATTATCCTGTACCCCGAGTGTCATTATCCTGTACCCCCAGTGTCAGTGTCATTATCCTGTACCCCGAGTGTCATTATCCTGTACCCCAAGTGTCAGTGTCATTATCCTGTACCCTGAGTGTCAGTGTCATTATCCTGTACCCCGAGTGTCATTATCCTGTACCCCGAGTGTCAGCGTCATTATCCTGTACCCCGAGTGTCATTATCCTGTACCCCGAGTGTCAGTGTCATTATCCTGTACCCCGAGTGTCAGTGTCATTATCCTGTACCCCCAGTGTCAGTGTCATTATCCTGTACCCCGAGTGTCAGCGTCATTATCCTGTATCCCGAGTGTCAGTGTCATTATCCTGTATCCCGAATGTCAGTGTCATTATCCTGTACCCCGAGTGTCAGTGTCATTATCCTGTACCCCGAGTGTCATTATCCTGTACCCCAAGTGTCAGTGTCATTATCCTGTACCCCGAGTGTCAGCGTCATTATCCTGTACCCCGAGTGTCATTATCCTGTACCCCGAGTGTCATTATCCTGTACCCCGAGTGTCAGTGTCATTATCCTGTACCCCAAGTGTCAGCGTCATTATCCTGTACCCCGAGTGTCAGCGTCATTATCCTGTACCCCGAGTGTCAGTGTCATTATCCTGTACCCCGAGTGTCAGTGTCATTATCCTGTACCCCGAGTGTCATTATCCTGTACCCCGAGTGTCATTATTCTGTACCCGAGTGTCATTATCCTGTACCCCGAGTGTCAGTGTCATTATCCTGTACTCCCAGTGTCATTATTCTGTACCCGAGTGTCATTATCCTGTACCCCGAGTGTCAGTGTCATTATCCTGTACCCCGAGTGTCAGTGTCATTATCCTGTACCCCAAGTGTCATTATCCTGTACCCCGAGTTTCAGTGTCATTATCCTGTACCCCGAGTTTGTGTCACTATCCTGTACCCCGAGTGTCAGCGTCATTATCCTGTACCCCCAGTGTCATTATCCTGTACCCCGAGTGTCAGTGTCATTATCCTGTATCCCGAGTGTCATTATTCTGTACCCCCAGTGTCAGTGTCATTATCCTGTACCCCGAGTGTCAGCGTCATTATCCTGTACCCCCAGTGTCATTATCCTGTACCCCGAGTGTCAGTGTCATTATCCTGTACCCCGAGTGTGTGTCATTATCCTGTACCCCGAGTGTGCCGACATGTGTACACCTATGAACTCTCGTCTCCTCAGCCGGGATTTATACATGTGGATGCTACACAGACAGATGTGTACACAGAGTGCATACATACAGACAGATGTGTACACAGAGCACATACATACAGATGTGTACACGGAGCACATACATACAGACAGATGTGTACACAGAGCGCATACATACAGACAGATGTGTACACAGAGCGCATACATACAGATACATGTATGCACAGAGCAAATACATACAGACAGATGTATACAGAGAGCACATACATACAGACAGATGTGTACACAGAGCGCATACATACAGACAGATGTATACACAGAACGCATACATACAGACAGATGTATACACAGAGCGCATACATACAGACAGATGTGTACACAGAGCGCATACATACAGACAGATGTATACACAGAGTGCATACATACAGACAGATGTGTACACAGAGCGCATACATACAGACAGATGTGTACACAGAGCACATACATACATACAGACAGATGTATACACAGAGCGCATACATACAGACAGATGTATACACAGAGCGCATACATACAGATGTGTACACAGAGCACATACATACAGACAGATGTATACACAGAGCGCATACATACAGATGTGTACACAGAGCACATACATACAGACAGATGTGTACACAGAGCGCATACATACAGACAGATGTGTACACAGAGCACATACATACATACAGACAGATGTATACACAGAGCGCATACATACAGAGAGATGTATACACAGAGCGCATACATACAGATGTGTACACAGAGCACATACATACTGACAGATGTTTACACAGAGCACATACATACAGATGTGTACACAGAGCACATACATACAGACAGATGTATACACAGAGCGCATACCTACAGACAGACGTATACACAGAGCGCATACATACAGAGATGTGTACACAGAGCGCATACATACAGATGTGTACACAGAGCGCATACATACAGGCAGATGTATACACAGAGTGCATACATACAGACAGATGTGTACACAGAGCGCATACATACAGATGTGTACACAGAGCGCATACATACAGACAGATGTATACACAGAGCACATACAGACAGATGTGTACACAGAGCACATACATACAGACAGATGTATACACAGAGCGCATACATACAGATGTGTACACAGAGCGCATACATACAGACAGATGTATGCACAGAGCGCATACATACAGACAGATGTGTACACAGAGCACATACATACAGACAGATGTATACACAGAGCGCATACATACAGACAGATGTATACACAGAGCACATACATACAGATGTATACACAGAGCGCATACATACATACAGACGTATACACAGAGAACATACATACAGACAGATGTATACACAGAGCACATACATACAGATGTGTACACAGAGCGCATACATACAGACAGATGTATACACAGAGCGCATACATACAGACAAATGTGTACACAGAGTGCATACATACAGACAGATGTATACACAGAGTGCATACATACAGACAGATGTATACACAGAGCGCATACGTACAGACAGATGTATACACAGAGCGCATACATACAGACAGATGTATACGCAGAGCGCATACATACAGACAGATGTGTACAAAGAGCACATACATACAGATAGATGTGTACACAGAGCGCATACATACAGACGTATACACAGAGCGCATACATACAGACGTATACACAGAGCGCATACATACATACAGACGTATACACAGAGCGCATACATACAGACAGATGTATACACAGAGCACATACATACAGATGTGTACACAGAGCGCATACATACAGACAGTTGTGTACACAGAGCACATACATACAGACAGATGTATACACAGAGCGCATACATGCAGACAGATGTATACACAGAGCGCATAAATACAGACAGATGTATACACAGAGCGCATAAATACATACAGATGTATACACAGAGCGCAGACAGACAGATGTGTACACAGAGCGCACACATACAGACAGATGTGTACACAGAGCACATAAATGCAGACAGATGTGTACACAGAGCGCAAAAATGCAGACAGGTGTGTACACAGAGCACATACATACAGACAGATGTGTACACAGAGCGCACACATACAGGCAGATCTGTACACAGAGCCCATACATACAGATGTGTACACAGAGCACATACATACAGACAGATGTGTACACAGAGCACATACGTACAGACAGATGTGTACACAGAGCACACACGTACAGACAGATGTATACACAGAGTGAATACATACAGACAGATATGTACACAGAGCGCATAAATACAGACAGATGTGTACACAGAGCGCATAAATACAGACAGATGTATATACAGAGTGCATACATACATACAGATGTGTAAACAGAGCGCATACATACAGACACATGTATGCACAGAGCGCATACATACAGACAGATGTGTACACAGAGCGCATACAGACAGATGTGTACAGAGCGCATACATACAGACAGATGTATACACAGAGCACATACATACAGACAGATGTGTACACAGAGCCCATACACACAGATGTATACACAGAGCACATACATACAGACAGATGTGTACACAGAGCGCATACATGCAGACAGATGTGTACACAAAGCGCATACATACAGACAGATGTGTACACAGATCGCATAAATACAGACAGATGTATACACAGAGCGAAGGCAGACAGATGTGTACACAGAGCGCATAAATGCAGACAGATGTGTACACAGAGCGCATAAATGCAGACAGATGTGTACACAGAGTGCATAAATACAGACAGATGTGTAAAGAGAGCCCATACATACAGATGTATACACAGAGCACATACATACAGACAGATGTGTACACAGAGCACATACATACAGACAGATGTGTACACAGAGCACACACAGACAGATGTATACACAGAGCCCATACATACAGATGTATACACAGAGCACATACATACAGACAGATGTGTACACAGAGCGCACACATACAGACAGATGTATACACAGAGCGAATACATACAGACAGATGTGTACACAGAGCGCATAAATACAGACAGATGTATAGACAGAGTGCATACATACAGACAGATGTCTACACAGAGCGCATACATACAGACAGATGTGTACACAGAGCACACACATACAGACAGATGTGTACACAGAGCGCATACATACAGACAGATGTATACACAGAGCACATACATACAGACAGATGTGTACACAGAGCGCATATATACAGACAGATGTGTACACAGAGCGCACACATACAGACAGATGTATACACAGAGCGAATACATACAGACAGATGTGTACACAGAGCGCATAAATACAGACAGATGTATACACAGAGTGCATACATACAGACAGATGTCTACACAGAGCGCATACATACAGACAGATGTGTACACAGAGCACACACATACAGACAGATGTATACACAGAGCGAATACATACAGACAGATGTGTACACAGAGCGCATAAATACAGACCGATGTATACACAGAGTGCATACATACAGACAGATGTGTACAGAGAGCGCATACATACAGACAGATGTCTACACAGAGCGCATACATACAGACAGATGTGTACACAGAGCGCATATATACAGACAGATGTGTACACAGAGCGCACACATACAGACAGATGTGTACACAGAGCGCATACATACAGACAGATGTGTACAGAGAGCGCATAAATACAGACAGATGTATACACAGAGTGCATACATACAGACAGATGTCTACACAGAGCGCATACATACAGACAGATGTATACACGGAGTGCACACATACAGACAGATGTATACACAGAGCGCAAACATACAGATGTATACACAGAGCGCATAAATACAGACCGATGTATACACAGAGTGCATACATACAGACAGATGTGTACAGAGAGCGTATATATACAGAAAGATGTGTACACAGAGCGCACACATACAGACAGATGTGTACACAGAGCGCATACATACAGACAGATGTGTACACAGAGCGCATATATACAGAAAGATGTGTACACAGAGCGCACACATACAGACAGATGTGTACACAGAGCGCATACATACAGACAGATGTGTACACAGAGCGCATATATACAGACAGATGTGTACACAGAGCGCACACATACAGACAGATGTGTACACAGAGCGCATACATACAGACAGATGTGTACAGAGAGCGCATAAATACAGACATGTATACACAGAGTGCATACATACAGACAGATGTCTACACAGAGCGCATACATACAGACAGATGTATACACAGAGTGCATACATACAGACAGATGTATACACAGAGCGCATACATACAGATGTATACACAGAGCGCATACATACAGACAGATGTGTACACAGAGCATAAATACAGACAGATGCATACACAGAGTGCATACATACAGACAGATGTCTACACAGAGCGCATACATACAGACAGATGTATACACAGAGTGCATACATACAGACAGATGTATACACAGAGCGCATACATACAGATGTGTACACAGAGCGCATACATACAGACAGTTGTGTACACAGAGCACATACATACAGACAGATGTATACACAGAGCGCATACATACAGACAGATGTGTACACAGAGCGCATACATACAGATAGATGTGTACACAGAGCGCATACATACAGACAGATGTGTACACAGAGCGCATACATGCAGACAGATGTGTACACAGAGCGCATAAATACAGACAGATGTATACACAGAGCGCATAAATACAGACAGATGTCTACACAGAGCGCATACATATAGACAGATGTGTACAAAGAGCACATACATACAGATAGATGTGTACACAGAGCGCATACATACAGACGTATACACAGAGCGCATACATACAGACGTATACACAGAGCGCATACATACATACAGACGTATACACAGAGCGCATACATACAGACAGATGTATACACAGAGCACATGCATACAGATGTGTACACAGAGCGCATACATACAGACAGTTGTGTACACAGAGCACATACATACAGACAGATGTATACACAGAGCGCATACATGCAGACAGATGTATACACAGAGCGCATAAATAAAGACAGATGTATACACAGAGCGCATAAATACATACAGATGTATACACAGAGCGCAGACAGACAGATGTGTACACAGAGCGCACACATACAGACAGATGTGTACACAGAGCACATAAATGCAGACAGATGTGTACACAGAGCGCATAAATGCAGACAGGTGTGTACACAGAGCACATACATACAGACAGATGTGTACACAGAGCGCACACATACAGGCAGATCTGTACACAGAGCCCATACATACAGATGTGTACACAGAGCACATACATACAGACAGATGTGTACACAGAGCACATACGTACAGACAGATGTGTACACAGAGCACACACGTACAGACAGATGTATACACAGAGTGAATACATACAGACAGATATGTACACAGAGCGCATAAATACAGACAGATGTGTACACAGAGCGCATAAATACAGACAGATGTATATACAGAGTGCATACATACATACAGATGTGTAAACAGAGCGCATACATACAGACACATGTATGCACAGAGCGCATACATACAGACAGATGTGTACACAGAGCGCATACAGACAGATGTGTACAGAGCGCATACATACAGACAGATGTATACACAGAGCACATACATACAGACAGATGTGTACACAGAGCCCATACACACAGATGTATACACAGAGCACATACATACAGACAGATGTGTACACAGAGCGCATACATGCAGACAGATGTGTACACAAAGCGCATACATACAGACAGATGTGTACACAGATCGCATAAATACAGACAGATGTATACACAGAGCGCAGACAGACAGATGTGTACACAGAGCGCATAAATGCAGACAGATGTGTACACAGAGCGCATAAATGCAGACAGATGTGTACACAGAGCACATACATACAGACAGATGTGTACACAGAGCGCATACATACAGACAGATGTGTAAAGAGAGCCCATACATACAGATGTATACACAGAGCACATACATACAGACAGATGTGTACACAGAGCACATACATACAGACAGATGTGTACACAGAGCACACACAGACAGATGTATACACAGAGCCCATACATACAGATGTATACACAGAGCACATACATACAGACAGATGTGTACACAGAGCGCACACATACAGACAGATGTATACACAGAGCAAATACATACAGACAGATGTGTACACAGAGCGCATAAATACAGACAGATGTATACACAGAGTGCATACATACAGACAGATGTCTACACAGAGCGCATACATACAGACAGATGTGTACACAGAGCACACACATACAGACAGATGTGTACACAGAGCGCATGCATACAGACAGATGTATACACAGAGCACATACATACAGACAGATGTGTACACAGAGCGCATATATACAGACAGATGTGTACACAGAGCGCACACATACAGACAGATGTATACACAGAGCGAATACATACAGACAGATGTGTACACAGAGCGCATACAGACAGATGTATACACAGAGTGCATACATACAGACAGATGTCTACACAGAGCGCATACATACAGACAGATGTGTACACAGAGCACACACATACAGACAGATGTATACACAGAGCGAATACATACAGACAGATGTGTACACAGAGCGCATAAATACAGACCGATGTATACACAGAGTGCATACATACAGACAGATGTGTACAGAGAGCGCATACATACAGACAGATGTCTACACAGAGCGCATACATACAGACAGATGTGTACACAGAGCGCATATATACAGACAGATGTGTACACAGAGCGCACACATACAGACAGATGTGTACACAGAGCGCATACATACAGACAGATGTGTACAGAGAGCGCATAAATACAGACAGATGTATACACAGAGTGCATACATACAGACAGATGTCTACACAGAGCGCATACATACAGACAGATGTATACACGGAGTGCATACATACAGACAGATGTATACACAGAGCGCATACATACAGATGTATACACAGAGCGCATAAATACAGACCGATGTATACACAGAGTGCATACATACAGACAGATGTGTACAGAGAGCGCATACATACAGACAGATGTGTACACAGAGCGCATACATACAGACAGATGTGTACACAGAGCGCATATATACAGAAAGATGTGTACACAGAGCGCACACATAGACAGATGTGTACACAGAGCGCATACATACAGACAGATGTGTACACAGAGCGCATATATACAGACAGATGTGTACACAGAGCGCACACATACAGACAGATGTGTACACAGAGCGCATACATACAGACAGATGTGTACAGAGAGCGCATAAATACAGACATGTATACACAGAGTGCATACATACAGACAGATGTCTACACAGAGCGCATAAATACATACAGATGTATACACAGAGCGCAGACAGACAGATGTGTACACAGAGCGCACACATACAGACATATGTGTACACAGAGCACATAAATGCAGACAGATGTGTACACAGAGCGCATAAATGCAGACAGGTGTGTACACAGAGCACATACATACAGACAGATGTGTACACAGAGCGCACACATACAGGCAGATCTGTACACAGAGCCCATACATACAGATGTGTACACAGAGCACATACATACAGACAGATGTGTACACAGAGCACATACGTACAGACAGATGTGTACACAGAGCACACACGTACAGACAGATGTATACACAGAGTGAATACATACAGACAGATATGTACACAGAGCGCATAAATACAGACAGATGTGTACACAGAGCGCATAAATACAGACAGATGTATATACAGAGTGCATACATACATACAGATGTGTAAACAGAGCGCATACATACAGACACATGTATGCACAGAGCGCATACATACAGACAGATGTGTACACAGAGCGCATACAGACAGATGTGTACAGAGCGCATACATACAGACAGATGTATACACAGAGCACATACATACAGACAGATGTGTACACAGAGCCCATACACACAGATGTATACACAGAGCACATACATACAGACAGATGTGTACACAGATCGCATACATGCAGACAGATGTGTACACAAAGCGCATACATACAGACAGATGTGTACACAGATCGCATAAATACAGACAGATGTATACACAGAGCGAAGGCAGACAGATGTGTACACAGAGCGCATAAATGCAGACAGATGTGTACACAGAGCGCATAAATGCAGACAGATGTGTACACAGAGCACATACATACAGACAGATGTGTACACAGAGCGCATACATACAGACAGATGTGTAAAGAGAGCCCATACATACAGATGTATACACAGAGCACATACATACAGACAGATGTGTACACAGAGCACATACATACAGACAGATGTGTACACAGAGCACACACAGACAGATGTATACACAGAGCCCATACATACAGATGTATACACAGAGCACATACATACAGACAGATGTGTACACAGAGCGCACACATACAGACAGATGTATACACAGAGCGAATACATACAGACAGATGTGTACACAGAGCGCATAAATACAGACAGATGTATAGACAGAGTGCATACATACAGACAGATGTCTACACAGAGCGCATACATACAGACAGATGTGTACACAGAGCACACACATACAGACAGATGTGTACACAGAGCGCATACATACAGACAGATGTATACACAGAGCACATACATACAGACAGATGTGTACACAGAGCGCATATATACAGACAGATGTGTACACAGAGCGCACACATACAGACAGATGTATACACAGAGCGAATACATACAGACAGATGTGTACACAGAGCGCATAAATACAGACAGATGTATACACAGAGTGCATACATACAGACAGATGTCTACACAGAGCGCATACATACAGACAGATGTGTACACAGAGCACACACATACAGACAGATGTATACACAGAGCGAATACATACAGACAGATGTGTACACAGAGCGCATAAATACAGACCGATGTATACACAGAGTGCATACATACAGACAGATGTGTACAGAGAGCGCATACATACAGACAGATGTCTACACAGAGCGCATACATACAGACAGATGTGTACACAGAGCGCATATATACAGACAGATGTGTACACAGAGCGCACACATACAGACAGATGTGTACACAGAGCGCATACATACAGACAGATGTGTACAGAGAGCGCATAAATACAGACAGATGTATACACAGAGTGCATACATACAGACAGATGTCTACACAGAGCGCATACATACAGACAGATGTATACACGGAGTGCATACATACAGACAGATGTATACACAGAGCGCATACATACAGATGTATACACAGAGCGCATAAATACAGACCGATGTATACACAGAGTGCATACATACAGACAGATGTGTACAGAGAGCGCATATATACAGAAAGATGTGTACACAGAGCGCACACATACAGACAGATGTGTACACAGAGCGCATACATACAGACAGATGTGTACACAGAGCGCATATATACAGAAAGATGTGTACACAGAGCGCACACATACAGACAGATGTGTACACAGAGCGCATACATACAGACAGATGTGTACACAGAGCGCATATATACAGACAGATGTGTACACAGAGCGCACACATACAGACAGATGTGTACACAGAGCGCATACATACAGACAGATGTGTACAGAGAGCGCATAAATACAGACATGTATACACAGAGTGCATACATACAGACAGATGTCTACACAGAGCGCATACATACAGACAGATGTATACACAGAGTGCATACATACAGACAGATGTATACACAGAGCGCATACATACAGATGTATACACAGAGCGCATACATACAGACAGATGTGTACACAGAGCATAAATACAGACAGATGTATACACAGAGCGCATACATACAGACAGATGTGTACAGAGAGCGCATAAATACATACAGATGTATACACAGAGCGCATAAATACAGACAGATGCATACACAGAGTGCATACATACAGACAGATGTCTACACAGAGCGCATACATACAGACAGATGTATACACAGAGTGCATACATACAGACAGATGTATACACAGAGCGCATACATACAGATGTGTACACAGAGCGCATACATACAGACAGTTGTGTACACAGAGCACATACATACAGACAGATGTATACACAGAGCGCATACATACAGACAGATGTGTACACAGAGCGCATACATACAGATAGATGTGTACACAGAGCGCATACATACAGACAGATGTGTACACAGAGCGCATACATGCAGACAGATGTGTACACAGAGCGCATAAATACAGACAGATGTATACACAGAGCGCATAAATACAGACAGATGTCTACACAGAGCGCATACATACAGACAGATTTGTACAAAGAGCACATACATACAGATAGATGTGTACACAGAGCGCATACATACAGACGTATACACAGAGCGCATACATACAGACGTATACACAGAGTGCATACATACATACAGACGTATACACAGAGCGCATACATACAGACAGATGTATACACAGAGCACATACATACAGATGTGTACACAGAGCGCATACATACAGACAGTTGTGTACACAGAGCACATACATACAGACAGATGTATACACAGAGCGCATACATGCAGACAGATGTATACACAGAGCGCATAAATAAAGACAGATGTATACACAGAGCGCATAAATACATACAGATGTATACACAGAGCGCAGACAGACAGATGTGTACACAGAGCGCACACATACAGACAGATGTGTACACAGAGCACATAAATGCAGACAGATGTGTACACAGAGCGCATAAATGCAGACAGGTGTGTACACAGAGCACATACATACAGACAGATGTGTACACAGAGCGCACACATACAGGCAGATCTGTACACAGAGCCCATACATACAGATGTGTACACAGAGCACATACATACAGACAGATGTGTACACAGAGCACATACGTACAGACAGATGTGTACACAGAGCACACACGTACAGACAGATGTATACACAGAGTGAATACATACAGACAGATATGTACACAGAGCGCATAAATACAGACAGATGTGTACACAGAGCGCATAAATACAGACAGATGTATATACAGAGTGCATACATACATACAGATGTGTAAACAGAGCGCATACATACAGACACATGTATGCACAGAGCGCATACATACAGACAGATGTGTACACAGAGCGCATACAGACAGATGTGTACAGAGCGCATACATACAGACAGATGTATACACAGAGCACATACATACAGACAGATGTGTACACAGAGCCCATACACACAGATGTATACACAGAGCACATACATACAGAAAGATGTGTACACAGAGCGCATACATGCAGACAGATGTGTACACAAAGCGCATACATACAGACAGATGTGTACACAGATCGCATAAATACAGACAGATGTATACACAGAGCGCAGACAGACAGATGTGTACACAGAGCGCATAAATGCAGACAGATGTGTACACAGAGCGCATAAATGCAGACAGATGTGTACACAGAGCACATACATACAGACAGATGTGTACACAGAGCGCATACATACAGACAGATGTGTAAAGAGAGCCCATACATACAGATGTATACACAGAGCACATACATACAGACAGATGTGTACACAGAGCACATACATACAGACAGATGTGTACACAGAGCACACACAGACAGATGTATACACAGAGCCCATACATACAGATGTATACACAGAGCACATACATACAGACAGATGTGTACACAGAGCGCACACATACAGACAGATGTATACACAGAGCGAATACATACAGACAGATGTGTACACAGAGCGCATAAATACAGACAGATGTATACACAGAGTGCATACATACAGACAGATGTCTACACAGAGCGCATACATACAGACAGATGTGTACACAGAGCACACACATACAGACAGATGTGTACACAGAGCGCATACATACAGACAGATGTATACACAGAGCACATACATACAGACAGATGTGTACACAGAGCGCATATATACAGACAGATGTGTACACAGAGCGCACACATACAGACAGATGTATACACAGAGCGAATACATACAGACAGATGTGTACACAGAGCGCAAACAGACAGATGTATACACAGAGTGCATACATACAGACAGATGTCTACACAGAGCGCATACATACAGACAGATGTGTACACAGAGCACACACATACAGACAGATGTATACACAGAGCGAATACATACAGACAGATGTGTACACAGAGCGCATAAATACAGACCGATGTATACACAGAGTGCATACATACAGACAGATGTGTACAGAGAGCGCATACATACAGACAGATGTCTACACAGAGCGCATACATACAGACAGATGTGTACACAGAGCGCATATATACAGACAGATGTGTACACAGAGCGCACACATACAGACAGATGTGTACACAGAGCGCATACATACAGACAGATGTGTACAGAGAGCGCATAAATACAGACAGATGTATACACAGAGTGCATACATACAGACAGATGTCTACACAGAGCGCATACATACAGACAGATGTATACACGGAGTGCATACATACAGACAGATGTATACACAGAGCGCATACATACAGATGTATACACAGAGCGCATAAATACAGACCGATGTATACACAGAGTGCATACATACAGACAGATGTGTACAGAGAGCGCATACATACAGACAGATGTGTACACAGAGCGCATACATACAGACAGATGTGTACACAGAGCGCATATATACAGAAAGATGTGTACACAGAGCGCACACATACAGACAGATGTGTACACAGAGCGCATACATACAGACAGATGTGTACACAGAGCGCATATATACAGACAGATGTGTACACAGAGCGCACACATACAGACAGATGTGTACACAGAGCGCATACATACAGACAGATGTGTACAGAGAGCGCATAAATACAGACATGTATACACAGAGTGCATACATACAGACAGATGTCTACACAGAGCGCATAAATACATACAGATGTATACACAGAGCGCAGACAGACAGATGTGTACACAGAGCGCACACATACAGACATATGTGTACACAGAGCACATAAATGCAGACAGATGTGTACACAGAGCGCATAAATGCAGACAGGTGTGTACACAGAGCACATACATACAGACAGATGTGTACACAGAGCGCACACATACAGGCAGATCTGTACACAGAGCCCATACATACAGATGTGTACACAGAGCACATACATACAGACAGATGTGTACACAGAGCACATACGTACAGACAGATGTGTACACAGAGCACACACGTACAGACAGATGTATACACAGAGTGAATACATACAGACAGATATGTACACAGAGCGCATAAATACAGACAGATGTGTACACAGAGCGCATAAATACAGACAGATGTATATACAGAGTGCATACATACATACAGATGTGTAAACAGAGCGCATACATACAGACACATGTATGCACAGAGCGCATACATACAGACAGATGTGTACACAGAGCGCATACAGACAGATGTGTACAGAGCGCATACATACAGACAGATGTATACACAGAGCACATACATACAGACAGATGTGTACACAGAGCCCATACACACAGATGTATACACAGAGCACATACATACAGACAGATGTGTACACAGAGCGCATACATGCAGACAGATGTGTACACAAAGCGCATACATACAGACAGATGTGTACACAGATCGCATAAATACAGACAGATGTATACACAGAGCGAAGGCAGACAGATGTGTACACAGAGCGCATAAATGCAGACAGATGTGTACACAGAGCGCATAAATGCAGACAGATGTGTACACAGAGCACATACATACAGACAGATGTGTACACAGAGCGCATACATACAGACAGATGTGTAAAGAGAGCCCATACATACAGATGTATACACAGAGCACATACATACAGACAGATGTGTACACAGAGCACATACATACAGACAGATGTGTACACAGAGCACACACAGACAGATGTATACACAGAGCCCATACATACAGATGTATACACAGAGCACATACATACAGACAGATGTGTACACAGAGCGCACACATACAGACAGATGTATACACAGAGCGAATACATACAGACAGATGTGTACACAGAGCGCATAAATACAGACAGATGTATAGACAGAGTGCATACATACAGACAGATGTCTACACAGAGCGCATACATACAGACAGATGTGTACACAGAGCACACACATACAGACAGATGTGTACACAGAGCGCATACATACAGACAGATGTATACACAGAGCACATACATACAGACAGATGTGTACACAGAGCGCATATATACATACAGATGTGTACACAGAGCGCACACATACAGACAGATGTATACACAGAGCGAATACATACAGACAGATGTGTACACAGAGCGCATAAATACAGACAGATGTATACACAGAGTGCATACATACAGACAGATGTCTACACAGAGCGCATACATACAGACAGATGTGTACACAGAGCACACACATACAGACAGATGTATACACAGAGCGAATACATACAGACAGATGTGTACACAGAGCGCTTAAATACAGACCGATGTATACACAGAGTGCATACATACAGACAGATGTGTACAGAGAGCGCATACATACAGACAGATGTCTACACAGAGCGCATAC
This sequence comes from Phyllobates terribilis, assembly GCF_046119375.1. Taxonomy (NCBI): domain Eukaryota; kingdom Metazoa; phylum Chordata; class Amphibia; order Anura; family Dendrobatidae; genus Phyllobates; species Phyllobates terribilis. The sequence continues at coordinate 13,966,695 of NW_027362785.1, read as the reverse complement.
ATACAGACAGATGTGTACACAGAGCGCATATATACAGACAGATGTGTACACAGAGCGCACACATACAGACAGATGTGTACACAGAGCGCATACATACAGACAGATGCGTACAGAGAGCGCATAAATACAGACAGATGTATACACAGAGTGCATACATACAGACAGATGTCTACACAGAGCGCATACATACAGACAGATGTATACACGGAGTGCATACATACAGACAGATGTATACACAGAGCGCATACATACAGATGTATACACAGAGCGCATAAATACAGACCGATGTATACACAGAGTGCATACATACAGACAGATGTGTACAGAGAGCGCATATATACAGAAAGATGTGTACACAGAGCGCACACATACAGACAGATGTGTACACAGAGCGCATACATACAGACAGATGTGTACACAGAGCGCATATATACAGAAAGATGTGTACACAGAGCGCACACATACAGACAGATGTGTACACAGAGCGCATACATACAGACAGATGTGTACACAGAGCGCATATATACAGACAGATGTGTACACAGAGCGCACACATACAGACAGATGTGTACACAGAGCGCATACATACAGACAGATGTGTACAGAGAGCGCATAAATACAGACATGTATACACAGAGTGCATACATACAGACAGATGTCTACACAGAGCGCATACATACAGACAGATGTATACACAGAGTGCATACATACAGACAGATGTATACACAGAGCGCATACATACAGATGTATACACAGAGCGCATACATACAGACAGATGTGTACACAGAGCATAAATACAGACAGATGTATACACAGAGCGCATACATACAGACAGATGTGTACAGAGAGCGCATAAATACATACAGATGTATACACAGAGCGCATAAATACAGACAGATGCATACACAGAGTGCATACATACAGACAGATGTCTACACAGAGCGCATACATACAGACAGATGTATACACAGAGTGCATACATACAGACAGATGTATACACAGAGCGCATACATACAGATGTGTACACAGAGCGCATACATACAGACAGTTGTGTACACAGAGCACATACATACAGACAGATGTATACACAGAGCGCATACATACAGACAGATGTGTACACAGAGCGCATACATACAGATAGATGTGTACACAGAGCGCATACATACAGACAGATGTGTACACAGAGCGCATACATGCAGACAGATGTGTACACAGAGCGCATAAATACAGACAGATGTATACACAGAGCGCATAAATACAGACAGATGTCTACACAGAGCGCATACATACAGACAGATGTGTACAAAGAGCACATACATACAGATAGATGTGTACACAGAGCGCATACATACAGACGTATACACAGAGCGCATACATACAGACGTATACACAGAGCGCATACATACATACAGACGTATACACAGAGCGCATACATACAGACAGATGTATACACAGAGCACATACATACAGATGTGTACACAGAGCGCATACATACAGACAGTTGTGTACACAGAGCACATACATACAGACAGATGTATACACAGAGCGCATGCATGCAGACAGATGTATACACAGAGCGCATAAATAAAGACAGATGTATACACAGAGCGCATAAATACATACAGATGTATACACAGAGCGCAGACAGACAGATGTGTACACAGAGCGCACACATACAGACAGATGTGTACACAGAGCACATAAATGCAGACAGATGTGTACACAGAGCGCATAAATGCAGACAGGTGTGTACACAGAGCACATACATACAGACAGATGTGTACACAGAGCGCACACATACAGGCAGATCTGTACACAGAGCCCATACATACAGATGTGTACACAGAGCACATACATACAGACAGATGTGTACACAGAGCACATACGTACAGACAGATGTGTACACAGAGCACACACGTACAGACAGATGTATACACAGAGTGAATACATACAGACAGATATGTACACAGAGCGCATAAATACAGACAGATGTGTACACAGAGCGCATAAATACAGACAGATGTATATACAGAGTGCATACATACATACAGATGTGTAAACAGAGCGCATACATACAGACACATGTATGCACAGAGCGCATACATACAGACAGATGTGTACACAGAGCGCATACAGACAGATGTGTACAGAGCGCATACATACAGACAGATGTATACACAGAGCACATACATACAGACAGATGTGTACACAGAGCCCATACACACAGATGTATACACAGAGCACATACATACAGACAGATGTGTACACAGAGCGCATACATGCAGACAGATGTGTACACAAAGCGCATACATACAGACAGATGTGTACACAGATCGCATAAATACAGACAGATGTATACACAGAGCGCAGACAGACAGATGTGTACACAGAGCGCATAAATGCAGACAGATGTGTACACAGAGCGCATAAATGCAGACAGATGTGTACACAGAGCACATACATACAGACAGATGTGTACACAGAGCGCATACATACAGACAGATGTGTAAAGAGAGCCCATACATACAGATGTATACATAGAGCACATACATACAGACAGATGTGTACACAGAGCACATACATACAGACAGATGTGTACACAGAGCACACACAGACAGATGTATACACAGAGCCCATACATACAGATGTATACACAGAGCACATACATACAGACAGATGTGTACACAGAGCGCACACATACAGACAGATGTATACACAGAGCGAATACATACAGACAGATGTGTACACAGAGCGCATAAATACAGACAGATGTATACACAGAGTGCATACATACAGACAGATGTCTACACAGAGCGCATACATACAGACAGATGTGTACACAGAGCACACACATACAGACAGATGTGTACACAGAGCGCATACATACAGACAGATGTATACACAGAGCACATACATACAGACAGATGTGTACACAGAGCGCATATATACAGACAGATGTGTACACAGAGCGCACACATACAGACAGATGTATACACAGAGCGAATACATACAGACAGATGTGTACACAGAGCGCATACAGACAGATGTATACACAGAGTGCATACATACAGACAGATGTCTACACAGAGCGCATACATACAGACAGATGTGTACACAGAGCACACACATACAGACAGATGTATACACAGAGCGAATACATACAGACAGATGTGTACACAGAGCGCATAAATACAGACCGATGTATACACAGAGTGCATACATACAGACAGATGTGTACAGAGAGCGCATACATACAGACAGATGTCTACACAGAGCGCATACATACAGACAGATGTGTACACAGAGCGCATATATACAGACAGATGTGTACACAGAGCGCACACATACAGACAGATGTGTACACAGAGCGCATACATACAGACAGATGTGTACAGAGAGCGCATAAATACAGACAGATGTATACACAGAGTGCATACATACAGACAGATGTCTACACAGAGCGCATACATACAGACAGATGTATACACGGAGTGCATACATACAGACAGATGTATACACAGAGCGCATACATACAGATGTATACACAGAGCGCATAAATACAGACCGATGTATACACAGAGTGCATACATACAGACAGATGTGTACAGAGAGCGCATACATACAGACAGATGTGTACACAGAGCGCATACATACAGACAGATGTGTACACAGAGCGCATATATACAGAAAGATGTGTACACAGAGCGCACACATACAGACAGATGTGTACACAGAGCGCATACATACAGACAGATGTGTACACAGAGCGCATATATACAGACAGATGTGTACACAGAGCGCACACATACAGACAGATGTGTACACAGAGCGCATACATACAGACAGATGTGTACAGAGAGCGCATAAATACAGACATGTATACACAGAGTGCATACATACAGACAGATGTCTACACAGAGCGCATACATACAGACAGATGTATACACAGAGTGCATACATACAGACAGATGTATACACAGAGCGCATACATACAGATGTATACACAGAGCGCATACATACAGACAGATGTGTACACAGAGCATAAATACAGACAGATGTATACACAGAGCGCATACATACAGACAGATGTGTACAGAGAGCGCATAAATACATACAGATGTATACACAGAGCGCATAAATACAGACAGATGCATACACAGAGTGCATACATACAGACAGATGTCTACACAGAGCGCATACATACAGACAGATGTATACACAGAGTGCATACATACAGACAGATGTATACACAGAGCGCATACATACAGATGTGTACACAGAGCGCATACATACAGACAGTTGTGTACACAGAGCACATATATACAGACAGATGTATACACAGAGCGCATACAGACAGATGTGTACACAGAGCGCATACATACAGATAGATGTGTACACAGAGCGCATACATACAGACAGATGTGTACACAGAGCGCATACATGCAGACAGATGTGTACACAGAGCGCATAAATACAGACAGATGTATACACAGAGCGCATAAATACAGACAGATGTCTACACAGAGCGCATACATACAGACAGATGTATACACAGAGTGCATACATACAGACAGATGTATACACAGAGCACATACATACAGATGTGTACACAGAGCGCATACATACAGTTGTGTACACAGAGCACATACATACAGACAGATGTATACACAGAGCACATACATACAGACAGATGTGTACACAGAGCACAAACATGCAGACAGATGTGTACACAGAGCGCATACATGTAGACAGATGTGTACACAGAGCGCATAAATACAGACAGATGTGTACACAGAGCGCATAAATACAGACAGATGTGTACACAGAGCGCATACATACAGACAGATGTATACACAGTGCGCAGACAGACAGATGTGTACACAGAGCGCATACATGCAGACAGATGTGTACACAGAGCGCATAAATACAGACAGATATATACACAGAGCGCATAAATACAGACAGATGTATACACAGTGCGCAGACAGACAGATGTGTACACAGAGCGCACACATACAGACAGATGTGTACACAGAGCACATAAATGCAGACAGATGTGTACACAGAGCGCATACATACAGACAGATGTGTACACAGAGCCCATACATACAGATGTATACACAGAGCACATACATACAGACAGATGTGTACACAGAGCGCATACATACAGACAGATGTGTACACAGAGCGCATATATACAGACAGATGTGTACACAGAGCGCACACATACAGACAGATGTATACACAGAGCGAATACATACAGACAGATGTGTACACAGAGCGCATAAATACAGACAGATGTATACACAGAGCACATACATACAGACAGATGTATACACAGAGCGAATACATACAGACAGATGTGTACACAGAGCACATACATACAGACAGATGTGTACACAGCACACACAGACAGATGTATACACAGAGCCCATACATACAGATGTATACACAGAGCACATACATACAGACAGATGTGTACACAGAGCGCATACATACAGACAGATGTGTACACAGAGCGCATATATACAGACAGATGTGTACACAGAGCGCACACATACAGACAGATGTATACACAGAGCGAATACATACAGACAGATGTGTACACAGAGCGCATAAATACAGACAGATGTATACACAGAGTGCATACATACAGACAGATGTCTACACAGAGCGCATACATACAGACAGATGTGTACACAGAGCACACACATACAGACAGATGTATACACAGAGCGAATACATACAGACAGATGTGTACACAGAGCGCATAAATACAGACCGATGTATACACAGAGTGCATACATACAGACAGATGTCTACACAGAGCGCATACATACAGACAGATGTGTACAGAGAGCGCATACATACAGACAGATGTGTACACAGAGCGCATACATACAGACAGATGTGTACACAGAGCGCATATATACAGACAGATGTGTACACAGAGCGCACACATACAGACAGATGTGTACACAGAGTGCATACATACAGACGTGTACAGAGAGCGCATAAATACAGACAGATGTATACACAGAGTGCATACATACAGACAGATGTCTACACAGAGCGCATACATACAGACAGATGTATACACAGAGTGCATACATACAGACAGATGTATACACAGAGCGCATACATACAGATGTATACACAGAGCGCATAAATACAGACCGATGTATACACAGAGTGCATACATACAGACAGATGTCTACACAGAGCGCATACATACAGACAGATGTGTACAGAGAGCGCATACATACAGACAGATGTGTACACAGAGCGCATACATACAGACAGATGTGTACACAGAGCGCATATATACAGACAGATGTGTACACAGAGCGCATACATACAGACAGATGTGTACAGAGAGCGCATAAATACAGACAGATGTATACACAGAGTGCATACATACAGACAGATGTCTACACAGAGCACATACATACAGACAGATGTATACACAGAGTGCATACATACAGACAGATGTATACACAGAGCGCATACATACAGATGTATACACAGAGCGCATACATACAGACAGATGTGTACACAGAGCATAAATACAGACAGATGTATACACAGAGCGCATACATACAGACAGATGTGTACAGAGAGCGCATAAATACATACAGATGTATACACAGAGCGCATAAATACAGACAGATGCATACACAGAGTGCATACATACAGACAGATGTCTACACAGAGCGCATACATACAGACAGATGTCTACACAGAGCGCATACATACAGACAGATGTATACACAGAGTGCATACATACAGACAGATGTATACACAGAGCGCATACATACAGATGTATACACAGAGCGCATACATACAGACAGATGTGTACACAGAGCAAAAATACAGACAGATGTATACACAGAGCGCATACATACAGACAGATGTGTACAGAGAACGCATAAATACATACAGATGTATACACAGAGCGCATAAATACAGACAGATGCATACACAGAGTGCATACATACAGACAGATGTCTACACAGAGCGCATACATACAGACGTGTACACAGAGTGCATACATACAGACAGATGTGTACACAGAGCGCATACATACAGACAGATGTATACATAGAGCGCATACATACAGACAGATGTATACACAAAGCGCATACATACAGACAGATGTGTACACAGAGTGCATACATACAGACAGATGTGTACACAGAGCACATACATACAGACAGATGTGTACACAGAGCGCATACATACAGACAGATGTGTACACAGAGCGCATACATACAGACAGATGTATACACAGAGCGCATACATACAGACAGATGTGTACACAGAGCGCATACATACAGACAGATGTGTACACAGAGTACATACATACAGACAGATGTGTACACAGAGCACATACATACAGACAGATGTATACAGAGCACATACATACAGTCAGATGTATACACAGAGCGCATACATACAGACAGATGTGTACACAGAGCACATACATACAGACAGATGTGTACACAGAGCACATACATACAGACAGATGTATACACAGAGCGCATACATACAGACAGATGTGTACACAGAGCGCATACATACAGACAGATGTGTACACTGAGTACATACATACAGACAGATGTGTACACAGAGCACATACATACAGACAGATGTATACAGAGCACATACATACAGTCAGATGTATACACAGAGCGCGTACATACAGACAGATGTGTACACAGAGTACATACATACAGACAGATGTGTACACAGAGCACATACATACAGACAGATGTGTACACAGAGCGCATACATACAGACAGATGTGTACACAGAGCGCATACATACAGACAGATGTGTACACAGAGCGCATACATACAGACAGATGTGTACACAGAGCATAAATACAGACAGATGTATACACAGAGCGCATACATACAGACAGATGTGTACAGAGAGCGCATAAATACATACAGATGTGTACACAGAGCGCATAAATACAGACAGATGCATACACAGAGTGCATACATACAGACAGATGTCTACACAGAGCGCATACATACAGACAGATGTCTACACAGAGCGCATACATACAGACAGATGTATACACAGAGTGCATACATACAGACAGATGTATACACAGAGCGCATACATACAGATGTATACACAGAGCGCATACATACAGACAGATGTGTACACAGAGCAAAAATACAGACAGATGTATACACAGAGCGCATACATACAGACAGATGTGTACAGAGAACGCATAAATACATACAGATGTATACACAGAGCGCATAAATACAGACAGATGCATACACAGAGTGCATACATACAGACAGATGTCTACACAGAGCGCATACATACAGACGTGTACACAGAGTGCATACATACAGATGTGTACACAGAGCGCATACATACAGACAGATGTATACATAGAGCGCATACATACACACAGATGTATACACAAAGCGCATACATACAGACAGATGTGTACACAGAGTGCATACATACAGACAGATGTGTACACAGAGCACATACATACAGACAGATGTGTACACAGAGCGCATACATACAGACAGATGTGTACACAGAGCGCATACATACAGACAGATGTATACACAGAGCGCATACATACAGACAGATGTGTACACAGAGCGCATACATACAGACAGATGTGTACACAGAGTACATACATACAGACAGATGTGTACACAGAGCACATACATACAGACAGATGTATACAGAGCACATACATACAGTCAGATGTATACACAGAGCGCATACATACAGACAGATGTGTACACAGAGCACATACATACAGACAGATGTGTACACAGAGCACATACATACAGACAGATGTATACACAGAGCGCATACATACAGACAGATGTGTACACAGAGCGCATACATACAGACAGATGTGTACACTGAGTACATACATACAGACAGATGTGTACACAGAGCACATACATACAGACAGATGTATACAGAGCACATACATACAGTCAGATGTATACACAGAGCGCGTACATACAGACAGATGTGTACACAGAGTACATACATACAGACAGATGTGTACACAGAGCACATACATACAGACAGATGTGTACACAGAGCGCATACATACAGACAGATGTGTACACAGAGCGCATACATACAGACAGATGTGTACACAGAGCGCATACATACAGACAGATGTGTACACAGAGCGCATACATACAGACAGATGTATACACAGAGCGCATACATACAGACAGATGTATACACAAAGCGCATACATACAGACAGATGTGTACACAGAGTGCATACATACAGACAGATGTGTACACAGAGCACATACATACAGACAGATGTGTACACAGAGCGCATACATACAGACAGATGTCTACACAGAGCGCATACATACAGACAGATGTATACAGAGCACATACATACAGACAGATGTGTACACAGAGCGCATACATACAGTCAGATGTATACACAGAGCGCATACATACAGACAGATGTGTACACAGAGTACATACATACAGACAGATGTGTACACAGAGCACATACATACAGACAGATGTGTACACAGAGCGCATACATACAGACAGATGTATACAGAGCACATAAATGCAGACAGATGTATACACAGAGCGCATACATACAGACAAATGTATACAGAGCACATACATACAGACAGATGTATACACAGAGCGCATACATACAGACAGATGTATACACAGAGCGCATACATACAGTCAGATGTGTACACAGAGCGCATAAATACACAGACAGATGTATATACAGAGCACATACATACAGACAGATGTGTACACAGAGCGCATACATACAGACAGATGTATACACAGAGCGCATACATACAGACAGATGTGTACACAGAGTGCATACATACAGACAGATGTGTACACAGAGCACATACATACAGACAGATGTGTACACAGAGCGCATACATACAGACAGATGTATACAGAGCACATACATACAGACAGATGTATACACAGAGCGCATACAGTCAGATGTGTACACAGAGCGCATAAATACAGACAGATGTATATACAGAGTGCATACATACAGACAGATGTGTACACAGAGCGCATACAGACAGATGTAATCACAGAGCATGTAGATACAGAGACATGTATACACAGAGTGCATACATAGAGACATATACAGTGGGTACGGAAAGTATTCAGACCCCTTTAAATTTTTCACTTTTTGTTTCATTGCAGCCATTTGGTAAATTCTATAGACGTCATTTTTTTCTCATTAAAGTCCACTCTGCTCCCCATCTTCACTGAAAAAAACAGAAATGTAGAAATTTTTGCATATTTGTTAAAAAAAAAAGAAAGAAATCTCCCATGATCATAAGTATTCAGACCCTTTGCTCGGTATTGAGTAGAAGCACCCTTTTGAGCTAGTACAGCCATGAGTCTTCTTGGGAATGATGCAACAAGTTTTTCACCCCTGGATTTGGGGGTCCTCGGCCATTCTTCCTGGCAGATCCTCTCCAGTTCCGTCAGGTTGGATGGTGAACGTTGGTGGACGGCCATTTTCAGGTCTCTCCAGAGATGTTCAATTGGGTTTAGGTCAGGGCTCTGGCTGGGCCAGTCAAGAATGGTCACAGAGTTGTTCTGAAGCCACTCCTTTGTTATTTTAGCTGTGTGCTTAAGGTCATTGTCTTGTTGGAAGGTGAACCTTCGGCCAAGTCTGAGGTCCAGAGCACTCTGGAAGAGATTTTCATCCAGGATATCTCTGTACTTGGCCGCATTCATGTTTCCTTCAATTGCAACCAGTCGTCCTGTCCCTGCAGCTGATAAACACCCCCATAACATGATGCTGCCTCCACCATGTTTCACTGTTGGGATTGTATTGGGCAGGTGATGAGCAGTGCCTGGTTTTCTCCACACATACCGCTTAGAATTATCACCAAAAAGTTCTATCTTCGTCTCATCAGACCAGAGAATCTTGTTTCTCATAGTCTGGGAGTCCTTCATGTGTTTTTGAGCAAACTCTATGCGGGCTTTCATATGTCTTGCACTGAGGAGAGGCTTCCGTCGGGTTACTCTGCCATAAAGGCCCGACTGGTGGAGGGCTGCAGTGATAGTTGACTTTGTGGAACTTTCTCCCATCTCCCTACTGCATCTCTGGAGCTCAGCCACAGTGATCTCGGGGGTCTTCTTTACCTCTCTCACCAAGGCTCTTCTCCCACGATTGCTCAGTTTGGCAATTCCGCTGCAAAAACGCTTGGTAGAAGGTCTGCCATGTTCCCCAACGATAATCCGCATCTGCTGTGCACATGCTGCGGAAATTTCCACTGCGGATTATCATTGCGGAAAAATCTGCAGCACTACCAATTATTTTGCGTAATCGCGGTCTACTCTATGGTGCGTCCGGTCTCTTGTACAGCTCGCGCTGGTCTAAAAGGACCTGCCATGACGTCATTTAGTCATGTGACAGGTCACGCGACAGCTGACGTTGGCGGTCGCGTGACCTGTCACATGACTAAATGACGTCATGGCAGGTCCTTTCACACCACCGCGAGCTGTACAAGAGACCGGACACAGCGGAGAAAAGACCGGGGGCCATCAGAAGGTGAGTATAATGGGTTTTTTGTTTTTTTTTTACCATTTTTAATCTTTCAACTATTACTTGGTCACACTATATATGCCGGTTGCATGGATTTATATAGTGTGACCAAGTTGTCAAGCACTTTTCCAAGTGATGCTAAAATCGAGACATATTATATACACAGCGCACATACATGTATACACAGAGCACATACATACAGACACATGTATGCACAGAGCACATACATACAGACACATGTATGCACAGAGCACATACATACAGATACATGTATGCACAGAGCACATACATACAGACAGATGTATACACAGAGCACATACATACAGACACATGTATGCACAGAGCACATACATACAGACACATGTATGCACAGAGCACATACATACAGATACATGTATGCACAGAGCACATACATACAGACAGATGTATACACAGAGCACATACATACAGATACATGTATGCACAGAGCACATACATACAGACAGATGTATGCACAGAGCACATACATACAGATACATGTATGCACAGAGCACATACATACAGATACATGTATGGACAGAGCACATACATACAGAGACATGTATACACAGAGCACATACATACAGACAGATGTATGCACAGAGCACATACATACAGACACATGTATGCACAGAGCACATACATACAGATACATGTATGCACAGAGCACATACATACAGACAGATGTATACACAGAGCACATACCTACTAACACATGTAAACACAGAGCATGTAGATACAGAGACATGTATACACAGAGTGCATACTTACAGACACATGTACACACAGAGCACATACATACAGACACATGTATGCACAGAGCACATAAAGATACACATACATGTATACACAGAGTGCATACATACAGACACATGTATGCACAGAGCACATACATACAGACACATGTATGCAGAGCACATACAGACACACATACATGTATACACAGAGCACATACATACAGACACATGTATGCACAGAGCACATACATACAGATACATGTATGCACAGAGCACATACATACAGACACATGTATGCACAGAGCACATACAGACACACATACATGTATACACAGAGCACATACATACAGACACATGTATGCACAGAGCACATACATACAGACAGATGTATACACAGAGCACATACCTACTAACACATGTAAACACAGAGCATGTAGATACAGAGACATGTATACACAGAGAGCATACATACAGATACATGTATGCACAGAGCACATACAGACACACATACATGTATACACAGAGTGCATACATACAGACACATGTATGCACAGAGCACATACACACAGACACATGTATGCAGAGCCCATCCATACACACATACATGTATACACAGAGCACATACATACAGACACATGTATGCACAGAGCACATACATACAGATACATGTATGCACAGAGCACATACATACAGACACATGTATGCACAGAGCACATACAGACACACATACATGTATACACAGAGCACATACATACAGACACATGTATGCACAGAGCACATACATACATACATGTATGCACAGAGCACATACAGACACACATACATGTATACACAGAGCGCATACATACAGAGACATGTATACACAGAGCACATACAGACACACATACATGTATACACAGAGCGCATACATACAGAGACATGTATACACAGAGCACATACAGACACACATACATGTATACACAGAGTGATACATACAGAGACATGTATACACAGTGCGCATACATGTATACACAGAGCGCATACATGTATACACAGAGCGCATACATACAGAGACATGTATACACAGAAAGTATACATGTATACACAGAGTGCATACTTACAGACACATGTACACACAGAGCACATACATACAGACACATGTATGCACAGAGCACATAAAGACACACATACATGTATACACAGAGCGCATACATACAGACACATGTATGCACAGAGCACATACATACAGACACATGTATGCAGAGCACATACAGACACACATACATGTATACACAGAGCACATACATATAGACACATGTATGCACAGAGCACATACATACAGATACATGTTTGCACAGAGCACATACATACAGACACATGTATGCACAGAGCACATACAGACACACATACATGTATACACAGAGCACATACAGACACACATACATGTATAGACAGAGCACATACATACATACATGTATGCACAGAGCACATACAGACACACATACATGTATACACAGAGTGCATACATACAGAGACATGTATACACAGAGCACATACATGTATACACAGAGTGCATACATACAGAGACATGTATACACAGAGCGCATACATGTATACACAGAGCGCATACATGTATACACAGAGCGCATACATGTATACACAGAGCGTATACATGTATACACAGAGCGTATACATGTATACACAGAGTGGAGTGCATACATACAGACACATGTATACACAGAGTACATACAGACACACATCCATGTATACACAGAGCACATACACACAGACACATGTATGCAGAGCCCATCCATACACACATACATGTATACACAGAGCACATACATACAGACACATGTATGCACAGAGCACATACATACAGATACATGTATGCACAGAGCACATACATACAGACACATGTATGCACAGAGCACATACAGACACACATACATGTATACACAGAGCACATACATACAGACACATGTATGCACAGAGCACATACATACATACATGTACGCACAGAGCACATACAGACACACATACATGTATACACAGAGCGCATACATACAGAGACATGTATACACAGAGCACATACAGACACACATACATGTATACACAGAGTGATACATACAGAGACATGTATACACAGTGCGCATACATGTATACACAGAGCGCATACATGTATACACAGAGCGCATACATACAGAGACATGTATACACAGAGCGCATACATGTATGCACAGAGCGTATACATGTATACACAGAGTGGAGTGCATACATACAGACACATGTATACACAGAGTACATACAGACACACATCCATGTATACACAGAGCACATACCTACAAACACATGTATACACAGAGCGCATACCTACAGACACATGTATACACAGAGCACATACATACAGATACATGTATGCACAGAGCGCATACATACAGATATGTATGCACAGAGCGCATACAGACAGATGTGTACACAGAGCGCATACAGACAGATGTGTACACAGAGCGCATACATACAGATGTATACACAGAGCGCATACATACAGACAGATGTGTACACAGAGCACATACATACAGACAGATGTGTACACAGAGCGCACACATATAGACAGATGTGTACACAGAGCGCATACATACAGACAGATGTGTACACAGAGCGCATACATACAGACAGATGTGTACACAGAGCACATACATACAGATGTGTACACAGAGCGCATACATACAGATGTGTACACAGAGCGCATACATGCAGACAGATGTGTACACAGAGCGCATACATACATACAGATGTGTACACAGAGCGCATACATACATACAGACAGATGTGTACACAAAGCGCATACATACAGACAGATGTGTACACAGAGCACATACAAACAGATGTGTGCACAGAGCACATACATACAGACAGATGTGTACACAGAGCGCATACATACAGACAGATGTGTACACAGAGCGCATACATACAGACAGATGTGTACACAGAGCGCATACATACAGACAGATGTGTACACAGAGCGCATACAGACAGACAGATGTGTACACAGAGCGCATACAGACAGATGTGTACACAGAGCACATACATACAGACAGATGTGTACACAGAGCGCATACATACAGATGTGTACACAGAGCGCATACATGCAGACAGATGTGTACACAGAGCGCATACATACATACAGATGTGTACACAGAGCGCATACATACATACAGACAGATGTGTACACAAAGCGCATACATACAGACAGATGTGTACACAGAGCACATACATACAGACAGATGTGTACCCAGAGCACATACATACAAACAGATGCATACACAGAGCACATACATACAAACAGATGTGTGCACAGAGCACATACATACAGATGTATACACAGCACATACATACAGACAGATGTGTACACAGAGCACATACATACAGACAGATGTGTACACAGAGCACATACATGTATACACAGAGTGCATACATACAGAGACATGTATATACAGAGCACATACATGTACACACAGAGTGCATACATACAGAGACATTTATACACAGAGCGCACAGACACACATACATAGAATCAAGGAGAAAAAATGGAGTCATTTTATCAAAAGCTAAATCTTTATTTAATACACAATAATCATCAAGTATATATATATTCCAAAATACATAGCATTTAAAAGATAGGGGAAAGAGGGGATCAGGGGAAAAACAGCACTGAAACACCTATAACCACCCCCATACGTCCATGACATGTGTATAAGTGTAGAGTGGGGGCTCCTAAGGTAAGGAACTTACAACAATATAAGTAAGGAAACCAGGGAAAGTGCATTGTAACATCATGAGTGGGACAGAAAACCATCCACTTATTACCCCCAGTCACGAGATGAAGAAAGGACCTTACCGAAGGATAGGGCACTGGGTATAAAGTGCTGTGTGCAGGAACCCAAGAGAGAGGGACCGCCTCAACGCGCGTTTCGCCTCCAAATTTGTGGCTTTCTCAAGAGGCAGGAACGCTGGTGTGTGCAAGGACCTTAAATATGCTGATTTTGATGGTCATGTGACGCATCACATGACCATCCTGAGTGTCTGGACTTCCGCATGGCGGCGCATGCGCCGTGGGCCCCCTGTCAGGCGCGCGTGACCAAGCCGTCACGCCCCACGCACGTGCACGCTTGCACTGGGCAGGAGACGGCAGACAGCGGGGCACGCGCGCTCGAGAGAAGCCAAACGGCACGCATGCGCACAGCGTTTGTCAACATATTATCAGCAAGATAGATGGCAGAACGATGGGAGTAGCAGTATGATTGTTGTTGTGAAATCGTGGTAGGCTTCCATTATTTTCACACATACATGTATACACAGATCACATACTTACAAACACATGTATACACAGAGCACATACCTACAGAGACATGTATACGCAGAGTGCATACAGACACACATACATGTATACACAGAGCACATACCTACAAACACATGTATACACAGAGCACATACATACAGACAAATGTATACACAGAGCACATACATACAGACACATGTATACACAGAGCACATACATAGACATATGTACACACAGAGCGCATACCTACAGAGACATGTATACGCAGAGTGCATACAGACACACATACATGTATACACAGAGCACATACATACAGACACATGTATGCACAGAGCACATACATACAGACACATGTATACACAGAGCACATACCTACAAACACATGTATACACAGAGCACATACATAGACATATGTACACACAGAGCGCATACCTACAGACATGTATACGCAGAGCACATACATACAGAGACATGTATACACAGAGCGCATACCTCCAGACATATGTACACACAGAGCGCATACCTACAGAGACATGTGCAGTGGGTACAGAAAGTATTCAGACCCCTTTACATTTTTCACTCTTTGTTTCATTGCAGCCATTTGGTAAATTCTATAAAGTTCATTTCTTTCTCAGTAAAGTCCACTCTGTCCCCATCTTCACTGAAAAAAAACAGAAATGTAGAAATTTTTGCAAATTTATTAAAAAAGAAAAACAAAAATCTCCCATGATCATAAGTATTCAGACCCTTTGCTCAGTATTGAGTAGAAGCCCCCTTTTGAGCTAGTACAGCCATGAGTCTTCTTGGGAATGATGCAACAAGTTTTTCACCCCTGGATTTGGGGGTCCTCGGCCATTCTTCCTGTCAGATCCTCTCCAGTTCCGTCAGGTTGGATGGTGAACGTTGGTGGACGGCCATTTTCAGGTCTCTCCAGAGATGTTCAATTGGGTTTAGGTCAGGGCTCTGGCTGGGCCAGTCAAGAATGGTCACAGAGTTGTTCTGAAGCCACTCCTTTGTTATTTTAGCTGTGTGCTTAGGGTCATTGTCTTGTTGGAAGGTGAACCTTCGGCCAAGTCTGAGGTCCAGAGCACTCTGGAAGAGGTTTTCATCCAGGATATCTCTGTACTTGGCCGCATTCATGTTTCCTTTAATTGCAACCAGTCGTCCTGTCCCTGCAGCTGACAAACACCCCCATAGCATGATGCTGCCTCCACCATGTTTCACTGTTGGGATGGTATTGGGCAGGTGATGAGCAGTGCCTGGTTTTCTCCACACATACCGCTTAGAATTATCACCAAAAAGTTCTATCTTCATCTCATCAGACCAGAGAATCTTATTTTTCATAGTCCTTCTTGTGTTTTTGAGCAAACTCTATGCGGGCTTTCATATGTCTTGCACTGAGGAGAGGCTTCCGTTTGGCCACTCTGCCATAAAGGCCCGACTGGTGGAGGGCTGCGGTGATAGTTGACTTTGTGGAACTTTCTCCCATCTCCCTACTGCATCTCTGGAGCTCAGCCACAGTGATCTCGGGGGTCTTCTTTACCTCTCTCACCAAGGCTCTTCTCCCACGATTGCTCAGTTTGGCAATTCCACTGCAAAAACGCTTAAAAAACGCTTGGTAGAAGGCCTGCCATGTTCCCCAATGATAATCCGCCTGTGCTGTGCAGAAATTTCCGCTGCGCATTATCATTGGGGAAAAATCCACAGCACTATCAATTATTTTGCGTAATTGCGGTCTCCTCTATTGCGGTCTCTTGTACAGCTCGCGACGGTCTAAAAGGACCTGCCATGACGTCATTTATGCATGTGACAGGTCACGCGACCGCTGACGTCATGGCAGGTCCTTTCACACCACTGTGAGCTGTACAAGAGACCGGACACAGCGGAGAAAAGACCGGGGGCCATCAGAAGGTGAGTATAATGTTTTTTTTTTTTTTTTTTTACCATTTTTAATCTTTCAACTATTACTTGGTCACACTATATATGCCGGTTTTCCAAGTGATGCTAAAATCAAGACATATTATATACACAGCGCACATACATGTATACACAGAGCACATACATACAGACACATGTATGCACAGAGCACATACAGACACACATACATGTATACACAGAGCGCATACATACAGAGACATGTATACACGGAGCACATACATACAGACACATGTATGTACAGAGCACATACATACAGACACATGTAAGCACAGAGCACATACAGACACACATACATGTATACACAGAGCGCATACATACAGAGACATGTATACACAGAGCACATACATACAGACACATGTATGCACAGAGCACATACATACAGACACATGTAAACACAGAGCACATACAGACACACATACATGTATACACAGAGCACATACATACAGACACATGTATGCACAGAGCACATACATACAGACACATGTATGCACAGAGCACATACATACAGACACATGTATGCACAGAGCGCATACATACAGAGACATGTATACACAGAGCACATACATACAGACACATGTATGCACAGAGCACATACATACAGATACATGTATGCAGAGCACATACATACAGACATATGTATGCACAGAGCACATACCTACTAACACATGTAAACACAGAGCATGTAGATACAGAGACATGTATACACAGAGTGCATACTTACAGACACATGTACACACAGAGCACATACATACAGACACATGTATGCAGAGCACATACAGACACACATACATGTATACACAGAGAGCATACATACAGATACATGTATGCACAGAGCACATACATACAGACACATGTATGCACAGAGCACATACATACAGACACATGTAAACACAGAGCACATACAGACACACATACATGTATACACAGAGCACATACATACAGACACATGTATGCACAGAGCACATACATACAGACACATGTATGCACAGAGCACATACAGACACATATACATGTATACACAGAGCGCATACATACAGAGACATGTATACACAGAGCACATACATACAGACACATGTATGCACAGAGCACATACATACAGATACATGTATGCAGAGCACATACATACAGACATATGTATGCACAGAGCACATACCTACTAACACATGTAAACACAGAACATGTAGATACAGAGACATGTATACACAGAGTGCATACTTACAGACACATGTACACACAGAGCACATACATACAGACACATGTATGCAGAGCACATACAGACACACATACATGTATACACAGAGAGCATACATATAGATACATGTATGCACAGAGCACATACATACAGACACATGTATGCACAGAGCACATACAGACACACATACATGTATACACAGAGCGCATACATACAGAGACATGTATACACAGAGCACATACATACAGACACATGTATGCACAGAGCACATACATACAGACACATGTATGCACAGAGAACATACATACGGACACATGTATGCATAGAGCACATACAGACACACATACATGTATACACAGAGCGCATACATACAGAGACATGTATACACAGAGCACATACATACAGACACATGTATGCACAGAGCACATACATACAGATACATGTATGCACAGAGCACATACATACAGACACATGTATGCACAGAGCGCATACATACAGACACATGTATGCACAGAGCGCATACATACAGAGACATGTATACACAGAGCACATACATACAGACACATGTATGCACAGAGCACATACATACAGATACATGTATGCAGACCACATACATACAGACATATGTATGCACAGAGCACATAGCTACTAACACATGTAAACACAGAGCATGTAGATACAGAGACATGTATACACAGAGTGCATACTTACAGACACATGTACACACAGAGCACATACATACAGACACATGTATGCAGAGCACATACAGACACACATACATGTATACACAGAGAGCATACATACAGATACATGTATGCACAGAGCACATACATACAGACACATGTATGCACAGAGCACATACAGACACACATACATGTATACACAGAGCACATACATACAGACACATGTATGCACAGAGCACATACATACAGACACATGTATGCACAGAGCACATACAGACACACATACATGTATACACAGAGCGCATACATACAGAGACATGTATACACAGAGCACATACATACAGACACATGTATGCACAGAGCACATACATACAGATACATGTATGCAGAGCACATACATACAGACATATGTATGCACAGAGCACATACCTACTAACACATGTAAACACAGAACATGTAGATACAGAGACATGTATACACAGAGTGCATACTTACAGACACATGTACACACAGAGCACATACATACAGACACATGTATGCAGAGCACATACAGACACACATACATGTATACACAGAGAGCATACATACAGATACATGTATGCACAGAGCACATACATACAGACACATGTATGCACAGAGCACATACAGACACACATACATGTATACACAGAGCGCATACATACAGAGACATGTATACACAGAGCACATACATACAGACACATGTATGCACAGAGCACATACATACAGACACATGTATGCACAGAGAACATACATACAGACACATGTATGCATAGAGCACATACAGACACACATACATGTATACACAGAGCGTATACATACAGAGACATGTATGCACAGAGCACATACATACAGATACATGTATGCACAGAGCACATACATACAGACACATGTATGCACAGAGCACATACAGACACACATACATGTATACACAGAGCACATACATGCAGACACATGTATGCACAGAGCACATACATACAGACACATGTATGCACAGAGCACATACAGACACACATACATGTATACACAGAGCGCATACATACAGAGACATGTATACACAGAGCACATACATACAGACACATGTATGCACAGAGCACATACATACAGATACATGTATGCAGAGCACATACATACAGACATATGTATGCACAGAGCACATACCTACTAACACATGTAAACACAGAACATGTAGATACAGAGACATGTATACACAGAGTGCATACTTACAGACACATGTACACACAGAGCACATACATACAGACACATGTATGCAGAGCACATACAGACACACATACATGTATACACAGAGAGCATACATACAGATACATGTATGCACAGAGCACATACATACAGACACATGTATGCACAGAGCACATACAGACACACATACATGTATACACAGAGCGCATACATACAGAGACATGTATACACAGAGCACATACATACAGACACATGTATGCACAGAGCACATACATACAGACACATGTATGCACAGAGAACATACATAGACACATGTATGCATAGAGCACATACAGACACACATACATGTATACACAGAGCGCATACATACAGAGACATGTATACACAGAGCACATACATACAGACACATGTATGCACAGAGCACATACATACAGATACATGTATGCACAGAGCACATACATACAGACACATGTATGCACAGAGCACATACCTACTAACACATGTAAACACAGAGCATGTAGATACAGAGACATGTATACACAGAGTGCATACTTACAGACACATGTACACACAGAGCACATACATACAGACACATGTATGCAGAGCACATACAGACACACATACATGTATACACAGAGCACATACATACAGACACATGTATGCAGAGCACATACCGACACACATACATGTATACACAGAGCACATACATACAGACACATGTATGCACAGAGCACATACATACAGATACATGTATGCACAGAGCACATACATACAGACACATGTATGCACAGAGCACATACATACAGACACATGTATGCACAGAGCACATACATACAGACACATGTATGCACAGAGCACATACAGACACACATACATGTATACACAGAGCACATACATACAGACACATGTATGCACAGAGCACATACATACAGTACAGACCAAAAGCTTGGACACACCTTCTCATTTAAATATTTTTCTGTATTTTCATGACTATGAAAATTGTACATTCACACTGAAGGCATCAAAACTATGAATTACCACATGTGGAATTATATACTTAACAAAAAAGTGTGAAACAACTGAAAATATGTCTTATATTCTAGGTTCTTCACAGTAGCCACCTTTTGCATTGATGACTGCTTTGCACACTCTTGGCATTCTCTTGATGAGCTTCAAGAGGTAGTCACCGGAAATGGTCTTCCAACAATCTTGAAGGAGTTCCCAGAGATGCTTAGCACTTGTTGGCCCTTTTGCCTTCACTCTGCGGTCCAGCTCACCCCAAACCAACTCGATTGGGTTCAGGTCTGGTGACTGTGGAGGCCAGGTCATCTGGCGTAGCCCCCCATCACTCTCCTTCTTGGTCAAATAGCCCTTACACAGCCTGGAGGTGTGTTTGGGGTCATTGTCCTGTTGAAAAATAAATGATGGTCCAACTAAACGCAAACTGGATGGAGTAGCATGCCGCTGCAAGATGCTGTGGTAGCCATGCTGGTTCAGTATGCCTTCAGTTTTGAATAAATCCCCAACAGTGTCACCAGCAAAGCCCGCCACACCATCACATCTCCTCCTCCATGCTTCACGGTGGGAACCAGGCATGTAGAGTCCATCCGTTCACCTTTTCTGCGTCGCACAAAGACACGGTGGTTGGGACCAAAGATCTCAAATTTGGACTCATCAGATCAAAGCACAGATTTCCACTGGTCTAATGTCCATTCCTTGTGTTCTTTAGCCCAAACAAGTCTCTTCTGCTTGTTGCCTGTCCTTAGCAGTGGTTTCCTAGCAGCTATTTTACCATGAAGGCCTGCTGCACAAAGTCTCCTCTTAACAGTTGTTGTAGAGATGTGTCTGCTGCTAGAACTCTGTGTGGCATTGACCTGGTCTCTAATCTGAGCTGCTGTTAACCGGCGATTTCTGAGGCTGGTGACTCGGATAAACTTATCCTCAGAAGCAGAGGTGACTCTTGGTCTTCGTTTCCTGGGGCGGTCCTCATGTGAGCCAGTTTCTTTGTAGCTGCACTTGGGGACACTTTCAAAGTTTTCCCAATTTTTAGCACTGACTGGCCTTCATTTCTTAAAGTAATGATGGCCACTCGTTTTTCTTTACTTAGTTGCTTTTTTCTTGCCATAATACAAATTCTAACAGTCTATTCAGTAGGACTATCAGCTGTGTATCCACCAGACTTCTGCACAACACAACTGATGGTCCCAACCCCATTTATAAGGCAAGAAATCCCACTTATTAAACCTGACAGGGCACACCTGTGAAGTGAAAACCATTTCCGGTGACTACCTCTTGAAGCTCATCAAGAGAATGCCAAGAGTGTTCAAAGCAGTCATCAAAGCAAAAGGTGGCTACTTTGAAGAACCTAGAATATAAGACATATTTTCAGTTGTTTCACACTTTTTTATTAAGTATATAATTCCACATGTGTTAATTCATAGTTTTGATGCTTTCAGTGTGAATGTACAATTTTCATAGTCAGGAAAATACAGAAAAATCTTTAAATGAGAAGGTGTGTCCAAACTTTTGGTCTGTACTGTACATGTATGCACAGAGCACATACAGAAACACATACATGTATACACAGAGTGCATACATACAGAGACATGTATACACAGAGCGCATACATGTATACACAGAGCGCATACATACAGAGACATGTATGCACAGAGCACATACAGACACACATACATGTATACACAGAGCGCATACATACAGAGACATGTATACACAGAGCACATACATACAGACACATGTATGCACAGAGCACATACATACAGATACATGTATGCACAGAGCACATACATACAGACACATGTATGCACAGAGCACATACCTACTAACACATGTAAACACAGAGCATGTAGATACAGAGTGTAACGGGTCTGGGAGGCGGAACCTCTGAGCTACTATACAAGGGGGCGGTCCTTGTAAGGGAGCGGGTGGCGACCAGGCAGGCAGTCACAGCAGGTGACCGGGACAGTCTCTAGAAGAACGGGCAGGAGGTCACGGCAAGTGACCGGGGCAGTCTCTGGATGAACGGGCAGATGGTCACGGCAAGTGACCGGGGCAGTCTCTGGGTGAACGGGCAGATGGACACGGCAAGTGACCGGAGCAGTCTCTGGGTGAACGGGCAGATGGTCACGGCAAGTGACCGGAGCAGTCTCTGGGTGAACGGGCAGATGGTCACGGCAAGTGACCGGGGCAGTCTCTGAGTAAAGGGTTGGTACGACCTGTGGCGGCTGATGATAGACGTGAGCTCCCAGGTGAGCAGGCGAGAGTCTCTGGATAATCGGGTGGTCACAGCATGTGACGGCAGAGCCTCCAGGAAGTCCAACAGACAGGCGGCAGATGAGCGCTCCCAGGTAAGCGGGCAGGAGTCTCTGGACAGGCGGGTGGCCACAGCACGTGACGGCAGAGCCTCCAGGTAGGCTAGCAGACAGGCAGCAGATGAGCGCTCCCAGGTGAGCGGGCAGGAGTCACTGGACAGGCGGGTGGTCACAGCACGTGACGGCAGAGCCTCCAGGTAGGCTAGCAGACAGGCAGCAGATGAGCGCTCCCAGGTGAGCGGGCAGGAGTCAATGGACAGGCGGGTGGCCACAGCACGTGACGGCAGAGCCTCCAGGTAGGCTAGCAGGCAAGTAGCAGATGTGCGCTCCCAGGTGAGCGGGCAAGCTGGTCCATAGACAGACTGACAAGAGTTGGAAGGCAGACCGTCGGACCTCAGGCAAGCAGGCAGGTAGTTGAGTATCAGGCTGGCAGGAATCTGGCAGGAAACTGGCAGGTATCTGGCAGGTAACTGGCAACGGGACCTGAGGGCTGAAGCAGAGTAGTGAACAGTGCAACAACATTGCTCGGGCACCTCCATTTTGGAGGAGGTGCCTTATATATGGTGAAGTCCTCCGGCCATTGGCCGGGGACTCCTTAGGACGGCGCGCGCGGCCCCTTTAAGAGGGAGGGAGCGCGCGCGCGCCCAAAGCACAGTGGCCGGGAAGGAGCGCGCGCTGCCAGCAGAGCGGGAGGAGGACGCCGGGCTCGGAGCAGAGAGGTGAGGGGAACAGCGTCCCTGCCTAGCAGAGGGCAGGGACGCCGGCGCTACAGTACCCCCCCCCTTTAGGCCCCCCCTTTTTTAGGCCAGACAGAAATTTAGCAAGGATGAGAGGGGCATGGATGTTCTCCCGGGGCTCCCACGTTCTCTCTTCAGGACCAAACCCCTTCCAATCTACTAGAAAAAAGGTCTTCCCTCTTACCCTTTTGGTGGCCAGAATGTTCTCTACCTCAAACTCGTCTTTAGCAGAAACCGGAGCAGGAGGCGTACCTGTAGACTTGGAAAAAGAGTTAAGTACCACAGGTTTGAGGAGAGATACATGGAAGGAGTTAGGGATCCGCAAGTTGGCCGGGAGTTTCAATTTATAGGCCACCGGGTTGATCTGACTGATGACCTCCAGGGGGCCGATGAACCGAGGCCCTAACTTATAGGAAGGAATCTTGAGCCGGACATATTTGGACGAGAGCCAGACCTTATCCCCTGGACGGAATTGAGGAGGATCCAGACGTTTTTTGTCAGCGTGTCTTTTCATACGCTCGGATGACAGAAGGAGTGCGGACCGGGTACTCTCCCATGTGGAGGAAAATTTGTTAACAAGAGATTCCGCAGCCGGATTGTCCACCGAGGTGGAGACGGGAAACGGGATCCGAGGATGCTGACCGAAGACTACAAAAAACGGGGATTTGGAGGAAGATTCGCTCTCGTGATTGTTGTACGAGAATTCGGCCCATGGCAGGAGATCCACCCAGTCAGAATGGTGGGCATTAACGAAGTGCCGGAGGTAACTGGTCAGGATCTGATTGATCCGCTCCACTTGACCATTAGACTGTGGGTGGTAAGCGGAGGAGAAGTCCAGGGTGACGTCTAGCAATTTACAAGTGGCTCTCCAGAAACGAGAAGTGAACTGTACCCCACGATCCGACACGATGTGACAGGGCAGGCCATAAAGACGGAAGATGTGGCGGATAAAGTCTTTAGCCAGCTCGGGTGCAGACGGGAGGCCTGGCAGGGGAAAGAAGTGAGCCATCTTGGAAAAGCGGTCAGCGACCACCCAAATGACCGTACAACCGGCAGAGACGGGAAGATCAGTTATGAAGTCCATCGCTATATGCTGCCAGGGGGCAGCAGGTACTGGCAGAGGAAGGAGGCGACCGGCTGGCAGGTGTCTCGGAACTTTGTTGCGGGCACAGGACACACAGGCAGAAACAAAGTCTATTACATCCTTGCGCAGGTTAGGCCACCAGTAGTGCCGGGAAATAAGCTGGAGGGTCTTTTTCTGACCGGCGTGGCCAGCTAGTTTAGACGAATGACCCCAGTGTAGGATCTTCTCCCGATCAGGTACTGATACGAACGTCTTACCGGGAGGGAGACGATTTAGACTCAAGGGAGCCACCTGCATTACTCTGGCGGGATCGATGATATGTTTAGGTTCCTCCTCGAGATCAGATACCAGAAAGGATCGGGACAAGGCGTCTGCTTTGATGTTCTTGTCAGCCGGGCGAAAATGTAGAACAAAATCAAAGCGAGCAAAAAACAAGGACCACCGGGCTTGGCGCGGATTAAGTCTCTGGGCATGCTGGAGATAAGCCAAGTTCTTGTGGTCAGTGTAAATTATTACCGGATGATGAGCCCCCTCGAGTAGGTAACGCCACTCCTCCAATGCCAGCTTGATGGCCAATAACTCTCGGTCTCCTATGGAATAATTGCGCTCAGAAGAGGAGAAGAGTTTGGAGAAGAAGCCGCAAGTTACCATCCTCCCGGAAGAAGATTTTTGAGTAAGTACCGCTCCGGCTCCAGAGGAGGAGGCGTCAACCTCCAGGAAGAACTGCTTGTTGCCGTCCGGACGATGCAGCACCGGGGCGGAAGAGAAGGCCTGTTTTAGGGAAAGAAAGGCCTCCTCTGCTTCGGGCGGCCACTCTTTGGGATTAGTACCCTTACGGGTGAGCGCGGAAATTGGGGCAGTCCGGGAAGAGAAGTGCGGTATGAAGAGGCGGTAGTAGTTGGCGAAGCCCAGGAACCGCTGAATGGCCTTCAACCCCTCCGGTCGGGGCCATTTCTCGATGGCAGACAGTTTCTCTGGATCCATTCGTAGGCCGGTCTGAGAAATAATGTAGCCCAAAAACGGAAGCGAGGTCTGCTCAAAGAGGCACTTCTCATATTTAGCGAAGAGGTGGTTCTGCCTGAGCCTGAGCAGGACCTGACGAACGTCCCTCCGGTGAGTCTGGAGATCCGGAGAGAAGACCAAGATGTCGTCCAGGTACACCACTACGCAGGAGTAGAGAAGGTCCCGGAAGATGTCATTGACCAACTCTTGAAAGACGGCAGGAGCGTTACAGAGACCAAAGGGCATTACCAGGTATTCATAGTGGCCGTCCCGGGTGTTGAATGCCGTCTTCCATTCATCCCCTTGACGGATACGGACCAGGTTGTACGCCCCACGGAGGTCCAGTTTGGTGAAGACTCTAGCCCCCCTCAGGCGATCAAATAATTCTGGAATGAGCGAAAGGGGGTACTTATTCTTCACCGTGATCTGGTTAAGGCCTCTATAGTCTATACAGGGACGGAGAGAGCCGTCCTTCTTTTTTACGAAGAAGAAGCCTGCTCCCGCCGGGGAGGTAGATTTCCGGATGAATCCCCTGGCCAGATTCTCCTCAATATATTCGGACATCGACCGGGTCTCAGCAGCGGACAATGGGTAAATACGCCCACGGGGAGGAGTAGTACCGGGTAACAGGTCGATAGGACAGTCGTATGGTCTATGAGGGGGTAATGTCTCTGCCTCCTTTTTATTAAAGACATCAGCAAATGACCAATAGGGAATCGGAAGTCCAGGTAGATTAGTTGGGGTAGGAGAAGGACGGACGGGATGAACAGGAACCAAACAAGTCTTATGACAGTCCTGTCCCCAGCGAAGGACTTCTCCGGTCTGCCAGTCAAGCACGGGTGCATGTCTCTGGAGCCAAGGTAGGCCTAGTAAGAGGGCGTGAGAGAGTCCAGGCAGAGCATGAAAAGAGATGCTCTCAGAATGCAGCATTCCCACCTGCAGAGTAATGGATTCGGTGATGAGTTGGATGGGACGTGGTAAGAGGCCCCCATCCACAGCAGCGACAGATAATGGTACAGCCAGAGGTTTGGTGGGAATGCGGTATTTCTCTACCAGGGACTGTGAGATAAGATTCCCGGCCGCTCCAGAGTCAAGTTGGGCTAGTTCGAAATAACGATTCTCCCCGCAGATAATAGAGACTGACAGCAGCAGAGATGGAGAGGATTTATTCTTGTCTAGGTTGACCTCTCTGAGCGAACCTAGATACAGGCGTTTCCCGACCTCTCCGGGCAGGTACGGATCCGGTGCTCCTTACTGCCACAGTAGAAGCAGCTCCCCTCGGCACGGCGTAAGTCCTGACGGGTTTTGACCATCTTGGTCTGGTCGACCTGCATAGGCTCAGGAGAGTGTACCTGGGGAGAGACGGATTTCTGAAAAGTAGGAGCTAGACGTGGAAACCTCCTCTCACGGGTGACCTCTTTGGCACGCTCCTGGAACCGTAGGTCAATCCGGGTGGCAAGAGTTATTAGGTCATCGAGAGTGGTAGGAATGTCCCGACCGGCAAGTTCGTCTTTAATACGGCCGGACAGACCCTCCCAGAAGACGGATACCAGAGCGTCGTTATCCCAGGCCAGCTCCGAGGCAAGGGTACGGAACCGTATGGCATATTGGCCCACGGTGAGACTTCCCTGACGGAGGCGTAGCAGAGATGATGCGGATGAGGTCTTCCGTCCGGGTTCGTCGAAGACTTTCCGGAAAGCCATGAGAAAGGCAGGCAAGTCGGACACCAGGGGGTCTCCTCTCTCCCATAGAGGATTTAGCCAGGCCAGGGCCTCCCCGGTGAGATGGGACATGATGAAGGCAATTTTGGCCCGGTCGGAGTTAAACTGGTGGGACAGGAGTTCAAAGTGCAGGGTGCACTGATTTATAAAGCCCCGAGCCTGAGCGGAGTCGCCTCCGAAGCGAGGAGGTGCAGAAAGCCGGGGTCCGGGGTAGGATACCATGGTATTAGTGGACAGCGGAGCTGCCGGGTTGCGAGTCATGGCACTGGCGGTGGTTGCTGGTGGAGCAGTCAGAGTGTCCAGGCGAGAATTGACATTCCGCAGGTGACCCAGGATGGACTCCTGTTGGGACCTCTGACGGGACAGTTCATGACACAGGTCCGAGAGCGAGGGAGCTTGGGTGCCACCGGGTTCCATGGCCCGAGCAAACTGTAACGGGTCTGGGAGGCGGAACCTCTGAGCTACTATACAAGGGGGCGGTCCTTGTAAGGGAGCGGGTGGCGACCAGGCAGGCAGTCACAGCAGGTGACCGGGACAGTCTCTAGAAGAACGGGCAGGAGGTCACGGCAAGTGACCGGGGCAGTCTCTGGATGAACGGGCAGATGGTCACGGCAAGTGACCGGGGCAGTCTCTGGGTGAACGGGCAGATGGACACGGCAAGTGACCGGGGCAGTCTCTGGGTGAACGGGCAGATGGTCACGGCAAGTGACCGGGGCAGTCTCT
The DNA here is from genome assembly GCF_046119375.1 of Phyllobates terribilis. Classification (NCBI taxonomy): domain Eukaryota; kingdom Metazoa; phylum Chordata; class Amphibia; order Anura; family Dendrobatidae; genus Phyllobates; species Phyllobates terribilis. The sequence goes on along the minus strand of NW_027362785.1, from coordinate 13,936,418 downwards.
GGGTAAAGGGTTGGTACGACCTGTGGCGGCTGATGGTAGACGTGAGCTCCCAGGTGAGCAGGCGAGAGTCTCTGGATAAACGGGTGGTCACAGCATGTGACGGCGGAGCCTCCAGGAAGACCAACAGACAGGCGGCAGATGAGCGCTCCCAGGTGAGCGGGCAGAAGTCTCTGGACAGGCGGGTGGTCACAGCACGTGACGGCAGAGCCTCCAGGTAGGCTAGCAGACAGGCGGCAGATGAGCGCTCCCAGGTGAGCGGGCAGGAGTCACTGGACAGGCAGGTGGTCACAGCACGTGACGGCAGAGCCTCCAGGTAGGCTAGCAGACAGGCAGCAGAAGTGTGCTCCCAGGTGAGCGGGCAGAAGTCTCTGGACAGGCGGGTGGTCACAGCACGTGACGGCAGAGCCTCCAGGTAGGCTAGCAGACAGGCGGCAGATGAGCGCTCCCAGGTGAGCGGGCAGGAGTCTCTGGAATAGCAGGTGGTCACAGCACGTGACGGCGGAGCCTCCAGGTAGGCTAGCAGGCAAGTAGCAGATGAGCGCTCCCAGGTGAGCGGGCAGAAGTCTCTGGACAGGCGGGTGGTCACAGCACGTGACGGCAGAGCCTCCAGGTAGGCTAGCAGACAGGCGGCAGATGAGCGCTCCCAGGTGAGCGGGCAGGAGTCTCTGGAATAGCAGGTGGTCACAGCACGTGACGGCGGAGCCTCCAGGTAGGCTAGCAGGCAAGTAGCAGATGTGCGCTCCCAGGTGAGCGGGCAAGCTGGTCCATAGACAGACTGACAAGAGTTGGAAGGCAGACCGTCGGACCTCAGGCTAGCAGGCAGGTAGTTGAATATCAGGCTGGCAGGAATCTGGCAGGAAACTGGCAACGGGACCTGAGGGCTGAAGCAGAGTAGTGAACAGTGCAACAACATTGCTCGGGCACCTCCATTTTGGAGGAGGTGCCTTATATATGGTGAAGTCCTCCGGCCATTGGCCGGGGACTCCTTAGGACGGCGCGCGCGGCCCCTTTAAGAGGGAGGGAGCGCGCGCGCGCCCAAAGCACAGTGGCCGGGAAAGAGCGCGCGCTGCCAGCAGAGCGGGAGGAGGACGCCGGGCACGGAGCAGAGCGGTGAGGGGAACAGCGTCCCTGCCTAGCAGAGGGCAGGGATGCCGACGCTACACAGAGACATGTATACACAGAGTGCATACTTACAGACACATGCATACACAGAGCACATACATACAGACACATGTATGCACAGAGCACATAAAGACACACATACATGTATACACAGAGAGCATACATACAGATACATGTATGCACAGAGCACATACATACAGACACATGTATGCACAGAGCACATACAGACACACATACATGTATACACAGAGCACATACAGACACACATACATGTATACACAGAGAGCATACATACAGACACATGTATGCACAGAGCACATACAGACACACATACATGTATACACAGAGTGCATACATACAAAGACAAGTATACACAGAGCGCATACATGTATACACAGAGCGCATACATACAGAGACATGTATACACAGAGCGCATACATGTATACACAGAGCGCATACATACAGAGACATGTATACACAGAGCGTATACATGTATACACAGAGTGCATACATACAGACACATGTATACACAGAGTACATACACACACATCCATGTATACACAGAGCACATACCTACAAACACATGTATACACAGAGCGCATACCTACAGACACATGTATACACAGAGCACATACATACACATACATGTATGCACAGAGCACATACATAGAGATACATGTATGCACAGAGCACATACATGTATACACAGAGTGCATACATACAGACACATGTATACACAGAGTACATACAGACACACATACATGTATACACAGAGCGCATACATACAGACACATGTATGCACAGAGCACATAGAGACACACATACATGTATACACAGAGTGCATACATACAGAGACATGTATACACAGAGCGCATACATGTATACACAGAGCGCATACATACAGAGACATGTATAGACAGAGCGCATACATGTATACACAGAGCATATACATGTATACACAGAGCACATACATACAGACACATGTATGCACAGAGCACATACATACAGATACATGTATGCACAGAGCACATACAGACACACATCCATGTATACACAGAGCGCATACATACAGAGACATGTATAGACAGAGCGCATACATGTATACACAGAGCATATACATGTATACACAGAGCACATACATACAGACACATGTATGCACAGAGCACATACATACAGATACATGTATACACAGAGCACATACATACAGACACATGTATGCACAGAGCACATACATACAGACACATGTATGCACAGAGCACATACAGACACACATCCATGTATACACAGAGCACATACCTACAAATACATGTATACACAGAGCGCATACCTACAGACACATGTATACACAGAGCACATACATACAGATACATGTATGCACAGAGCACATACATAGAGATACATGTATGCACAGAGCACATACATGTATACACAGAGTGCATACATACAGACACATGTATACACAGAGTACATACAGACACACATACATGTATACACAGAGCGCATACATACAGACACATGTATGCACAGAGCACATAGAGACACACATACATGTATACACAGAGTGCATACATACAGAGACATGTATACACAGAGCGCATACATGTATACACAGAGCGCATACATGTATACATAGAGCGCATACATACAGACACATGTATGCACAGAGCACATACATACAGATACATGTATGCACAGAGCACATACATACAGACACATGTATGCACAGAGCACATACCTACTAACACATGTAAACACAGAGCATGTAGAAACAGACACATGTATACACAGAGTGCATACTTACAGACACATGTACACACAGAGCACATACATACAGACACATGTATGCAGAGCACATACAGACACACATACATGTATACACAGAGCACATACATACAGACACATGTATGCACAGAGCACATACATACAGACACATGTATGCACAGAACACATACCTACTAACACATGTAAACACAGAGCATGTAGATACAGACACATGTATACACAGAGTGCATACTTACAGACACATGTACACACAGAGCACATACATACAGACACATGTATGCAGAGCACATACAGACACACATACATGTATACACAGAGCACATACATACAGACACATGTATGCACAGAGCACATACATACAGATACATGTATGCACAGAGCACATACATACAGACACATGTATGCAGAGCACATACAGACACACATACATGTATACACAGAGCACATACATACAGACACATGTATGCACAGAGCACATACAGACACACATACATGTATACACAGAGCGCATACATACAGAGACATGTATAGACAGAGCGCATACATGTATACACAGAGCGTATACATGTATACACAGAGTGCATACATACAGACACATGTATACACAGAGTACATACAGACACACATCCATGTATACACAGAGCACATACCTACAAACACATGTATATACAGAGCGCATACATACAGACACATGTATACACAGAGCACATACATACAGACACATGTATGCACAGAGCACATACATACAGATACATGTATGCACAGAGCACATACATGTATACACAGAGTGCATACATACAGACACACATCCATGTATACACAGAGTGCATACATACATACAGATGTATACACAGAGCGCATACATACAGACAGATGTATACACAGAGCGCATACATACAGACACATGTATACACAGAGTGCATACATACAGACACACATCCATGTATACACAGAGCGCATACCTACAGACACACTATAGAGAACTTAACTGTCAGTCTCCTCTTCTAGACTCCCGCAGGGTACAGGACCTGTGGTGATATCACGGTCGCATGATCATGATGTCACCAAAGGTCCTGCTGCTCTCTCAACACCAGAAGCTACACTGATAATGCAGAACTGCTTGTTTCCGTTGTTAACGTTAGGGCCCCTAAGGTAGTAGGGATCCTGGGCAATTCCCCAGTTTTTCTCCCATTACGCCGGTACTGTACCCTCTGCCTTGTACCCCAAGTGTCAGTGTCATTAATCCGTTCCCCGAGTGTCAGTGTCCGATATTCCTGTTCCCATTCAGAACTTCAGTGATGGAACCAGAGAAGAAATAAAAACGTACAAATTTACAGCGGCGGGAAATGAGGAAGAGGCGGAGATGTGAGGCTGAGCCTCCACTGTGCCTCCCCCCGCAGAGTCCGCTGATGAGGAACATACGATCTGAGGGGCCACCAGCGGAGGGAAGAAAGGCGGCGGAGCCTCAGAAGTCTGTGTGATCCCAGCGCGCAAATATTCTAATGTGAACAGCTCCATACACTGATCGGAAGGGTCACCGCGCGCCACAGACTAATCACTGCCTGCATGCATCCGGAGAGCAGGGGGACGGGGGTGCAATCATCTGCAGAACAGGGGACGGGTGCAATCATCTGCAGAACAGGGGACGGGTGCAATCATCTGCAGAACAGGGGACGGGTGCAATCATCTGCAGAACGGGACAGGTGCAATCATCTGCAGAACAGGGGACGGGGGTGCAATCATCTTCAGAACAGGGAGTGGAGGTGCAATCATCTGCAGAACAGGGAGTGGAGGTGCAATCATCTGCAGAACAGAGAGTGGAGGTGCAATCATCTGCAGAACAGGGGACGGGGGTGCAATCATCTGCAGAACAGGGGGACAGAGGTGCAATCATCTGCAGAACAGGGAGTGGAGGTGCAATCATCTGCAAAACAGGGAGTGGAGGTGCAATCGTCTGCAGAACAGGGGACGGGTGCAATCATCTGCAGAACAGGGGACGGGGGTGCAATCATCTGCAGAACAGGTGGACAGAGGTGCAATCATCTGCAGAACAGGGAGTGGAGGTGCAATCATCTGCAGAACAGGGAGCAATGTGCAATCAGCTGCAGAACAGGGGACGGGGGTGCAATCATCTGCAGAACAGGGGGACAGAGGTGCAATCATCTGCAGAACAGGGAGTGGAGGTGCAATCATCTGCAGAACAGGGGACGGGTGCAATCATCTGCAGAACAGGGGACGGGGGTGCAATCATCGGCAGAACAGGGGACGGGGGTGCAATCATCTGCAGAAAAGGGGACGAGGGTGCAATCATCTGCAGGACAGGGGACGGGTGCAATCATCTGCAGAACAGGGGATGGGTGCAATTATCTGCAGAACAGGGGACGGGGTGCAATCATCTGCAGAACAGGGAGTGGAGGTGTAATCATCTGCAGAACAGGGAGTGGAGGTGCAATCGTCTGCAGAACAGGGGACGGGGGTACAATCATCTGCAGAACAGGGAGTGGAGGTGCAATCATCTGCAGAACAGGGAGTGGAGGTGCAATCATCTGCAGAACAGGGGACGGGTGCAATCATCTGCAGAACAGGGGGACAGAGGTGCAATCATCTGCAGAACAGGGAGTGGAGGTGCAATCATCTGCAGAACAGGGGACGGGGGTACAATCATCTGCAGAACAGGGGGACAGAGGTGCAATCATCTGCAGAACAGGGAGTGGAGGTGCAATCATCTGCAGAACAGGGGACGGGGGTGCAATCATCTTCAGAACAGGGAGTGGAGGTGCAATCTGCAGAACAGGGAGTGGAGGTGCAATCATCTGCAGAACAGAGAGTGGAGGTGCAATCATCTGCAGAACAGGGGACGGGGGTGCAATCATCTGCAGAACAGGGGGACAGAGGTGCAATCATCTGCAGAACAGGGAGTGGAGGTGCAATCATCTGCAAAACAGGGAGTGGAGGTGCAATCGTCTGCAGAACAGGGGACGGGTGCAATCATCTGCAGAACAGGGGACGGGGGTGCAATCATCTGCAGAACAGGTGGACAGAGGTGCAATCATCTGCAGAACAGGGAGTGGAGGTGCAATCATCTGCAGAGCAGGGAGCAATGTGCAATCAGCTGCAGAACAGGGGACGGGGGTGCAATCATCTGCAGAACAGGGGGACAGAGGTGCAATCATCTGCAGAACAGGGAGTGGAGGTGCAATCATCTGCAGAACAGGGGACGGGTGCAATCATCTGCAGAACAGGGGACGGGGGTGCAATCATCAGCAGAACAGGGGACGGGGGTGCAATCATCTGCAGAAAAGGGGACGAGGGTGCAATCATCTGCAGGAAAGGGGACGGGTGCAATCATCTGCAGAACAGGGGATGGGTGCAATTATCTGCAGAACAGGGGACGGGGTGCAATCATCTGCAGAACAGGGAGTGGAGGTGTAATCATCTGCAGAACAGGGAGTGGAGGTGCAATCGTCTGCAGAACAGGGGACGGGGGTACAATCATCTGCAGAACAGGGAGTGGAGGTGCAATCATCTGCAGAACAGGGAGTGGAGGTGCAATCATCTGCAGAACAGGGGACGGGTGCAATCATCTGTAGAACAGGGGGACAGAGGTGCAATCATCTGCAGAACAGGGAGTGGAGGTGCAATTATCTGCAGAACAGGGGGACGAGGGTGCAATCAGCTGCAGAACAGGGGGATGGGGTGCAATCATCTGCAGAACAGAGGACGGGTGCAATCATCTGCAGAACAAGGGAAAGGGGCAGGATCTCAGTGCTTGAGGGCTCATTAAATAAAGAAGGGGTCACAGCCAAGGACACAGACGACGCGATGCACAGAGACGTCCTAGTGCTGAGATAATACCCCCGTATACAGTGCCCACGTACCACCATACATGCAGTAATAACACGAAGCACAGGATGATACAGCCATATAGTGCCAGTGTTTAGGGGTCTGATACTTTAGATGCCCCCCACACATTTTACCCGACTTCTGCCAGAGAAGTAAAATCTTGGGGGGCACACTGTATTATTTTTGGGTGTGGAGTGACCATTAACCCATAGTAAGCCACAGAAGAGCTTGGGCCAGTGGTCCTGAGTGTCGGCGCTCTCGGAGGGTCCGGTTCTCTCCTCATTTACAGGGCGCGCTGCCCCTTTAAGTATCTGGAGTACAAAAATAATGCAATAGATGAGACAGGTGACGTGAAGCAGAACTATCATTATGGGGGAGAGAGAAGAGCTGTGGCCATAAATATTGGAACAGTTCATAGATAAGGAGGGTGAAAGCTTTATTGACCTGTGATTGAGGTCTGCTCCATGGCTGTGATGCCCCCACAGGTCTGAGGAGCACACGCCTTAGTTGATATAGAAAGACATAAATCCTTGCAACGGTGTGTCAAATGTTGTCATAAGTTCATACTCCCAGACTCTCCGAGATGTGAAGTTACTATTTAATACCAGTAATTTCATGTCCATGGTGCTGTGATCAGGGATACTTTATATATCAACTAAGAAATGTGCTCCTCAGACCTGTGGGGGTATCACAATCATGCAGCAGACCTCAATCATGGGTCAATAAAACTTTCACCCTCCTTATCTATGAACTGCTCCAATATTTATGGCCACAGCTCTTCTCTCTCCCCCATAGTAATAGCTCTGCTTTACGTCACCTGTCTCATCTATTGCATTGTTTTTGTATCTTATTGTGTATAAATATGCGACTCTTCAGATTTTGTGGCATTCTCTGCCTGATGGAGACTTTGTATCTCTGCAGCAATCACCGCCTCCACTTCCCGCACAACAAAGTGGCGGCATTAAGGAGAGCGCCGCTCCCTTCACAAGCGCTGACACCACTGGGGGTCTCACTTCAAAGCAGCGCTTTTCCTGGGGGCTGGTCCCCATCTGCGCTGAGGGTTTTTTTTTTTTTGCTTGGGGACAATTTTCATTGATAAAAGAATTTCTCGGGGGGCGACGGCTTCGCTGTTAACCCCTGCGCTGCCACCCCTTCCCATCACTTTGTTATGAAATTCTAAACTCCTCGATCCAATTAAGTCGGACCCCCGATCCTGCCCAAATCCTGGATTACCAGCGGTGCGGCCGGTGCTGCGGAGCGCAGAGCTTCAGGTGGATTACCAGCAGTGCGGCCGGTGCTGCGGAGCGCAACCATGGACGACCCAAAGAAAGATGAAGAAAAAACATCCTGGGGTTGAGGGCACAACATGGCGGTGCAGCGCAGAGACGATGGCGGCAGCCGCAGGGTTAATGCTGTGATAGCGGAGTCTCTTTGTGCCGCTGATGGACGCGGCGTCGGCCGTCACTGCCGCGTTTCGGGGATCTTATTATTTGGTAGCTTCAGACCTTCTCGGAGTTTGTTTAGAAGTAAACGTGCCGGCTCCCCGCGGTCCGGCCGCCGCTGCGCACAGGGAGGGGGCGACATTGAAGGCTGATTATATCCCAACATCATTACATCCCAGAGCAGGATGAAAGCGGCGGATGAGAGCGGCGCAGCGGAGGCTGACAGAGGAGGCAGCAATCAGGAGTGGAGCGAGGAGAACAGCATTAACTCATTGCTGCCCTGCCAGCCCCCACCCCACCTCTGTCAGGGCAGCACGCCGGGGGGTTAGCAGAGCCAGGAGGCAGAACATGGGGGCTCCATATGGCAGAAGTGTTTTGTGGCATGATTAGGCGGTGTTATCTAGAAATTGTGAAATACTGTCAAAATGTCACACAAAGCACACGTGTTCCCGTCCGTCCCGTGCTCCCATCTGTCCCGTGGTCCCGTCCGTCCCATGGTCCCGTCTATCCTGTGGTCCTGCCAATCCGTGGTCCCATCCATCCCGTGGTCCCATCTGTCCTGTGGTCCTATGCTGTGGTCCAGTCCATCCCATGGTCCTGTCCATACCGTGGTCCCATCCGTCCCATGGTCCTGCCAATCCGTGGTCCCATCCATCCCATAGTCCTGCCAATCCATGGTCCCGTCCATCCCGTGGTCCCGTCCATCCCGTGGTCCCTTCCATCCTGTGGTCCCTACCAACTAGTCTCGTTCGTCCCGTGATCCTATCCTGTGAACCCGTGTGTCCCGTAGTCCCATCCTGTGTTCCCGACCCGTGGTCCTGTCCATAACATGGTCCCATCATTCCCGTGGACCCATCCCGTGGTCCTGTCCATCCTGTGGTCCCATCCCATGGTCCTGTCCATCCCGTGGTCCCATCTGTCCCATCCATCCCATCTTGTGGTCCCATCCCATGGTCCTGTCCCTCATGTGATCCCATCCTGTGGTCCCGTCCATCCCATGGTCCCACCCTGTGGTCCCGTCCCGTGGTCCTGTCCATCACGTGATCCCATCTGTCCCATCGGCCGCGTCCACTCTGCCTCATCCGCTCAGTTTTGTCCGCTCTGCACCGATGCCGGATTATAAATGGACGTGGTGCCTGTGAAATAATAAAGAGATGTTTAAAGTCTTTTACTGCGCAGCTATCAGACTCTCTGCGCTCGGCCTCATCCGCTCTCTTGTGTCTGCTGCGCAGCGTCCGCTTTGTTGTGTCAACTCAGTTGTGTCCGCTCTGCCTCGTCCGCTTTGTGCGTCCCCTCTGTCTCGTCCCCTCTGTCGTGTCCCCTCTGCCTCGTCCGCTCTGTTGTATCCGCTCTGCCGCGTCCGCTCTGTCTCGTCTGCTCTGTCGTGTCCCCTCTGCCTCGTCCGCTCTGTTGTATCCGCTCTGCCGCGTCCGCTCTGTCTCGTCTGCTCTGTCGTGTCCCCTCCGCCTCGTCCCCTCTGTCGTGTCCGCTGTCGTGTCCGCTCTGTTGTGTCTGCTCTGCCGCGTCCCCTCTGCCGCGTCCCCTCTGCCGCGTCCCCTCTGTCGCGTCCCCTCTGCCGCGTCCCCTCTGTCGCGTCCCCTCTGCCGCGTCCCCTCTGCCGAGTCCCCTCTGCCGCGTCCCCTCTGTCGCGTCCCCTCTGCCGCGTCCCCTCTGCCGCGTCCGCTCTGCCGCGTCCCCTCTGCCGCGTCCCCTCTGCCGCGTCCGCTCTGCCGCGTCCCCTCTGCCGCGTCCCCTCTGTCGCGTCCGCTCTGCTGCGTCCCCTCTGCCGCGTCCGCTCTGCTGCGTCCCCTCTGCCGCGTCCGCTCTGCTGCGTCCCCTCTGCCGCGTCCGCTCTGCCGCGTCCCCTCTGCCGCGTCCCCTCTGTCGCGTCCGCTCTGCTGCGTCCCCTCTGCCGCGTCCGCTCTGCTGCGTCCCCTCTGTCTCGTCCCCTCTGCCTCGTCCCCTCTGCCGCGTCCGCTCTGTCTCATCCCCTCTGCCTCGTCCCCTTTGCCGCGTCCCCTCTGTCGCGTCCCCTCTGTCGCGTCCGCTCTGCTGCGTCCCCTCTGTCGCGTCCCCTCTGTCGCCTCCGCTCTGCTGCGCCCCCTCTGCCGCGTCCCCTGTCGCGTCCCCTCTGTCGCGTCCCCTCTGTCGCGTCCGCTCTGCTGCGTCCGCTCTGTCGCGTCCCCTCTGCCGCGTCCCCTCTGCCGCGTCCGCTCCGCCGCGTCCCCTCTGCCTCGTCCCCTCTGTCGCGTCCCCTCTGCCTCGTCCCCTCTGCCGCGCCCCCTCTGCCTCGTCCCCTCTGTCGCGTCCCCTCTGCCGCGTCCGCTCTGCCGCGTCCCCTCTGTCGCGTCTCCTCTGCCGCGTCTCCTCTGCCGCGTCCGCTCTGCCGCGTCCCCTTTGTCGCGTCTCCTCTGCCGCGTCCGCTCTGCCGCGTCCCCTCTGTCGCGTCCCCTCTGTCGCGTCCCCTCTGTCGCGTCCCCTCTGCTGCGTCCCCTCTGCCGCGTCCGCTCTGCTGCGTCCCCTCTGTCTCGTCCCCTCTGCCTCGTCCCCTTTGCCGCGTCCCCTTTGCCGCGTCCCCTCTGCCGCGTCCGCTCGGTCTCGTCCCCTCTGCCTCGTCCCCTTTGCCGCGTCCCCTCTGTCGCGTCCCCTCTGTCGCGTCCCCTCTGCTGCGTCCCCTCTGTCGCGTCCCCTCTGTCGCCTCCGCTCTGCTGCGCCCCCTCTGCCGCGTCCGCTCTGCCGCGTCCCCTCTGCCGCGCCCCCTCTGCCTCGTCCCCTCTGTCGCGTCCCCTCTGCCTCGTCCCCTCTGTCGCGTCCGCTCTGCCGCGTCCGCTCTGCCGCGTCCCCTCTGCCGTGTCCCCTCTGTCTCGTCCCCTCTGCCGCGTCCCCTCTGCCGCGTCCCCTCTGCCGCGTCCCCTCTGCCGCGTCCGCTCTGTCGCGTCCCCTCTGCCGCGTCCCCTCTGCCGCGTCCCCTCTGTCGCGTCCGCTCTGCCGCGTCCCCTCTGCCGCGTCCGCTCTGCCGCGTCCCCTCTGTCTCGTCCCCTCTGCCTCGTCCCCTCTGCCTCGTCCCCTTTGCCGCGTCCCCTCTGTCGCGTCCCCTCTGTCGCGTCCGCTCTGCTGCGTCCCCTCTGCTGCGTCCCCTCTGTCGCGTCCCCTCTGTCGCGTCCCCTCTGTCGCGTCCGCTCTGCCGCGTCCCCTCTGCCGCGTCCGCTCTGCTGCGTCCCCTCTGTCTCGTCCCCTCTGCCTCGTCCCCTTTGCCGCGTCCCCTCTGCCGCGTCCGCTCTGTCTCATCCCCTCTGCCTCGTCCCCTTTGCCGCGTCCCCTCTGTCGCGTCCCCTCTGTCGCGTCCCCTCTGCTGCGTCCCCTCTGCCGCGTCCGCTCTGCTGCGTCCCCTCTGTCTCGTCCCCTCTGCCTCGTCCCCTTTGCCGCGTCCCCTTTGCCGCGTCCCCTCTGCCGCGTCCGCTCGGTCTCGTCCCCTCTGCCTCGTCCCCTTTGCCGCGTCCCCTCTGTCGCGTCCCCTCTGTCGCGTCCCCTCTGCTGCGTCCCCTCTGTCGCGTCCCCTCTGTCGCGTCCCCTCTGTCGCCTCCGCTCTGCTGCGCCCCCTCTGCCGCGTCCGCTCTGCCGCGTCCCCTCTGCCGCGCCCCCTCTGCCTCGTCCCCTCTGTCGCGTCCCCTCTGCCTCGTCCCCTCTGTCGCGTCCGCTCTGCCGCGTCCGCTCTGCCGCGTCCCCTCTGCTGTGTCCCCTCTGTCTCGTCCCCTCTGCCGCGTCCCCTCTGCCGCGTCCCCTCTGCCGCGTCCCCTCTGCCGCGTCCGCTCTGTCGCGTCCCCTCTGCCGCGTCCCCTCTGCCTCGTCCCCTCTGCCGCGCCCCCTCTGCCTCGTCCCCTCTGTCGCGTCCCCTCTGCCGCGTCCGCTCTGCCGCGTCCCCTCTGTCGCGTCTCCTCTGCCGCGTCCCCTTTGCCGCGTCCCCTCTGTCGCGTCCCCTCTGTCGCGTCCGCTCTGCTGCGTCCCCTCTGCTGCGTCCCCTCTGTCGCGTCCCCTCTGTCGCGTCCGCTCTGCCGCGTCCCCTCTGCCGCGTCCCCTCTGTCGCGTCCGCTCTGCCGCGTCCCCTCTGCCGCGTCCGCTCTGCTGCGTCCCCTCTGTCTCGTCCCCTCTGCCTCGTCCCCTTTGCCGCGTCCCCTCTGCCGCGTCCGCTCTGTCTCATCCCCTCTGCCTCGTCCCCTTTGCCGCGTCCCCTCTGTCGCGTCCCCTCTGTCGCGTCCGCTCTGCTGCGTCCCCTCTGCTGCGTCCCCTCTGTCGCGTCCCCTCTGTCGCGTCCCCTCTGTCGCGTCCCCTCTGCCGCGTCCCCTCTGTCGCATCCCCTCTGTCGCGTCCCCTCTGCTGCGTCCGCTCTGCTGCGTCCCCTCTGCCGCGTCCGCTCTGCCGCGTCCCCTCTGTCGCGTCTCCTCTGCCGCGTCTCCTCTGCCGCGTCCGCTCTGCCGCGTCCCCTTTGTCGCGTCTCCTCTGCCGCGTCCGCTCTGCCGCGTCCCCTCTGTCGCGTCCGCTCTGCTGCGTCCGCTCTGCTGCGTCCCCTCTGTCGCGTCCCCTCTGTCGCGTCCGCTCTGCTGCGTCCGCTCTGCTGCGTCCCCTCTGTCGCGTCCCCTCTGCTGCGTCCCCTCTGCCGCGTCCGCTCTGCTGCGTCCCCTCTGTCTCGTCCCCTCTGCCTCGTCCCCTTTGCCGCGTCCCCTCTGCCGCGTCCGCTCGGTCTCGTCCCCTCTGCCTCGTCCCCTTTGCCGCGTCCCCTCTGCTGCGTCCCCTCTGTCGCGTCCCCTCTGTCGCCTCCGCTCTGCTGCGCCCCCTCTGCCGCGTCCGCTCTGCCGCGTCCCCTCTGCCGCGCCCCCTCTGCCTCGTCCCCTCTGTCGCGTCCGCTCTGCCGCGTCCCCTCTGCCGTGTCCCCTCTGCCGTGTCCCCTCTGTCTCGTCCCCTCTGCCGCGTCCCCTCTGCCGCGTCCCCTCTGTCGCGTCCCCTCTGCCGCGTCCCCTCTGTCGCGTCCCCTCTGCCGCGTCCCCTCTGCCGCGTCTCCTCTGCCGCGTCCCCTCTGTCGCGTCCCCTCTGTCGCGTCCGCTCTGCTGCGTCCCCTCTGTCGCGTCCCCTCTGCCGCGTCCCCTCTGCCGCGTCCCCTCTGCCGCGTCCCCTCTGCCGCGTCCCCTCTGTCGCGTCCCCTCTGCCGCGTCCCCTCTGCCGCGTCCCCTCTGTCGCGTCCGCTCTGCCGCGTCCCCTCTGTCGCGTCCCCTCTGCCGCGTCCGCTCTGCTGCGTCCCCTCTGTCGCGTCCCCTCTGCTGCGTCCCCTCTGTCGCGTCCCCTCTGTCGCGTCCCCTCTGTCGCGTTCCCTCTGTCGCGTCCCCTCTGCTGCGCCGCACCGTTTGATGCTGCAGGGGAGGTCGCATTTCAAACCGTTCGTTCTGTCGACTCGGGGGCTGCGAATCACTGCCATCCATCACTCTTCAGGAGAGCTGCGTACACACGGAGCGGATGTGCCGCAGGACCCGGGGGTCACCAGCGTGGCCCCACCATAGAGGAACGTCAGTGAATGGGAACTTCTCACAGCTGAGGGTTTGGCACAATGTATCGGCCCAGACAATCCTCAAAGATTGTTACATTGTATCAGTCTCAGGATACAACTGTGACAAAGCCTCAGCTGTGGGAGGATTAGATAAAAAGGAAAACAAACTCCAGAGAAGTTGTGGCCCCTACGTGACAATGTCGGAGGTCCCCAGTAAGGGTTAACGCGTCCCCCGTTGTGCCGCGCTCCCGGTTGGTGGCGCCACTCCCTGACCCGCCGGTGGCGCTGCGGATGTAAATTTGCGGATTCGGCTCTTTCCTCTCGTCTTTGACTCTTCTATTGTATTCCGCAGAGTTGAAGGTTTCGCCGTTCCCGTAATGGCGGCAGATAATTGTCGCGGCTTCAGACGGCTCGCTCGCCTTTTACTTCCCCGGCGTTTGAGGACGTTCTCTTTGATTGTCGGCAGGAAACGACGGGAGGGAGACGTCTCATCTGAATTACAATCAAACGGCGGCAACAGAAGAGCGCGGCGGAAGTCGCCCTCGTAACCGCGGATCCACGGCTTTGTACAATCGGCGCACATCCATCGTTATTAGCGAACGTCGGCGATAAGTGACAGATCAGTCATAGCGATCATCCGATCACAGGATCCTGGAGATCGCCTCCCTGACCATCGCAGAAGTGAGGAAAGCGCCATCGTCCCAGGACATGAGGCGAGCGCGGCGCTCACACACGATGTAAGAAGAGCGCGGCGCTCACACGCGATGTAAGAAGAGCGCGGTGCTCACACGCGATGTAAGAAGAGCACGGCGCTCACACGCGATGTAAGAAGAGCGCGGCGCTCACACGCAGTGTAAGAAGAGCGCGGCGCTCACACACGATGTAAGAAGAGCGGGGCGCTCACACGCGGTGTAAGAAGAGCGCAGCGTTCACACACAATATAAGAAGAGGGCGGTGCTCACACACGATATAAGAAGAGCACGGCGCTCACACACGATGTAAGAAGAGCGTGGCGCTCACACACGGTGTAAGAAGAGCACGGCGCTCACACACGATGTAAGAAGAGCGCGGCGCTCACACACGATGTAAGAAGAGCGTGGCGCTCACACACGGTGTAAGAAGAGCACGGCGCTCACACACGATGTAAGAAGAGCGCGGCGCTCACACACAATGTAAGAAGAGCGCGGCGATCACTCCCGATATAAGAAGAGCGCAGCGTTCACACGGTGTAAGAAGAGCGCGGCGCTCACACACAATATAAGAAGAGCACGGCGCTCACACACGATGTAAGAAGAGCGCGGCGCTCACACACGATGTAAGAAGAGCGCGGCGATCACACCCGATATAAGAAGAGCGCAGCGTTCACACGGTGTAAGAAGAGCGCGGCGCTCACACACGATATAAGAAGAGCACGGCGCTCACACGCGATGTAAGAAGAGCGCAGCGTTCACACGCGATGTAAAAAGAGCGCGGCGCTCACACGCGATGTAAGAAGAGCGCAGCGTTCACACGCGATGTAAGAAGCGCGCGGCGCTCACACACGACATAAGAAGAGCGCGGCGCTCACACGCGGTGTAAGAAGAGCGCGGCGCTCACACGCGATGTAAGAAGAACGCGGCGTTCACACGCGATGTAAGAAGAGCGCGGCCCTCACACGCGGTGTAAGAAGCGCGCAGCGTTCACACACGATATAAGAAGAGCACGGCGCTCACACGCGATGTAAGAAGAGCGCAGCGTTCACTCGCGATGTAAGAAGAGCGCGGCGCTCACACGCGGTGTAAGAAGAGCACGGCGCTCACACGCGATGTAAGAAGAGCGCGGCGTTCACACGCGATGTAAGAAGAGCGCGGCCCTCACACACGGTGTAAGAAGCGCGCAGCGTTCACACACGATGTAAGAAGAGCGCGGCCCTCACACGCGGTGTAAGAAGAGCGCGGCGCTCACACACGATGTAAGAAGAGCGCGGCGCTCACACGCAATGTAAGAAGAGCGCAGCGTTCACACACGATGTAAGAAGAGCGCGGCCCTCACACGCGGTGTAAGAAGCACCCGGCGCTCACACACGACATAAGAAGAGCGCGGCGCTCACACGCGGTGTAAGAAGAGCGCGGCGCTCACACACAATGTAAGAAGAGCGCGGCGCTCACACGCGACGTAAGAAGCGCGCGGCGCTCACACACGACATAAGAAGAGCGCGGCGCTCACACACGACATAAGAAGAGCGCGGCGCTCACACGCGGTGTAAGAAGAGCGCGGCGCTCACACGCGATGTAAGAAGAGCGCGGCGCTCACACGCGGTGTAAGAAGAGCGCAGCGTTCACACACAATATAAGAAGAGCACGGCGCTCACACACGATGTAAGAAGAGCGTGGCGATCACACCCGATATAAGAAGAGCGCGGCGCTCACACATGATGTAAGAAAAGCACGGCGCTCACACACGATATAAGAAGAGCACGGCGCTCACATGCGGTGTAAGAAGAGCGCGGCGCTCACACATGATGTAGGAAGAGCACGGCGCTCACACACGATGTAAGAAGAGCGCGGCCCTCACACGCGGTGTAAGAAACGCGCAGCGTTCACACACGATGTAAGAAGAGCGCGGCCCTCACACGCGGTGTAAGAAGAGCGCGGCGCTCACACACGATGTAAGAAGAGCGTGGCGCTCACACGCAATGTAAGAAGAGCGCAGCGTTCACACACGATGTAAGAAGCGCGCGGCGCTCACACACGACATAAGAAGAGCCCGGCGCTCACACGCGGTGTAAGAAGAGCGCGGCGCTCACACGCGGTGTAAGAAGCGCGCGGCGCTCACACGCGGTGTAAGAAGCGCGCGGCGCTCACACGCGGTGTAAGAAGCGCGCGGCGCTCACACGCGATGTAAGAAGAGCGCGGAGCTCACACGCAGTGTAAGAAGAGCGCGGCGCTCACACGCGATGTAAGAAGAGCGCGGAGCTCACACGCGGTGTAAGAAGAGCGCGGCACTCACACACGGTGTAAGAAGAGCGCAGCGCTCACACTCGGTGTAAGAAGAGCGCAGCGTTCACACGCGGTGTAAGAAGAGCGTGGAGCTCACACACGATGTAAGAAGAGCGCGGCGCTCACACATGATGTAAGAAGAGCGCGGCGCTCACACACGGTGTAAGAAGAGCGTGGAGCTCACACACGATATAAGAAGAGCGCGGCGCTCACACACGATGTAAGAAGAGCGCGGCGCTCACACACGGTGTAAGAAGAGCGTGGAGCTCACACACGGTGTAAGAAGAGCGCGGAGCTCACACACGGTGTAAGAAGAGCGCGGAGCTCACACACGGTGTAAGAAGAGCGCGGAGCTCACACACGGTGTAAGAAGAGCACGGCGCTCACACGCGGTGTAAGAAGAGCGCGGCGCTCACACACGATGTTAGAAGAGTGCGGCGCTCACACGCGGTGTAAGAAGAGTGCGGCGCTCACACACGATGTAAGAAGAGCGCGGCGATCACACCCGATATAAGAAGAGCGCAGCGTTCACACGCGGTGTAAGAAGAGTGCGGCGCTCACACGCGGTGTAAGAAGAGCGCGGCGCTCACACACGATGTAAGAAGAGCGCGGCGCTCACACACGATATAAGAAGAGCGCAGCGTTCACACGCGGTGTAAGAAGAGCGCGGCGCTCACACACGATATAAGAAGAGCGCGGCGCTCACACACGATATAAGAAGAGCGCAGCGTTCACACGCGGTGTAAGAAGAGTGCGGCGCTCACACACGATATAAGAAGAGTGCGGCGTTCACACACGATATAAGAAGAGCGCAGCGTTCACACACGACATAAGAAGAGCGCGGCGCTCACACACGATATAAGAGCGCGGCGCTCACACGCGGTGTAAGAAGAGCGCAGCGTTCACACACAATATAAGAAGAGCGCGGCGCTCACACACGGTGTAAGAAAAGCACAGCGTTCACACACGATATAAGAAGAGCGCGGCGCTCACACGCGGTGTAAGAAGAGCGCGGCGCTCACACACGACATAAGAAGAGCGCGGCGCTCACACACGGTGTAAGAAGAGCGCAGTGTTCACACACGATATAAGAAGAGCGCAGCATTCACACACGGTGTAAGAAGAGCGCAGCGTTCACACACGATATAAGAAGAGTGCGGCGCTCACACACGATATAAGAAGAGCGCAGCGATCACACACGATATAAGAAGAGCGCGGCGCTCACACACGATATAAGAAGAGCGCGGCAATCACACCCGATATAAGAAGAGCGCGGCGTTCACACACGATATAAGAAGAGCGCGGCGCTCACACACGATATAAGAAGAGCGCGGCGATCACACCCGATATAAGAAAAGCGCAGCGTTCACACACGATATAAGAAGAGCGCGGCACTCACACACGATATAAGAAGAGCGCAGCGTTCACACATGATATAAGAAGAGCGCGGCGCTTACACGCGGTGTAAGAAGAGTGCGGCGCTCACACGCGGTGTAAGAAGAGCGCGGCGCTCACACGCGGTGTAAGAAGAGCGCGGCGCTCACACACGATATAAGAAGAGCGCGGCGCTCACACGCGGTGTAAGAAGAGCGCGGCGCTCACACACGACATAAGAAGAGCGCGGCGCTCACACACGATATAAGAGCGCGGCGCTCACACGCGGTGTAAGAAGAGCGCAGCGTTCACACACAATATAAGAAGAGCGCGGCGCTCACACACGGTGTAAGAAGAGCGCAGCGTTCACACACGATATAAGAAGAGCGCAGCGTTCACACACGATATAAGAAGAGCGCGGCGCTCACAAGCGGTGTAAGAAGAGCGCGGCGCTCACACACGACATAAGAAGAGCGCGGCGCTCACACGCGGTGTAAGAAGAGCGCAGCGTTCACACACGATATAAGAAGAGCGCAGCGTTCACACACGGTGTAAGAAGAGCGCAGCGTTCACACACGATATAAGAAGAGTGCGGCGCTCACACACGATATAAGAAGAGCGCAGCGATCACACACGATATAAGAAGAGCGCAGCGTTCACACACGATATAAGAAGAGCGCGGCGCTCACACACGATATAAGAAGAGCGCGGCGATCACACCCGATATAAGAAAAGCGCAGCGTTCACACACGATATAAGAAGAGCGCGGCGCTCACACGCGGTGTAAGAAGAGCGCGGCGCTCACACGCGGTGTAAGAAGAGCGCGGCGCTCACACGCGGTGTAAGAAGAGCGCAGCGTTCACACACGATATAAGAAGAGCGCAGCGTTCACACACGATATAAGAAGAGTGCGGCGCTCACACACGATATAAGAAGAGCGCAGCGATCACACGATATAAGAAGAGCGCGGCGCTCACACACGATATAAGAAGAGCGCGGCAATCACACCCGATATAAGAAGAGCGCAGCGTTCACACACGATATAAGAAGAGCGCGGCGCTCACACACGATATAAGAAGAGCGCGGCGATCACACCCGATATAAGAAGAGCGCAGCGTTCACACACGATATAAGAAGAGCGCGGCGCTCACACACGGTGTAAGAAGAGCGCGGCACTCACACACGATATAAGAAGAGCGCAGCACTCACACACGATATAAGAAGAGCGCGGCGCTCACACGCGGTGTAAGAAGAGCGCGGCACTCACACACGACATAAGAAGAGCGCGGCACTCACACACGACATAAGAAGAGCGCGGCACTCACACACGACATAAGAAGAGCACGGCGCTCACACACGACATAAGAAGAGCGCGGCACTCACACACGACATAAGAAGAGCGCGGCGCTCACACACGACAAAGGAAGAGCGCGGCACTCACACGCGACATAAGAGCGCGGCACTCACACACGAGATAAGAAGAGCGCGGCACTCACACGCGACATAAGAAGAGCGCGGCACTCACACACGAGATAAGAAGAGCGCGGCACTCACACACGAGATAAGAAGAGCGCGGCACTCACACACGAGATAAGAAGAGCGCGGCGTTCACACACGATATAAGAAGAGCGCGGCGCTAACACGCGGTGTAAGAAGAGCGCGGCGCTCACACGCGGTGTAAGTAGAACCTGGCGCTCACACGCGGTGTAAGAAGAGCGCGGCGCTCACACACGATATAAGAAGAGCGCGGCGCTCACACACGATATAAGAGCGCGGCGCTCACACACGATATAAGAAGAGTCCGGCGCTCACACGCGGTGTAAGAAGAGCGCGGCGCTCACACACGATGTAAGAAGAGCGCGGCGCTCACACACGACACAAGAAGAGTGCAGCGCTCACACACGACATAAGAAGAGCGCGGCACTCACACACAAGATAAGAGTGCGGCGTTCACACATGATATAAGAAGAGCGCGGCGCTCACACGTGACATAAGAGCGCGGTGCTCGCACACGGCATAAGAAGAGCGCGGCGCTCACAAACGACATAGGAAGAGCACGGCGCTCACACACGACATAAGAAGAGCGCGGCACTCACACATGACATAAGAAGAGCGCGGCACTCACACGCGACATAAGAAGAGCGCGGCACTCACACACGAGATAAGAAGAGCGCAGCACTCACACGCGATATAAGAAGAGCGCGGCACTCACACACGAGATAAGAAGAGCGCGGCACTCACACACGAGATAAGAAGAGCGCGGCGTTCACACACGATATAAGAAGAGCGCGGCGCTCACACGCGGTGTAAGAAGAGCGTGGCGCTCACACGCGGTGTAAGTAGAACCCGGCGCTCACACGCGGTGTAAGAAGAGCGCGGCGCTCACACACGATATAAGAAGAGCGCGGCGCTCACACACGATATAAGAGCGCGGCGCTCACACACGATATAAGAAGAGTGCGGCGTTCACACGCGGTGTAAGAAGAGCGCGGCGCTCACACACGATGTAAGAAGAGCGCGGCGCTCACACACGACACAAGAAGAGTGCAGCGCTCACACACGACATAAGAAGAGTGCGGCACTCACAGACAAGATAAGAGTGCGGCGTTCACACATGATATAAGAAGAGCGCGGCGCTCACACGTGACATAAGAAGAGCGCGGTGCTCACACACGGCATAAGAAGAGCGCGGCGCTCACACGCGACCTAAGAAGAGCGCGGCGCTCACACGCGACCTAAGAAGAGTGCGGCGCTCACACGCGGTGTAAGAAGAGCGCGGCGCTCACACACGATGTAAGAAGAGCGCGGCGCTCACACACGACACAAGAAGAGTGCAGCGCTCACACACGACATAAGAAGAGCGCGGCACTCACACACAAGATAAGAGTGCGGCGTTCACACATGATATAAGAAGAGAGCGGCGCTCACACGTGACATAAGAAGAGCGCGGTGCTCACACACGGCATAAGAAGAGCGCGGCGCTCACACGCGACCTAAGAAGAGCGCGGCGCTCACACGCGACCTAAGAAGAGTGCGGCGCTCACACGCGGTGTAAGAAGAGCGCGGCGCTCACACACGATGTAAGAAGAGCGCGGCGCTCACACACGACACAAGAAGAGTGCAGCGCTCACACACGACATAAGAAGAGCGCGGCACTCACACACAAGATAAGAGTGCGGCGTTCACACATGATATAAGAAGAGCGCGGCACTCACACGTGACATAAGAAGAGCGCGGTGCTCACACACGGCATAAGAAGAGCGCGGCGCTCACACGCGACCTAAGAAGAGCGCGGCGCTCACACGCGACATAAGAAGAGCACCGCGCTTACACGCGACATAAGAAGAGTGCAGCGTTCACACACGGTGTAAGAAGAGCGCGGCGCTCACACGTGACATAAGAAGAGCGCAGCGTTCACACACGGTGTAAGAAGAGCGCGGCGCTCACACGCGACATAAGAAGAGTGCAGCGTTCACACACGGTGTAAGAAGAGCGCGGCGCTCACACGTGACATAAGAAGAGCGCAGCGTTCACACGCGGTGTAAGAAGAGCGCGGCGCTCACACACGATATAAGAAGAGCGCGGCGATCACACCCGATATAAGAAAAGCGCAGCGTTCACACACGATATAAGAAGAGCGCGGCGCTCACACGCGGTGTAAGAAGAGCGCGGCGCTCACACGCGGTGTAAGAAGAGCGCGGCGCTCACACGCGGTGTAAGAAGAGCGCAGCGTTCACACACGATATAAGAAGAGCGCAGCGTTCACACACGATATAAGAAGAGTGCGGCGCTCACACACGATATAAGAAGAGCGCAGCGATCACACGATATAAGAAGAGCGCGGCGCTCACACACGATATAAGAAGAGCGCGGCAATCACACCCGATATAAGAAGAGCGCAGCGTTCACACACGATATAAGAAGAGCGCGTCGCTCACACACGATATAAGAAGAGCGCGGCGATCACACCCGATATAAGAAGAGCGCAGCGTTCACACACGATATAAGAAGAGCGCGGCGCTCACACACGGTGTAAGAAGAGCGCGGCACTCACACACGATATAAGAAGAGCGCAGCACTCACACACGATATAAGAAGAGCGCGGCGCTCACACGCGGTGTAAGAAGAGCGCGGCACTCACACACGACATAAGAAGAGCGCGGCACTCACACACGACATAAGAAGAGCGCGGCACTCACACACGACATAAGAAGAGCACGGGTGGTGGGAGATGTTCAAACATCGGGTGGTGGGAGATGTTCAAACATCGGGTGGTGGGAGATGTTCAAACATCGGGTGGTGGGAGATGTTCAAACATCGGGTGGTGGGAGATGTTCAAACATCGGGTGGTGGGAGATGTTCAAACATCGGGTGGTGGGAGATGTTCAATCATTGGGTGGCGAGATTCTTCCGGCAGCTCTTGAACCTCAGAAGCCTGAACAGGGATCGCCTGTATCGGAGCCTGAGGAGGAAACTCGAGCATCTTGTCTTGACTGGAGGTGGCCGCGAGGAGATCTCCAGAGTGAAGTCCTTGCTGAAGAGGTGTCAGTACGATAGGCACGCATCTTTGGTTTTCGAGAGGGACTACGGGAAGTACTGCTCACGGTTACCCCCTGTGGAGGTGATCAGGATACGGCTGGCACTGTGGATTATACCGGGTCGTGTATTGGGGTATCCCACGCTCGTCCTCACCCCGCTGATGGACTGGAATCCTCTTGTTACACTTCCGCCTCTCGCCACATTGTACGACACATTGAAATGAGGGTCTTCCTCGCAGCCGCACATAATATATTCCATTATCGCTGCCGAAAGAAATCTAATGTGTTAAAAGTGGCCGGCGGTGCCCCCCGGCTCTCAGAGATGCTCCGCGTCTGACAAGTGGCTGCGCTGCTGCGAGGCCGGAGGTGGCGGATCTGCTCAGTGGAGGGTAATAGATGTAGAGGCCCGGAAGTAACCCCGTCCTCTCTACCAGATCTGTCCTCTCCAGCAACGGCACAGTCCTGTGCTTACAGCAGCATAGCTTCACATTACCCAGAGTCCTGTGCTTACAGCAGCATAGCCTCACATTACCCAGAGTCCTGCGCTTACAGCAGCATAGCCTCACATTACCCAGAGTCCTGTGCTTACAGCAGCATAGCCTCACATTACCCAGAGTCCTGTGCTTACAGCAGCATAGCCTCACATTACCCAGAGTCCTGTGCTTACAGCAGCATAGCCTCACATTACCCAGAGTCCTGTGCTTACAGCAGCATAGCCTCACATTACCCAGAGTCCTGTGCTTACAGCAGCATAGCCTCACATTACCCAGAGTCCTGTGCTTACAGCAGCATAGCCTCACATTACCCAGAGTCCTGTGCTTACAGCAGCATAGCCTCACATTACCCAGAGTCCTGTGCTTACAGCAGCATAGCCTCACATTACCCAGAGTCCTGTGCTTACAGCAGCATAGCCTCACATTACCCAGAATCCTGTGCTTACAGCAGCATAGCCTCACATTACCCAGAGTCCTGTGCTTACAGCAGCATAGCCTCACATTACCCAGAGTCCTGTACTTACAGCAGCATAGCCTCACATTACCCAGAATCCTGTGCTTACAGCAGCATAGCCTCACATTACCCAGAGTCCTGTGCTTACAGCACCATAGCCTCACATTACCCAGAATCCTGTGCTTACAGCAGCATAGCCTCACATTACCCGGAGTCCTGTGCTTACAGCAGCATAGCCTCACATTACCCAGAGTCCTGTGCTTACAGCAGCATAGCCTCACATTACCCAGAGTCCTGTGCTTACAGCAGCATAGCTTCACATTACCCAGAATCCTGTGCTTACAGCAGCATAGCCTCACATTACCCAGAATCCTGTGCTTACAGCAGCATAGCCTCACATTACCCAGAATCCTGTGCTTACAGCAGCATAGCCTCACATTACCCGGAGTCCTGTGCCTACAGCAGCATAGCCTCACATTACCCAGAATCCTGTGCTTACAGCAGCATAGTCTCACATTACCCAGAGTCCTGTGCTTACAGCAGCATAGTCTCACATTACCCAGAGTCCTGTGCTTACAGCAGCATAGCCTCACATTACCCAGAGTCCTGTACTTACAGCAGCATAGCCTCACATTACCCAGAATCCTGTGCTTACAGCAGCATAGCCTCACATTACCCAGAGTCCTGTGCTTACAGCACCATAGTTTCACATTACCCAGAATCCTGTGCTTACAGCAGCATAGCCTCACATTACCCGGAGTCCTGTGCCTACAGCAGCATAGCCTCACATTACCCAGAATCCTGTGCTTACAGCAGCATAGCCTCACATTACCCAGAGTCCTGTGCTTACAGCAGCATTGCCTCACATTACCCAGAATCCTGTGCTTACAGCAGCATAGCCTCACATTACCCAGAGTCCTGTGCTTACAGCAGCATAGCTTCACATTACCCAGAGTCCTGTGCTTACAGCAGCATAGCCTCACATTACCCAGAATCCTGTGCTTACAGCAGCATAGCCTCACATTACCCAGAGTCCTGTGCTTACAGCAGCATAGCTTCACATTACCCAGAATCCTGTGCTTACAGCAGCATAGCCTCACATTACCCAGAATCCTGTGCTTACAGCAGCATAGCCTCACATTACCCAGAATCCTGTGCTTACAGCAGCATAGCCTCACATTACCCGGAGTCCTGTGCCTACAGCAGCATAGCCTCACATTACCCAGAATCCTGTGCTTACAGCAGCATAGTCTCACATTACCCAGAGTCCTGTGCTTACAGCAGCATAGTCTCACATTATCCAGAGTCCTGTGCTTACAGCAGCATAGCCTCACATTACCCAGAGTCCTGTGCTTACAGCAGCATAGCCTCACATTACCCAGAATCCTGTGCTTACAGCAGCATAGCCTCACATTACCCAGAGTCCTGTGCTTACAGCAGCATAGCCTCACATTACCCAGAGTCCTGTGCTTACAGCAGCATAGCCTCACATTACCCGGAGTCCTGTGCCTACAGCAGCATAGCCTCACATTACCCAGAATCCTGTGCTTACAGCAGCATAGCCTCACATTACCCAGAGTCCGGTGCTTACAGCAGCATAGCCTCACATTACCCAGAGTCCTGCGCTTACAGCAGCATAGCCTCACATTACCCAGAGTCCTGTGCTTACAGCAGCATAGCCTCACATTACCCAGAGTCCTGTGCTTACAGCAGCATAGCCTCACATTACCCAGAGTCCTGTGCTTACAGCAGCATAGCTTCACATTACCCAGAATACTGTGCTTACAACAGCATAGCCTCACATTACCCAGAGTCCTGTGCTTACAGCAGCATAGCCTCACATTACCCAGAGTCCTGTGCTTACAGCAGCATAGCCTCACATTACCCAGAGTCCTGTGCTTACAGCAGCATATCCTCACATTACCCAGAATCCTGTGCTTACAGCAGCATAGCCTCACATTACCCAGAGTCCTGTACTTACAGCAGCATAGCCTCACATTATCCAGAGTCCTGTGCTTACAGCAGCATAGCCTCACATTACCCAGAGTCCTGTGCTTACAGCAGCATAGCTTCACATTACCCAGAGTCCTGTGCTTACAGCAGCATAGCCTCACATTACCAAGAGTCCGGTGCTTACAGCAGCATAGCTTCACATTACCCAGAATCCTGTGCTTACAGCAGCATAGCCTCACATTACCCAGAGTCCTGTGCTTACAGCAGCATAGCCTCACATTACCCAGAGTCCTGTGCTTACAGCAGCATAGCCTCACATTACCCAGAGTCCTGTGCTTACAGCAGCATAGCCTCACATTACCCAGACTAGTCCTGTGCTTACAGCAGCATAGCCTCACATTACCCAGAATCCTGTGCTTACAGCAGCATAGCCTCACATTACCCAGACTAGTCCTGTGCTTACAGCAGCATAGCTTCACATTACCCAGAATCCTGTGCTTACAGCAGCATAGCCTCACATTACCCAGAGTCCTGTGCTTACAGCAGCATTGCCTCACATTACCCAGAGTCCTGTGCTTACAGCAGCATAGCCTCACATTACCCAGAGTCCTGTGCTTACAGCAGCATAGCTTCACATTACCCAGAATCCTGTGCTTACAGCAGCATAGCCTCACATTACCCAGAATCCTGTGCTTACAGCAGCATAGCCTCACATTACCCAGAATCCTGTGCTTACAGCAGCATAGCCTCACATTACCCGGAGTCCTGTGCCTACAGCAGCATAGCCTCACATTACCCAGAATCCTGTGCTTACAGCAGCATAGTCTCACATTACCCAGAGTCCTGTGCTTACAGCAGCATAGTCTCACATTACCCAGAGTCCTGTGCTTACAGCAGCATAGCCTCACATTACCCAGAGTCCTGTGCTTACAGCAGCATAGCCTCACATTACCCAGAATCCTGTGCTTACAGCAGCATAGCCTCACATTACCCAGAGTCCTGTGCTTACAGCAGCATAGCCTCACATTACCCAGAGTCCTGTGCTTACAGCAGCATAGCCTCACATTACCCGGAGTCCTGTGCCTACAGCAGCATAGCCTCACATTACCCAGAATCCTGTGCTTACAGCAGCATAGCCTCACATTACCCAGAGTCCGGTGCTTACAGCAGCATAGACTCACATTACCCAGAGTCCTGCGCTTACAGCAGCATAGCCTCACATTACCCAGAGTCCTGTGCTTACAGCAGCATAGCCTCACATTACCCAGAGTCCTGTGCTTACAGCAGCATAGCCTCACATTACCCAGAGTCCTGTGCTTACAGCAGCATAGCTTCACATTACCCAGAATCCTGTGCTTACAACAGCATAGCCTCACATTACCCAGAGTCCTGTGCTTACAGCAGCATAGCCTCACATTACCCAGAGTCCTGTGCTTACAGCAGCATAGCCTCACATTACCCAGAGTCCTGTGCTTACAGCAGCATAGCCTCACATTACCCAGAATCCTGTGCTTACAGCAGCATAGCCTCACATTACCCAGAGTCCTGTACTTACAGCAGCATAGCCTCACATTATCCAGAGTCCTGTGCTTACAGCAGCATAGCCTCACATTACCCAGAGTCCTGTGCTTACAGCAGCATAGCTTCACATTACCCAGAGTCCTGTGCTTACAGCAGCATAGCCTCACATTACCAAGAGTCCGGTGCTTACAGCAGCATAGCTTCACATTACCCAGAATCCTGTGCTTACAGCAGCATAGCCTCACATTACCCAGAGTCCTGTGCTTACAGCAGCATAGCCTCACATTACCCAGAGTCCTGTGCTTACAGCAGCATAGCCTCACATTACCCAGAGTCCTGTGCTTACAGCAGCATAGCCTCACATTACCCAGACTAGTCCTGTGCTTACAGCAGCATAGCCTCACATTACCCAGAATCCTGTGCTTACAGCAGCATAGCCTCACATTACCCAGACTAGTCCTGTGCTTACAGCAGCATAGCTTCACATTACCCAGAATCCTGTGCTTACAGCAGCATAGCCTCACATTACCCAGAGTCCTGTGCTTACAGCAGCATAGCCTCACATTACCCAGAGTCCTGTGCTTACAGCAGCATTGCCTCACATTACCCAGAGTCCTGTGCTTACAGCAGCATAGCCTCACATTACCCAGAATCCTGTGCTTACAGCAGCATAGCCTCACATTACCCAGAGTCCTGTACTTACAGCAGCATAGCCTCACATTACCCAGAGTCCTGTGCTTACAGCAGCATAGCCTCACATTACCCAGAGTCCTGTGCTTACAGCAGCATTGCCTCACATTACCCAGAGTCCTGTGCTTACAGCAGCATAGCCTCACATTACCCAGACTAGTCCTGTGCTTACAGCAGTATAGCCTCACATTACCCAGAGTCCTGCGCTTACTGCAGCATAGCCTCACATTACCCAGAGTCCTGTGCTTACAGCAGCATAGCCTCACATTACCCAGAGTCCTGTGCTTACAGCAGCATTGCCTCACATTACCCAGAGTCCTGTGCTTACAGCAGCATAGCCTCACATTACCCAGAGTCCTGTGCTTACAGCAGCATAGCCTCACATTACCCAGACTAGTCCTGTGCTTACAGCAGTATAGCCTCACATTACCCAGAGTCCTGCGCTTACAGCAGCATAGCCTCACATTACCCAGAGTCCTGTGCTTACAGCAGCATAGCCTCACATTACCCAGAGTCCTGTGCTTACAGCAGCATAGCCTCACATTACCCAGAATCCTGTGCTTACAGCAGCATAGCCTCACATTACCCAGAGTCCTGTACTTACAGCAGCATAGCCTCACATTATCCAGAGTCCTGTGCTTACAGCAGCATAGCCTCACATTACCCAGAGTCCTGTGCTTACAGCAGCATAGCTTCACATTACCCAGAGTCCTGTGCTTACAGCAGCATAGCCTCACATTACCAAGAGTCCGGTGCTTACAGCAGCATAGCTTCACATTACCCAGAATCCTGTGCTTACAGCAGCATAGCCTCACATTACCCAGAGTCCTGTGCTTACAGCAGCATAGCCTCACATTACCCAGAGTCCTGTGCTTACAGCAGCATAGCCTCACATTACCCAGAGTCCTGTGCTTACAGCAGCATAGCCTCACATTACCCAGACTAGTCCTGTGCTTACAGCAGCATAGCCTCACATTACCCAGAATCCTGTGCTTACAGCAGCATAGCCTCACATTACCCAGACTAGTCCTGTGCTTACAGCAGCATAGCTTCACATTACCCAGAATCCTGTGCTTACAGCAGCATAGCCTCACATTACCCAGAGTCCTGTGCTTACAGCAGCATAGCCTCACATTACCCAGAGTCCTGTGCTTACAGCAGCATAGCCTCACATTACCCAGACTAGTCCTGTGCTTACAGCAGTATAGCCTCACATTACCCAGAGTCCTGCGCTTACTGCAGCATAGCCTCACATTACCCAGAGTCCTGTGCTTACAGCAGCATAGCCTCACATTACCCAGAGTCCTGTGCTTACAGCAGCATTGCCTCACATTACCCAGAGTCCTGTGCTTACAGCAGCATAGCCTCACATTACCCAGAGTCCTGTGCTTACAGCAGCATAGCCTCACATTACCCAGACTAGTCCTGTGCTTACAGCAGTATAGCCTCACATTACCCAGAGTCCTGCGCTTACAGCAGCATAGCCTCACATTACCCAGAGTCCTGTGCTTACAGCAGCATAGCCTCACATTACCCAGAGTCCTGTGCTTACAGCAGCATAGCTTCACATTACCCAGAATCCTGTGCTTACAACAGCATAGCCTCACATTACCCAGAGTCCTGTACTTACAGCAGCATAGCCTCACATTACCCAGAGTCCTGTGCTTACAGCAGCATAGCCTCACATTACCCAGAGTCCTGTGCTTACAGCAGCATAGCCTCACATTACCCAGAGTCCTGTGCTTACAGCAGCATAGCCTCACATTACCCAGAGTCCTGTGCTTACAGCAGCATAGCCTCACATTACCCAGAATCCTGTGCTTACAGCAGCATAGCCTCACATTACCCAGAGTCCTGTACTTACAGCAGCATAGCCTCACATTACCAAGAGTCTGGTGCTTACAGCAGCATAGCCTCACATTACCCAGAATCCTGTGCTTACAGCAGCATAGCTTCACATTACCCAGAGTCCTGTGCTTACAGCAGCATAGCCTCACATTACCCAGAGTCCTGTGCTTACAGCAGCATAGCCTCACATTACCCAGAGTCCTGTGCTTACAGCAGCATTGCCTCACATTACCCAGAGTCCTGTGCTTACAGCAGCATAGCCTCACATTACCCAGAGTCCTGTGCTTACAGCAGCATAGCCTCACATTACCCAGACTAGTCCTGTGCTTACAGCAGTATAGCCTCACATTACCCAGAGTCCTGCGCTTACAGCAGCATAGCCTCACATTACCCAGAGTCCTGTGCTTACAGCAGCATAGCCTCACATTACCCAGAGTCCTGTGCTTACAGCAGCATAGCCTCACATTACCCAGAGTCCTGTGCTTACAGCAGCATAGCCTCACATTATCCAGAGTCCTGTGCTTACAGCAGCATAGCCTCACATTACCCAGAGTCCTGTACTTACAGCAGCATTGCCTCACATTACCCAGAGTCCTGTGCTTACAGCAGCATAGCCTCACATTACCCAGACTAGTCCTGTGCTTACAGCAGTATAGCCTCACATTACCCAGAGTCCTGTGCTTACAGCAGCATAGCCTCACATTACCCAGAGTCCTGTGCTTACAGCAGCATTGCCTCACATTACCCAGACTAGTCCTGTACTTACAGCAGCATAGCCTCACATTACCCAGAGTCCTGTGCTTACTGCAGCATAGCCTCACATTACCCAGAGTCCTGTGCTTACAGCAGCATAGCCTCACATTACCCAGAGTCCTGTGCTTACAGCAGCATTGCCTCACATTACCCAGAGTCCTGTGCTTACAGCAGCATAGCCTCACATTACCCAGAGTCCTGTGCTTACAGCAGCATAGCCTCACATTACCCAGACTAGTCCTGTGCTTACAGCACTATAGCCTCACATTACCCAGAGTCCTGCGCTTACAGCAGCATAGCCTCACATTACCCAGAGTCCTGTGCTTACAGCAGCATAGCCTCACATTACCCAGAGTCCTGTGCTTACAGCAGCATAGCTTCACATTACCCAGAATCCTGTGCTTACAACAGCATAGCCTCACATTACCCAGAGTCCTGTACTTACAGCAGCATAGCCTCACATTACCCAGAGTCCTGTGCTTACAGCAGCATAGCCTCACATTACCCAGAGTCCTGTGCTTACAGCAGCATAGCCTCACATTACCCAGAGTCCCGTGCTTACAGCAGCATAGCCTCACATTACCCAGAGTCCTGTGCTTACAGCAGCATAGCCTCACATTACCCAGAATCCTGTGCTTACAGCAGCATAGCCTCACATTACCCAGAGTCCTGTACTTACAGCAGCATAGCCTCACATTACCAAGAGTCTGGTGCTTACAGCAGCATAGCCTCACATTACCCAGAATCCTGTGCTTACAGCAGCATAGCTTCACATTACCCAGAGTCCTGTGCTTACAGCAGCATAGCCTCACATTATCCAGAGTCCTGTGCTTACAGCAGCATAGCTTCACATTACCCAGAGTCCTGCGCTTACAGCAGCATAGCTTCACATTACCCAGAGTCCTGTGCTTACAGCAGCATAGCCTCACATTACCAAGAGTCCGGTGCTTACAGCAGCATAGCTTCACATTACCCAGAATCCTGTGCTTACAGCAGCATAGCCTCACATTAACCAGAGTCCTGTACTTACAGCAGCATAGCCTCACATTACCCAGAGTCCTGTGCTTACAGCAGCATAGCCTCACATTACCCAGAGTCCTGTGCTTACAGCAGCATAGCCTCACATTACCCAGAGTCCTGTGCTTACAGCAGCATAGCCTCACATTACTCAGACTAGTCCTGTGCTTACAGCAGCATAGCCTCACATTACCCAGACTAGTCCTGTTCTTACAGCAGCATAGCTTCACATTACCCAGAATCCTGTGCTTACAGCAGCATAGCCTCACATTGCCCAGAGTCCTGTGCTTACAGCAGCATAGCCTCACATTACCCAGAGTCCTGTGCTTACAGCAGCATAGCCTCACATTACCCAGAGTCCTGTGCTTACAGCAGCATAGCCTCACATTACCCAGAGTCCTGTGCTTACAGCAGCATAGCCTCACATTACCCAGAATCCTGTGCTTACAGCAGCATAGCCTCACATTACCCAGAGTCCTGTACTTACAGCAGCATAGCCTCACATTATCCAGAGTCCTGTGCTTACAGCAGCATAGCCTCACATTACCCAGAGTCCTGTGCTTACAGCAGCATAGCTTCACATTACCCAGAGTCCTGTGCTTACAGCAGCATAGCCTCACATTATCCAGAGTCCTGTGCTTACAGCAGCATAGCCTCACATTACCCAGAGTCCTGTGCCTACAGCAGCATAGCCTCACATTACCCAGAGTCCTGTGCTTACAGCAGCATAGCTTCACATTACCCAGAGTCCTGCGCTTACAGCAGCATAGCTTCACATTACCCAGAGTCCTGTGCTTACAGCAGCATAGCCTCACATTACCAAGAGTCCGGTGCTTACAGCAGCATAGCTTCACATTACCCAGAATCCTGTGCTTACAGCAGCATAGCCTCACATTACCCAGAGTCCTGTACTTACAGCAGCATAGCCTCACATTACCCAGAATCCTGTGCTTACAGCAGCATAGCCTCACATTACCCAGAGTCCTGTGCTTACAGCAGCATAGCCTCACATTACCCAGAGTCCTGTGCTTACAGCAGCATAGCCTCACATTACCCAGAGTCCTGTGCTTACAGCAGCATAGCCTCACATTACTCAGACTAGTCCTGTGCTTACAGCAGCATAGCCTCACATTACCCAGACTAGTCCTGTTCTTACAGCAGCATAGCTTCACATTACCCAGAATCCTGTGCTTACAGCAGCATAGCCTCACATTACCCAGAGTCCTGTGCTTACAGCAGCATAGCCTCACATTACCCAGAGTCCTGTGCTTACAGCAGCATAGCTTCACATTACCCAGAATCCTGTGCTTACAACAGCATAGCCTCACATTACCCAGAGTCCTGTACTTACAGCAGCATAGCCTCATATTACCCAGAGTCCTGTGCTTACAGCAGCATAGCCTCACATTACCCAGAGTCCTGTGCTTACAGCAGCATAGCCTCACATTACCCAGAGTCCTGTGCTTACAGCAGCATAGCCTCACATTACCCAGAGTCCTGTGCTTACAGCAGCATAGCCTCACATTACCCAGAATCCTGTGCTTACAGCAGCATAGCCTCACATTACCCAGAGTCCTGTACTTACAGCAGCATAGCCTCACATTACCAAGAGTCTGGTGCTTACAGCAGCATAGCCTCACATTACCCAGAATCCTGTGCTTACAGCAGCATAGCTTCACATTACCCAGAGTCCTGTGCTTACAGCAGCATAGCCTCACATTATCCAGAGTCCTGTGCTTACAGCAGCATAGCCTCACATTACCCAGAGTCCTGTGCTTACAGCAGCATAGCTTCACATTACCCAGAGTCCTGTGCTTACAGCAGCATAGCCTCACATTACCAAGAGTCCGGTGCTTACAGCAGCATAGCTTCACATTACCCAGAATCCTGTGCTTACAGCAGCATAGCCTCACATTACCCAGAGTCCTGTACTTACAGCAGCATAGCCTCACATTACCCAGAGTCCTGTGCTTACAGCAGCATAGCCTCACATTACCCAGAGTCCTGTGCTTACAGCAGCATAGCCTCACATTACCCAGAGTCCTGTGCTTACAGCAGCATAGCCTCACATTACCCAGAGTCCTGTGCTTACAGCAGCATAGCTTCACATTACCCAGAATCCTGTGCTTACAACAGCATAGCTTCACATTACCCAGAGTCCTGTGCTTACAGCAGCATAGCCTCACATTACCCAGAGTCCTGTGCTTACAGCAGCATAGCCTCACATTACCCAGAGTCCTGTGCTTACAGCAGCATATCCTCACATTACCCAGAATCCTGTGCTTACAGCAGCATAGCCTCACATTACCCAGAGTCCTGTACTTACAGCAGCATAGCCTCACATTACCCAGAGTCCTGTGCTTACAGCAGCATAGCCTCACATTACCCAGAGTCCTGTGCTTACAGCAGCATAGCCTCACATTATCCAGAGTCCTGTGCTTACAGCAGCATAGCCTCACATTACCCAGAGTCCTGTGCTTACAGCAGCATAGCTTCACATTACCCAGAGTCCTGTGCTTACAGCAGCATAGCCTCACATTACCAAGAGTCCGGTGCTTACAGCGGCATAGCTTCACATTACCCAGAATCCTGTGCTTACAGCAGCATAGCCTCACATTACCCAGAGTCCTGTGCTTACAGCAGCATAGCCTCACATTACCCAGAGTCCTGTGCTTACAGCAGCATAGCCTCACATTACCCAGAGTCCTGTGCTTACAGCAGCATAGCCTCACATTACCCAGACTAGTCCTGTGCTTACAGCAGCATAGCCTCACATTACCCAGAATCCTGTGCTTACAGCAGCATAGCCTCACATTACCCAGACTAGTCCTGTGCTTACAGCAGCATAGCTTCACATTACCCAGAATCCTGTGCTTACAGCAGCATAGCCTCACATTACCCAGAGTCCTGTGCTTACAGCAGCATAGCCTCACATTACCCAGAGTCCTGTGCTTACAGCAGCATTGCCTCACATTACCCAGAGTCCTGTGCTTACAGCAGCATAGCCTCACATTACCCAGAATCCTGTGCTTACAGCAGCATAGCCTCACATTACCCAGAGTCCTGTACTTACAGCAGCATAGCCTCACATTACCCAGAGTCCTGTGCTTACAGCAGCATAGCCTCACATTACCCAGAGTCCTGTGCTTACAGCAGCATTGCCTCACATTACCCAGAGTCCTGTGCTTACAGCAGCATAGCCTCACATTACCCAGACTAGTCCTGTGCTTACAGCAGTATAGCCTCACATTACCCAGAGTCCTGCGCTTACTGCAGCATAGCCTCACATTACCCAGAGTCCTGTGCTTACAGCAGCATAGCCTCACATTACCCAGAGTCCTGTGCTTACAGCAGCATTGCCTCACATTACCCAGAGTCCTGTGCTTACAGCAGCATAGCCGCACATTACCCAGAGTCCTGTGCTTACAGCAGCATAGCCTCACATTACCCAGACTAGTCCTGTGCTTACAGCAGTATAGCCTCACATTACCCAGAGTCCTGCGCTTACAGCAGCATAGCCTCACATTACCCAGAGTCCTGTGCTTACAGCAGCATAGCCTCACATTACCCAGAGTCCTGTGCTTACAGCAGCATAGCTTCACATTACCCAGAATCCTGTGCTTACAACAGCATAGCCTCACATTACCCAGAGTCCTGTACTTACAGCAGCATAGCCTCACATTACCCAGAGTCCTGTGCTTACAGCAGCATAGCCTCACATTACCCAGAGTCCTGTGCTTACAGCAGCATAGCCTCACATTACCCAGAGTCCTGTGCTTACAGCAGCATAGCCTCACATTACCCAGAGTCCTGTGCTTACAGCAGCATAGCCTCACATTACCCAGAATCCTGTGCTTACAGCAGCATAGCCTCACATTACCCAGAGTCCTGTACTTACAGCAGCATAGCCTCACATTACCAAGAGTCTGGTGCTTACAGCAGCATAGCCTCACATTACCCAGAATCCTGTGCTTACAGCAGCATAGCTTCACATTACCCAGAGTCCTGTGCTTACAGCAGCATAGCCTCACATTACCCAGAGTCCTGTGCTTACAGCAGCATAGCCTCACATTACCCAGAGTCCTGTGCTTACAGCAGCATTGCCTCACATTACCCAGAGTCCTGTGCTTACAGCAGCATAGCCTCACATTACCCAGAGTCCTGTGCTTACAGCAGCATAGCCTCACATTACCCAGACTAGTCCTGTGCTTACAGCAGTATAGCCTCACATTACCCAGAGTCCTGCGCTTACAGCAGCATAGCCTCACATTACCCAGAGTCCTGTGCTTACAGCAGCATAGCCTCACATTACCCAGAGTCCTGTGCTTACAGCAGCATAGCCTCACATTACCCAGAGTCCTGTGCTTACAGCAGCATAGCCTCACATTATCCAGAGTCCTGTGCTTACAGCAGCATAGCCTCACATTACCCAGAGTCCTGTACTTACAGCAGCATTGCCTCACATTACCCAGAGTCCTGTGCTTACAGCAGCATAGCCTCACATTACCCAGACTAGTCCTGTGCTTACAGCAGTATAGCCTCACATTACCCAGAGTCCTGTGCTTACAGCAGCATAGCCTCACATTACCCAGAGTCCTGTGCTTACAGCAGCATTGCCTCACATTACCCAGACTAGTCCTGTACTTACAGCAGCATAGCCTCACATTACCCAGAGTCCTGTGCTTACTGCAGCATAGCCTCACATTACCCAGAGTCCTGTGCTTACAGCAGCATAGCCTCACATTACCCAGAGTCCTGTGCTTACAGCAGCATTGCCTCACATTACCCAGAGTCCTGTGCTTACAGCAGCATAGCCTCACATTACCCAGAGTCCTGTGTTTACAGCAGCATAGCCTCACATTACCCAGACTAGTCCTGTGCTTACAGCACTATAGCCTCACATTACCCAGAGTCCTGCGCTTACAGCAGCATAGCCTCACATTACCCAGAGTCCTGTGCTTACAGCAGCATAGCCTCACATTACCCAGAGTCCTGTGCTTACAGCAGCATAGCTTCACATTACCCAGAATCCTGTGCTTACAACAGCATAGCCTCACATTACCCAGAGTCCTGTACTTACAGCAGCATAGCCTTACATTACCCAGAGTCCTGTGCTTACAGCAGCATAGCCTCACATTACCCAGAGTCCTGTGCTTACAGCAGCATAGCCTCACATTACCCAGAGTCCCGTGCTTACAGCAGCATAGCCTCACATTACCCAGAGTCCTGTGCTTACAGCAGCATAGCCTCACATTACCCAGAATCCTGTGCTTACAGCAGCATAGCCTCACATTACCCAGAGTCCTGTACTTACAGCAGCATAGCCTCACATTACCAAGAGTCTGGTGCTTACAGCAGCATAGCCTCACATTACCCAGAATCCTGTGCTTACAGCAGCATAGCTTCACATTACCCAGAGTCCTGTGCTTACAGCAGCATAGCCTCACATTATCCAGAGTCCTGTGCTTACAGCAGCATAGCCTCACATTACCCAGAGTCCTGTGCTTACAGCAGCATAGCTTCACATTACCCAGAGTCCTGCGCTTACAGCAGCATAGCTTCACATTACCCAGAGTCCTGTGCTTACAGCAGCATAGCCTCACATTACCAAGAGTCCGGTGCTTACAGCAGCATAGCTTCACATTACCCAGAATCCTGTGCTTACAGCAGCATAGCCTCACATTAACCAGAGTCCTGTACTTACAGCAGCATAGCCTCACATTACCCAGAGTCCTGTGCTTACAGCAGCATAGCCTCACATTACCCAGAGTCCTGTGCTTACAGCAGCATAGCCTCACATTACCCAGAGTCCTGTGCTTACAGCAGCATAGCCTCACATTACTCAGACTAGTCCTGTGCTTACAGCAGCATAGCCTCACATTACCCAGACTAGTCCTGTTCTTACAGCAGCATAGCTTCACATTACCCAGAATCCTGTGCTTACAGCAGCATAGCCTCACATTACCCAGAGTCCTGTGCTTACAGCAGCATAGCCTCACATTACCCAGAGTCCTGTGCTTACAGCAGCATAGCCTCACATTACCCAGAGTCCTGTGCTTACAGCAGCATAGCCTCACATTACCCAGAGTCCTGTGCTTACAGCAGCATAGCCTCACATTACCCAGAATCCTGTGCTTACAGCAGCATAGCCTCACATTACCCAGAGTCCTGTACTTACAGCAGCATAGCCTCACATTATCCAGAGTCCTGTGCTTACAGCAGCATAGCCTCACATTACCCAGAGTCCTGTGCTTACAGCAGCATAGCTTCACATTACCCAGAGTCCTGTGCTTACAGCAGCATAGCCTCACATTATCCAGAGTCCTGTGCTTACAGCAGCATAGCCTCACATTACCCAGAGTCCTGTGCCTACAGCAGCATAGCCTCACATTACCCAGAGTCCTGTGCTTACAGCAGCATAGCTTCACATTACCCAGAGTCCTGCGCTTACAGCAGCATAGCTTCACATTACCCAGAGTCCTGTGCTTACAGCAGCATAGCCTCACATTACCAAGAGTCCGGTGCTTACAGCAGCATAGCTTCACATTACCCAGAATCCTGTGCTTACAGCAGCATAGCCTCACATTACCCAGAGTCCTGTACTTACAGCAGCATAGCCTCACATTACCCAGAATCCTGTGCTTACAGCAGCATAGCCTCACATTACCCAGAGTCCTGTGCTTACAGCAGCATAGCCTCACATTACCCAGAGTCCTGTGCTTACAGCAGCATAGCCTCACATTACCCAGAGTCCTGTGCTTACAGCAGCATAGCCTCACATTACTCAGACTAGTCCTGTGCTTACAGCAGCATAGCCTCACATTACCCAGACTAGTCCTGTTCTTACAGCAGCATAGCTTCACATTACCCAGAATCCTGTGCTTACAGCAGCATAGCCTCACATTACCCAGAGTCCTGTGCTTACAGCAGCATAGCCTCACATTACCCAGAGTCCTGTGCTTACAGCAGCATAGCTTCACATTACCCAGAATCCTGTGCTTACAACAGCATAGCCTCACATTACCCAGAGTCCTGTACTTACAGCAGCATAGCCTCACATTACCCAGAGTCCTGTGCTTACAGCAGCATAGCCTCACATTACCCAGAGTCCTGTGCTTACAGCAGCATAGCCTCACATTACCCAGAGTCCTGTGCTTACAGCAGCATAGCCTCACATTACCCAGAGTCCTGTGCTTACAGCAGCATAGCCTCACATTACCCAGAATCCTGTGCTTACAGCAGCATAGCCTCACATTACCCAGAGTCCTGTACTTACAGCAGCATAGCCTCACATTACCAAGAGTCTGGTGCTTACAGCAGCATAGCCTCACATTACCCAGAATCCTGTGCTTACAGCAGCATAGCTTCACATTACCCAGAGTCCTGTGCTTACAGCAGCATAGCCTCACATTATCCAGAGTCCTGTGCTTACAGCAGCATAGCCTCACATTACCCAGAGTCCTGTGCTTACAGCAGCATAGCTTCACATTACCCAGAGTCCTGTGCTTACAGCAGCATAGCCTCACATTACCAAGAGTCCGGTGCTTACAGCAGCATAGCTTCACATTACCCAGAATCCTGTGCTTACAGCAGCATAGCCTCACATTACCCAGAGTCCTGTACTTACAGCAGCATAGCCTCACATTACCCAGAGTCCTGTGCTTACAGCAGCATAGCCTCACATTACCCAGAGTCCTGTGCTTACAGCAGCATAGCCTCACATTACCCAGAGTCCTGTGCTTACAGCAGCATAGCCTCACATTACTCAGACTAGTCCTGTGCTTACAGCAGCATAGCCTCACATTACCCAGACTAGTCCTGTTCTTACAGCAGCATAGCTTCACATTACCCAGAATCCTGTGCTTACAGCAGCATAGCCTCACATTACCCAGAGTCCTGTGCTTACAGCAGCATAGCCTCACATTACCCAGAGTCCTGTGCTTACAGCAGCATTGCCTCACATTACCCAGACTCCTGTGCTTACAGCAGCATAGCTTCATATTACCCAGAATCCTGTGCTTACAACAGCATAGCCTCACATTACCCAGAGTCCTGTACTTACAGCAGCATAGCCTCACATTACCCAGAGTCCTGTGCTTACAGCAGCATAGCCTCACATTACCCAGAGTCCTGTGCTTACAGCAGCATAGCCTCACATTACCCAGACTAGTCCTGTGCTTACAGCAGCATAGCCTCACATTACCCAGAGTCCTGTGCTTACAGCAGCATAGACTCACATTACCCAGAGTCCTGTACTTACAGCAGCATAGCCTCACATTACCCAGAATCCTGTGCTTACAGCAGCATAGCCTCACATTACCCAGAGTCCTGTGCTTACAGCAGCAAAGCCTCACATTACCCAGACTAGTCCTGTGCTTACAGCAGCATAGCCTCACATTACCCAGACTAGTCCTGTACTTACAGCAGCATAGCTTCACATTACCCAGAATCCTGTGCTTACAGCAGCATAGCCTCACATTACCCAGACTAGTCCTGTACTTACAGCAGCATAGCCTCACATTACCCAGAGTCCTGTACTTACAGCAGCATAGCTTCACATTACCCAGAGTCCTGTGCTTACAGCAGCATAGCCTCACATTACCCAGAGTCCTGTGCTTACAGCAGCATAGCCTCACATTACCCAGAGTCCTGTACTTACAGCAGCATAGCCTCACATTACCCAGAATCCTGTGCTTACAACAGCATAGCCTCACATTACCCAGAATCCTGTGCTTACAGCAGCATAGCCTCACATTACCCAGAGTCCTGTGCTTACAGCAGCATAGCCTCACATTACCCGGAGTCCTGTGCTTACAGCAGCATAGCCTCACATTACCCGGAGTCCTGTACTTACAGCAGCATAGCCTCACATTACCCAGAGTCCTGTGCTTACAGCAGCATAGCCTCACATTACCCAGAGTCCTGTGCTTACAGCAGCATAGCCTCACATTACCCAGAATCCTGTGCTTACAGCAGCATAGCCTCACATTACCCGGAGTCCTGTGCTTACAGCAGCATAGCCTCACATTACCCAGAGTCCTGTGCTTACAGCAGCATAGCTTCACATTACCCAGAATCCTGTGCTTACAACAGCATAGCCTCACATTACCCAGAGTCCTGTACTTACAGCAGCGTAGCCTCACATTATCCAGAGTCCTGTGCTTACAGCAGCATAGCCTCACATTACCCAGAGTCCTGTGCTTACAGCAGCATAGCCTCACATTACCCAGAGTCCTGTGCTTACAGCAGCATAGCCTCACATTACCCAGAGTCCTGTGCTTACAGCAGCATAGCCTCACATTACCCAGAGTCCTGTACTTACAGCAGCATAGCCTCACATTACCCAGAGTCCTGTGCTTACAGCAGCATAGCCTCACATTACCCAGAGTCCTGTGCTTACAGCAGCATAGCCTCACATTACCCAGAGTCCTGTGCTTACAGCAGCATAGCCTCACATTACCCAGAGTCCTGTGCTTACAGCAGCATAGCCTCACATTACCCAGAGTCCTGTGCTTACAGCAGCATAGCCTCACATTACCCAGAGTCCTGTACTTACAGCAGCATAGCCTCACATTAC
The DNA here is from genome assembly GCF_046119375.1 of Phyllobates terribilis. Lineage (NCBI taxonomy): Eukaryota > Metazoa > Chordata > Amphibia > Anura > Dendrobatidae > Phyllobates > Phyllobates terribilis. Next base: position 13,895,496 of record NW_027362785.1, on the reverse strand, counting down.
CCAGAGTCCTGTGCTTACAGCAGCATAGCCTCACATTACCCAGAGTCCTGTGCTTACAGCAGCATAGCCTCACATTATCCAGAGTCCTGTGCTTACAGCAGCATAGCCTCACATTACCCAGAGTCCTGTGCTTACAGCAGCATAGCTTCACATTACCCAGAGTCCTGTGCTCACAGCAGCATAGCCTCACATTACCCAGAGTCCTGTGCTTACAGCAGCATAGCCTCACATTACCCAGAGTCCTGTGCTTACAGCAGCATAGCTTCACATTACCCAGAGTCCTGTGCTTACAGCAGCATAGCCTCACATTACCCAGAGTCCTGTGCTTACAGCAGCATTGCCTCACATTACCCAGAGTCCTGTGCTTACAGCAGCATAGCCTCACATTACCCAGACTAGTCCTGTGCTTACAGCAGTATAGCCTCACATTACCCAGAGTCCTGCGCTTACTGCAGCATAGCCTCACATTACCCAGAGTCCTGTGCTTACAGCAGCATAGCCTCACATTACCCAGAGTCCTGTGCTTACAGCAGTATAGCCTCACATTACCCAGAGTCCTGCGCTTACAGCAGCATAGCCTCACATTACCCAGAGTCCTGTGCTTACAGCAGCATAGCTTCACATTACCCAGAGTCCTGTGCTTACAGCAGCATAGCCTCACATTACCCAGAGTCCTGTACTTACAGCAGCATAGCCTCACATTACCCAGAGTCCTGTGCTTACAGCAGCATAGCCTCACATTACCCAGAGTCCTGTGCTTACAGCAGCAAAGCCTCACATTACCCAGACTAGTCCTGTGCTTACAGCAGCATAGCCTCACATTACCCAGACTAGTCCTGTACTTACAGCAGCATAGCTTCACATTACCCAGAATCCTGTGCTTACAGCAGCATAGCCTCACATTACTCAGAGTCCTGTACTTACAGCAGCATAGCCTCACATTACCCAGAGTCCTGTGCTTACAGCAGCATAGCCTCACATTACCCGGAGTCCTGTACTTACAGCAGCATAGCCTCACATTACCCAGAGTCCTGTGCTTACAGCAGCATAGCCTCACATTACCCAGAGTCCTGTACTTACAGCAGCATAGCCTCACATTACCCAGAATCCTGTGCTTACAGCAGCATAGCCTCACATTACCCGGAGTCCTGTGCTTACAGCAGCATAGCCTCACATTACCCGGAGTCCTGTACTTACAGCAGCATAGCCTCACATTACCCAGAGTCCTGTGCTTACAGCAGCATAGCCTCACATTACCCAGAGTCCTGTGCTTACAGCAGCATAGCCTCACATTACCCAGAGTCCTGTGCTTACAGCAGCATAGCCTCACATTACCCAGAATCCTGTGCTTACAGCAGCATAGCCTCACATTACCCGGAGTCCTGTGCTTACAGCAGCATAGCCTCACATTACCCAGAGTCCTGTGCTTACAGCAGCATAGCTTCACATTACCCAGAATCCTGTGCTTACAACAGCATAGCCTCACATTACCCAGAGTCCTGTACTTACAGCAGCGTAGCCTCACATTATCCAGAGTCCTGTGCTTACAGCAGCATAGCCTCACATTACCCAGAGTCCTGTGCTTACAGTAGCATAGCCTCACATTACCCAGAGTCCTGTGCTTACAGCAGCATAGCCTCACATTACCCAGAGTCCTGCGCTTACAGCAGCATAGCCTCACATTACCCAGAGTCCTGTGCTTACAGCAGCATAGCCTCACATTACCCAGAGTCCTGTGCTTACAGCAGCATAGCCTCACATTACCCAGAGTCCTGTGCTTACAGCAGCATAGCTTCACATTACCCAGAATCCTGTGCTTACAGCAGCATAGCCTCACATTACCCAGAGTCCTGCGCTTACAGCAGCATAGCCTCACATTACCCAGAGTCCTGTGCTTACAGCAGCATAGCCTCACATTACCCAGACTAGTCCTGTACTTACAGCAGCATAGCCTCACATTACCCAGAGTCCTGTGCTTACAGCAGTATAGCCTCACATTACCCAGAGTCCTGTGCTTACAGCAGCATAGCCTCACATTACCCAGAGTCCTGTGCTTACAGCAGCATAGCCTCACATTACCCAGACTAGTCCTGTACTTACAGCAGCATAGCCTCACATTACCCAGAGTCCTGTGCTTACAGCAGTATAGCCTCACATTACCCAGAGTCCTGTGCTTACAGCAGCATAGCCTCACATTACCCAGAGTCCTGTGCTTACAGCAGTATAGCCTCACATTACCCAGAATCCTGTGCTTACAGCAGCATAGCTTCACATTACCCAGAATCCTGTGCTTACAACAGCATAGCCTCACATTACCCAGAGTCCTGTACTTACAGCAGCGTAGCCTCACATTATCCAGAGTCCTGTGCTTACAGCAGCATAGCCTCACATTACCCAGAGTCCTGTGCTTACAGCAGCATAGCCTCACATTACCCAGAGTCCTGTGCTTACAGCAGCATAGCCTCACATTACCCAGAGTCCTGCGCTTACAGCAGCATAGCCTCACATTACCCAGAGTCCTGTGCTTACAGCAGCATAGCCTCACATTACCCAGAGTCCTGTGCTTACAGCAGCATAGCCTCACATTACCCAGAGTCCTGTGCTTACAGCAGCATAGCTTCACATTACCCAGAATCCTGTGCTTACAGCAGCATAGCCTCACATTACCCAGAGTCCTGCGCTTACAGCAGCATAGCCTCACATTACCCAGAGTCCTGTGCTTACAGCAGCATAGCCTCACATTACCCAGACTAGTCCTGTACTTACAGCAGCATAGCCTCACATTACCCAGAGTCCTGTGCTTACAGCAGTATAGCCTCACATTACCCAGAGTCCTGTGCTTACAGCAGCATAGCCTCACATTACCCAGAGTCCTGTGCTTACAGCAGCATAGCCTCACATTACCCAGACTAGTCCTGTACTTACAGCAGCATAGCCTCACATTACCCAGAGTCCTGTGCTTACAGCAGTATAGCCTCACATTACCCAGAGTCCTGTGCTTACAGCAGCATAGCCTCACATTACCCAGAGTCCTGTGCTTACAGCAGTATAGCCTCACATTACCCAGAATCCTGTGCTTACAGCAGCATAGCTTCACATTACCCAGAATCCTGTGCTTACAACAGCATAGCCTCACATTACCCAGAGTCCTGTACTTACAGCAGCGTAGCCTCACATTATCCAGAGTCCTGTGCTTACAGCAGCATAGCCTCACATTACCCAGAGTCCTGTGCTTACAGCAGCATAGCCTCACATTACCCAGAGTCCTGTGCTTACAGCAGCATAGCCTCACATTACCCAGAGTCCTGCGCTTACAGCAGCATAGCCTCACATTACCCAGAGTCCTGTGCTTACAGCAGCATAGCCTCACATTACCCAGAGTCCTGTGCTTACAGCAGCATAGCCTCACATTACCCAGAGTCCTGTGCTTACAGCAGCATAGCCTCACATTACCCAGAATCCTGTGCTTACAGCAGCATAGCCTCACATTACCCAGAGTCCTGCGCTTACAGCAGCATAGCCTCACATTACCCAGAGTCCTGTGCTTACAGCAGCATAGCCTCACATTACCCAGAGTCCTGCGCTTACAGCAGCATAGCCTCACATTACCCAGAGTCCTGTACTTACAGCAGCATAGCCTCACATTACCCAGAGTCCTGTGCTTACAGCAGCATAGCCTCACATTACCCAGACTAGTCCTGTACTTACAGCAGCATAGCCTCACATTACCCAGAGTCCTGTGCTTACAGCAGTATAGCCTCACATTACCCAGAGTCCTGTGCTTACAGCAGCATAGCCTCACATTATCCAGAGTCCTGTGCTTACAGCAGCATAGCCTCACATTACCCAGACTAGTCCTGTACTTACAGCAGCATAGCCTCACATTACCCAGAGTCCTGTGCTTACAGCAGCATAGCCTCACATTACCCAGAGTCCTGTGCTTACAGCAGCATAGCCTCACATTACCCAGAGTCCTGTGCTTACAGCAGCATAGCTTCACATTACCCAGAATCCTGTGCTTACAGCAGCATAGCCTCACATTACCCAGAGTCCTGCGCTTACAGCAGCATAGCCTCACATTACCCAGAGTCCTGTGCTTACAGCAGCATAGCCTCACATTACCCAGACTAGTCCTGTACTTACAGCAGCATAGCCTCACATTACCCAGAGTCCTGTGCTTACAGCAGTATAGCCTCACATTACCCAGAGTCCTGTGCTTACAGCAGCATAGCCTCACATTACCCAGAGTCCTGTGCTTACAGCAGCATAGCCTCACATTACCCAGAGTCCTGTGCTTACAGCAGTATAGCCTCACATTACCCAGAATCCTGTGCTTACAGCAGCATAGCTTCACATTACCCAGAATCCTGTGCTTACAACAGCATAGCCTCACATTACCCAGAGTCCTGTACTTACAGCAGCGTAGCCTCACATTATCCAGAGTCCTGTGCTTACAGCAGCATAGCCTCACATTACCCAGAGTCCTGTGCTTACAGCAGCATAGCCTCACATTACCCAGAGTCCTGTGCTTACAGCAGCATAGCCTCACATTACCCAGAGTCCTGCGCTTACAGCAGCATAGCCTCACATTACCCAGAGTCCTGTGCTTACAGCAGCATAGCCTCACATTACCCAGAGTCCTGTGCTTACAGCAGCATAGCCTCACATTACCCAGAGTCCTGTGCTTACAGCAGCATAGCCTCACATTACCCAGAATCCTGTGCTTACAGCAGCATAGCCTCACATTACCCAGAGTCCTGCGCTTACAGCAGCATAGCCTCACATTACCCAGAGTCCTGTGCTTACAGCAGCATAGCCTCACATTACCCAGAGTCCTGTGCTTACAGCAGCATAGCCTCACATTACCCAGAATCCTGTGCTTACAGCAGCATAGCCTCACATTACCCAGAGTCCTGTGCTTACAGCAGCATAGCCTCACATTACCCAGAGTCCTGTGCTTACAGCAGCATAGCTTCACATTACCCAGAATCCTGTGCTTACAGCAGCATAGCCTCACATTACCCAGAGTCCTGCGCTTACAGCAGCATAGCCTCACATTACCCAGAGTCCTGTGCTTACAGCAGCATAGCCTCACATTACCCAGACTAGTCCTGTACTTACAGCAGCATAGCCTCACATTACCCAGAGTCCTGTGCTTACAGCAGTATAGCCTCACATTACCCAGAGTCCTGTGCTTACAGCAGCATAGCCTCACATTACCCAGAGTCCTGTGCTTACAGCAGCATAGCCTCACATTACCCAGACTAGTCCTGTACTTACAGCAGCATAGCCTCACATTACCCAGAGTCCTGTGCTTACAGCAGTATAGCCTCACATTACCCAGAGTCCTGTGCTTACAGCAGCATAGCCTCACATTACCCAGAGTCCTGTGCTTACAGCAGTATAGCCTCACATTACCCAGAATCCTGTGCTTACAGCAGCATAGCTTCACATTACCCAGAATCCTGTGCTTACAACAGCATAGCCTCACATTACCCAGAGTCCTGTACTTACAGCAGCGTAGCCTCACATTATCCAGAGTCCTGTGCTTACAGCAGCATAGCCTCACATTACCCAGAGTCCTGTGCTTACAGCAGCATAGCCTCACATTACCCAGAGTCCTGTGCTTACAGCAGCATAGCCTCACATTACCCAGAGTCCTGCGCTTACAGCAGCATAGCCTCACATTACCCAGAGTCCTGTGCTTACAGCAGCATAGCCTCACATTACCCAGAGTCCTGTGCTTACAGCAGCATAGCCTCACATTACCCAGAGTCCTGTGCTTACAGCAGCATAGCCTCACATTACCCAGAATCCTGTGCTTACAGCAGCATAGCCTCACATTACCCAGAGTCCTGCGCTTACAGCAGCATAGCCTCACATTACCCAGAGTCCTGTGCTTACAGCAGCATAGCCTCACATTACCCAGAGTCCTGCGCTTACAGCAGCATAGCCTCACATTACCCAGAGTCCTGTACTTACAGCAGCATAGCCTCACATTACCCAGAGTCCTGTGCTTACAGCAGCATAGCCTCACATTACCCAGACTAGTCCTGTACTTACAGCAGCATAGCCTCACATTACCCAGAGTCCTGTGCTTACAGCAGTATAGCCTCACATTACCCAGAGTCCTGTGCTTACAGCAGCATAGCCTCACATTATCCAGAGTCCTGTGCTTACAGCAGCATAGCCTCACATTACCCAGACTAGTCCTGTACTTACAGCAGCATAGCCTCACATTACCCAGAGTCCTGTGCTTACAGCAGCATAGCCTCACATTACCCAGAGTCCTGTGCTTACAGCAGCATAGCCTCACATTACCCAGAGTCCTGTGCTTACAGCAGCATAGCTTCACATTACCCAGAATCCTGTGCTTACAGCAGCATAGCCTCACATTACCCAGAGTCCTGCGCTTACAGCAGCATAGCCTCACATTACCCAGAGTCCTGTGCTTACAGCAGCATAGCCTCACATTACCCAGACTAGTCCTGTACTTACAGCAGCATAGCCTCACATTACCCAGAGTCCTGTGCTTACAGCAGCATAGCCTCACATTACCCAGACTAGTCCTGTACTTACAGCAGCATAGCCTCACATTACCCAGAGTCCTGTGCTTACAGCAGTATAGCCTCACATTACCCAGAGTCCTGTGCTTACAGCAGCATAGCCTCACATTACCCAGAGTCCTGTGCTTACAGCAGTATAGCCTCACATTACCCAGAATCCTGTGCTTACAGCAGCATAGCTTCACATTACCCAGAATCCTGTGCTTACAACAGCATAGCCTCACATTACCCAGAGTCCTGTACTTACAGCAGCGTAGCCTCACATTATCCAGAGTCCTGTGCTTACAGCAGCATAGCCTCACATTACCCAGAGTCCTGTGCTTACAGCAGCATAGCCTCACATTACCCAGAGTCCTGTGCTTACAGCAGCATAGCCTCACATTACCCAGAGTCCTGCGCTTACAGCAGCATAGCCTCACATTACCCAGAGTCCTGTGCTTACAGCAGCATAGCCTCACATTACCCAGAGTCCTGTGCTTACAGCAGCATAGCCTCACATTACCCAGAGTCCTGTGCTTACAGCAGCATAGCTTCACATTACCCAGAATCCTGTGCTTACAGCAGCATAGCCTCACATTACCCAGAGTCCTGCGCTTACAGCAGCATAGCCTCACATTACCCAGAGTCCTGTGCTTACAGCAGCATAGCCTCACATTACCCAGACTAGTCCTGTACTTACAGCAGCATAGCCTCACATTACCCAGAGTCCTGTGCTTACAGCAGTATAGCCTCACATTACCCAGAGTCCTGTGCTTACAGCAGCATAGCCTCACATTACCCAGAGTCCTGTGCTTACAGCAGCATAGCCTCACATTACCCAGACTAGTCCTGTACTTACAGCAGCATAGCCTCACATTACCCAGAGTCCTGTGCTTACAGCAGTATAGCCTCACATTACCCAGAGTCCTGTGCTTACAGCAGCATAGCCTCACATTACCCAGAGTCCTGTGCTTACAGCAGTATAGCCTCACATTACCCAGAATCCTGTGCTTACAGCAGCATAGCTTCACATTACCCAGAATCCTGTGCTTACAACAGCATAGCCTCACATTACCCAGAGTCCTGTACTTACAGCAGCGTAGCCTCACATTATCCAGAGTCCTGTGCTTACAGCAGCATAGCCTCACATTACCCAGAGTCCTGTGCTTACAGCAGCATAGCCTCACATTACCCAGAGTCCTGTGCTTACAGCAGCATAGCCTCACATTACCCAGAGTCCTGCGCTTACAGCAGCATAGCCTCACATTACCCAGAGTCCTGTGCTTACAGCAGCATAGCCTCACATTACCCAGAGTCCTGTGCTTACAGCAGCATAGCCTCACATTACCCAGAGTCCTGTGCTTACAGCAGCATAGCCTCACATTACCCAGAATCCTGTGCTTACAGCAGCATAGCCTCACATTACCCAGAGTCCTGCGCTTACAGCAGCATAGCCTCACATTACCCAGAGTCCTGTGCTTACAGCAGCATAGCCTCACATTACCCAGAGTCCTGCGCTTACAGCAGCATAGCCTCACATTACCCAGAGTCCTGTACTTACAGCAGCATAGCCTCACATTACCCAGAGTCCTGTGCTTACAGCAGCATAGCCTCACATTACCCAGACTAGTCCTGTACTTACAGCAGCATAGCCTCACATTACCCAGAGTCCTGTGCTTACAGCAGTATAGCCTCACATTACCCAGAGTCCTGTGCTTACAGCAGCATAGCCTCACATTATCCAGAGTCCTGTGCTTACAGCAGCATAGCCTCACATTACCCAGACTAGTCCTGTACTTACAGCAGCATAGCCTCACATTACCCAGAGTCCTGTGCTTACAGCAGCATAGCCTCACATTACCCAGAGTCCTGTGCTTACAGCAGCATAGCCTCACATTACCCAGAGTCCTGTGCTTACAGCAGCATAGCTTCACATTACCCAGAATCCTGTGCTTACAGCAGCATAGCCTCACATTACCCAGAGTCCTGCGCTTACAGCAGCATAGCCTCACATTACCCAGAGTCCTGTGCTTACAGCAGCATAGCCTCACATTACCCAGACTAGTCCTGTACTTACAGCAGCATAGCCTCACATTACCCAGAGTCCTGTGCTTACAGCAGTATAGCCTCACATTACCCAGAGTCCTGTGCTTACAGCAGCATAGCCTCACATTACCCAGAGTCCTGTGCTTACAGCAGCATAGCCTCACATTACCCAGAGTCCTGTGCTTACAGCAGTATAGCCTCACATTACCCAGAATCCTGTGCTTACAGCAGCATAGCTTCACATTACCCAGAATCCTGTGCTTACAACAGCATAGCCTCACATTACCCAGAGTCCTGTACTTACAGCAGCGTAGCCTCACATTATCCAGAGTCCTGTGCTTACAGCAGCATAGCCTCACATTACCCAGAGTCCTGTGCTTACAGCAGCATAGCCTCACATTACCCAGAGTCCTGTGCTTACAGCAGCATAGCCTCACATTACCCAGAGTCCTGCGCTTACAGCAGCATAGCCTCACATTACCCAGAGTCCTGTGCTTACAGCAGCATAGCCTCACATTACCCAGAGTCCTGTGCTTACAGCAGCATAGCCTCACATTACCCAGAGTCCTGTGCTTACAGCAGCATAGCCTCACATTACCCAGAATCCTGTGCTTACAGCAGCATAGCCTCACATTACCCAGAGTCCTGCGCTTACAGCAGCATAGCCTCACATTACCCAGAGTCCTGTGCTTACAGCAGCATAGCCTCACATTACCCAGAGTCCTGTGCTTACAGCAGCATAGCCTCACATTACCCAGAATCCTGTGCTTACAGCAGCATAGCCTCACATTACCCAGAGTCCTGTGCTTACAGCAGCATAGCCTCACATTACCCAGAGTCCTGTGCTTACAGCAGCATAGCTTCACATTACCCAGAATCCTGTGCTTACAGCAGCATAGCCTCACATTACCCAGAGTCCTGCGCTTACAGCAGCATAGCCTCACATTACCCAGAGTCCTGTGCTTACAGCAGCATAGCCTCACATTACCCAGACTAGTCCTGTACTTACAGCAGCATAGCCTCACATTACCCAGAGTCCTGTGCTTACAGCAGTATAGCCTCACATTACCCAGAGTCCTGTGCTTACAGCAGCATAGCCTCACATTACCCAGAGTCCTGTGCTTACAGCAGCATAGCCTCACATTACCCAGACTAGTCCTGTACTTACAGCAGCATAGCCTCACATTACCCAGAGTCCTGTGCTTACAGCAGTATAGCCTCACATTACCCAGAGTCCTGTGCTTACAGCAGCATAGCCTCACATTACCCAGAGTCCTGTGCTTACAGCAGTATAGCCTCACATTACCCAGAATCCTGTGCTTACAGCAGCATAGCTTCACATTACCCAGAATCCTGTGCTTACAACAGCATAGCCTCACATTACCCAGAGTCCTGTACTTACAGCAGCGTAGCCTCACATTATCCAGAGTCCTGTGCTTACAGCAGCATAGCCTCACATTACCCAGAGTCCTGTGCTTACAGCAGCATAGCCTCACATTACCCAGAGTCCTGTGCTTACAGCAGCATAGCCTCACATTACCCAGAGTCCTGCGCTTACAGCAGCATAGCCTCACATTACCCAGAGTCCTGTGCTTACAGCAGCATAGCCTCACATTACCCAGAGTCCTGTGCTTACAGCAGCATAGCCTCACATTACCCAGAGTCCTGTGCTTACAGCAGCATAGCCTCACATTACCCAGAATCCTGTGCTTACAGCAGCATAGCCTCACATTACCCAGAGTCCTGCGCTTACAGCAGCATAGCCTCACATTACCCAGAGTCCTGTGCTTACAGCAGCATAGCCTCACATTACCCAGAGTCCTGCGCTTACAGCAGCATAGCCTCACATTACCCAGAGTCCTGTACTTACAGCAGCATAGCCTCACATTACCCAGAGTCCTGTGCTTACAGCAGCATAGCCTCACATTACCCAGACTAGTCCTGTACTTACAGCAGCATAGCCTCACATTACCCAGAGTCCTGTGCTTACAGCAGTATAGCCTCACATTACCCAGAGTCCTGTGCTTACAGCAGCATAGCCTCACATTATCCAGAGTCCTGTGCTTACAGCAGCATAGCCTCACATTACCCAGACTAGTCCTGTACTTACAGCAGCATAGCCTCACATTACCCAGAGTCCTGTGCTTACAGCAGCATAGCCTCACATTACCCAGAGTCCTGTGCTTACAGCAGCATAGCCTCACATTACCCAGAGTCCTGTGCTTACAGCAGCATAGCTTCACATTACCCAGAATCCTGTGCTTACAGCAGCATAGCCTCACATTACCCAGAGTCCTGCGCTTACAGCAGCATAGCCTCACATTACCCAGAGTCCTGTGCTTACAGCAGCATAGCCTCACATTACCCAGACTAGTCCTGTACTTACAGCAGCATAGCCTCACATTACCCAGAGTCCTGTGCTTACAGCAGTATAGCCTCACATTACCCAGAGTCCTGTGCTTACAGCAGCATAGCCTCACATTACCCAGAGTCCTGTGCTTACAGCAGCATAGCCTCACATTACCCAGAGTCCTGTGCTTACAGCAGTATAGCCTCACATTACCCAGAATCCTGTGCTTACAGCAGCATAGCTTCACATTACCCAGAATCCTGTGCTTACAACAGCATAGCCTCACATTACCCAGAGTCCTGTACTTACAGCAGCGTAGCCTCACATTACCCAGAGTCCTGTGCTTACAGCAGCATAGCCTCACATTACCCAGAGTCCTGTGCTTACAGCAGCATAGCCTCACATTACCCAGAGTCCTGCGCTTACAGCAGCATAGCCTCACATTACCCAGAGTCCTGTGCTTACAGCAGCATAGCCTCACATTACCCAGAGTCCTGTGCTTACAGCAGCATAGCCTCACATTACCCAGAGTCCTGTGCTTACAGCAGCATAGCCTCACATTACCCAGAGTCCTGTGCTTACAGCAGCATAGCCTCACATTACCCAGAGTCCTGCGCTTACAGCAGCATAGCCTCACATTACCCAGAGTCCTGTGCTTACAGCAGCATAGCCTCACATTATCCAGAGTCCTGTGCTTACAGCAGCATAGCCTCACATTACCCAGAGTCCTGTGCTTACAGCAGCATAGCCTCACATTACCCAGAGTCCTGTGCTTACAGCAGCATAGCCTCACATTACCCAGAGTCCTGCGCTTACAGCAGCATAGCCTCACATTACCCAGAGTCCTGTGCTTACAGCAGCATAGCCTCACATTACCCAGAGTCCTGTGCTTACAGCAGCATAGCCTCACATTACCCAGAGTCCTGTGCTTACAGCAGCATAGCCTCACATTACCCAGAATCCTGTGCTTACAGCAGCATAGCCTCACATTACCCAGAGTCCTGCGCTTACAGCAGCATAGCCTCACATTACCCAGAGTCCTGTGCTTACAGCAGCATAGCCTCACATTACCCAGAGTCCTGTGCTTACAGCAGCATAGCCTCACATTACTCAGATGTCTTGATCTCTTCCTCTATCACAGCACCACTATTTATTGCTCGGTAAAATTTAGACAAAAAGAAGGAACAAGCGGCACAGACTCGGGGGGCAGATAAGCGGCACAGACTCGGGGGGCAGATAAGCGGCACAGACTCGGGGGGCAGATAAGCGGCACAGACTCGGGGGGCAGATAAGCGGCACAGACTCGGGGGGCAGATAAGCGGCACAGACTCGGGGGGCAGATAAGCGGCACAGACTCGGGGGGCTGATAAGCGGCACAGACTCGGGGGGCAGATAAGCGGCACAGACTCGGGGGGGCAAATAAGCGGCACAGACTCGGGGGGCTGATAAGCGGCACAGACTCGGGGGGCAGATAAGCGGCACAGACTCGGGGGGCAGATAAGCGGCACAGACGATGTGATGGTGCGGGAAGAGTCGGTGTTCTCTTAGTAGATAAAGGTCTCTTCCTTCAGTCGCCCGGCGCTCAAAGCCCGGTCCCGGAGCCCCGCGTGCCGGAGGGCAGAGGTCACGACTGCTCTTTTACACACGAGTCTTTGTTCCTCTTCCAAATCAGCGGGGAAGTTTTTCCTCCGGTTCCTTAAGCGCCCGGCAGGAGAGTTCACTTTCCCCATCGTTAACCTTCGCCGTCCCCCCGCATTGTGTGCCGGCGCGCTCCTCGTACAGGTGGATCCGGCGCAGCACGAGCGACTGAAGGCAGAAGCCGCCGCTGCCGCTTTCATCTGCTCTCCTGAATAGCGGAGATTATCAAATGTCAAGGCAGAGCGTGGTGCGAGCGGGAGGGATGTGTGCTCCCCGCCGCCACCACCGCCCAGGTGTGCGCTCCCCGCCGCCACCACCGCCCAGGTGTGCGATCCCCGCCGAGCCACCGCCCAGGTGTGCGATCCCCGCCGCCACCACCGCCCAGGTGTGCGATCCCCGCCGAGCCACCGCCCAGGTGTGCGATCCCCGCCGCCACCACCGCCCAGGTGTGCGATCCCCGCCGCCACCACCGCCCAGGTGTGCGATCCCCGCCGAGCCACCGCCCAGGTGTGCGATCCCCGCCGAGCCACCGCCCAGGTGTGCGATCCCCGCCGAGCCACCGCCCAGGTGGGCGCCGAGCCTTCATGTGCCGCAGGACGGAGCCGGGAAACAAACTAACAAATGCGCCCCATTGATCGCAGACAAAGAGGGATTGAAGACGGATCTGTCTGCCGCTCCCGGCTTTGTTCATTCGCCTTCAAAGAGACGCGCGCTGCGGGGTCCTGAGACACCGAGGGGCCGACAGGAGGGGGGCTCCAGAAAGTGAACAAATACCGAACCATTAACGCCGAGCACGGCTGCGACCATCTGCAGACAGGTAATCATCTGCAGCATCTACCACTATCAATTATATGCAAGGAGCGATGCTCTGCAGACAGGTAATCATCTGCAGCATGTACCACTATCAATTATATGTAAGGAGCGATGCTCTGCAGACAGGTAATAATCTGCAGCATGTACCACTATCAATTATATGTAAGGAGCGATGCTCTGCAGACAGGTAATAATCTGCAGCATGTACCACTATCAATGTGAGGAGGTGGAGGAGCGATGCTCTGCAGACAGGTAATAATCTGCAGCATGTACCACTATCAATTATATGTAAGGAGCGATGCTCTGCAGACAGGTAATAATCTGCAGCATGTACCACTATCAATGTGAGGAGGTGGAGGAGCGATGCTCTGCAGACAGGTAATAATCTGCAGCATGTACCACTATCAATTATATGTAAGGAGCGATGCTCTGCAGACAGGTAATAATCTGCAGCATCTACCACTATCAATGTGAGGAGGTGGAGGAGCGATGCTCTGCAGACAGGTAATAATCTGCAGCATCTACCACTATCAATTATATGCAAGGAGCGATGCTCTGCAGACAGGTAATCATCTGCAGCATCTACCACTATCAATTATATGTAAGGAGCGATGCTCTGCAGACAGGTAATAATCTGCAGCATGTACCACTATCAATTATATGTAAGGAGCGATGCTCTGCAGACAGGTAATAATCTGCAGCATGTACCACTATCAATGTGAGGAGGTGGAGGAGCGATGCTCTGCAGACAGGTAATAATCTGCAGCATGTACCACTATCAATTATATGTAAGGAGCGATGCTCTGCAGACAGGTAATAATCTGCAGCATGTACCACTATCAATGTGAGGTGGAGGAGCGATGCTCTGCAGACAGGTAATAATCTGCAGCATGTACCACTATCAATTATATGTAAGGAGCGATGCTCTGCAGACAGGTAATAATCTGCAGCATCTACCACTATCAATGTGAGGAGGTGGAGGAGCGATGCTCTGCAGACAGGTAATAATCTGCAGCATCTACCACTATCAATTATATGCAAGGAGCGATGCTCTGCAGACAGGTAATCATCTGCAGCATCTACCACTATCAATTATATGTAAGGAGCGATGCTCTGCAGACAGGTAATAATCTGCAGCATGTACCACTATCAATTATATGTAAGGAGCGATGCTCTGCAGACAGGTAATAATCTGCAGCATGTACCACTATCAATGTGAGGAGGTGGAGGAGCGATGCTCTGCAGACAGGTAATAATCTGCAGCATGTACCACTATCAATTATATGTAAGGAGCGATGCTCTGCAGACAGGTAATAATCTGCAGCATGTACCACTATCAATGTGAGGAGGTGGAGGAGCGATGCTCTGCAGACAGGTAATAATCTGCAGCATGTACCACTATCAATTATATGTAAGGAGCGATGCTCTGCAGACAGGTAATAATCTGCAGCATCTACCACTATCAATGTGAGGAGGTGGAGGAGCGATGCTCTGCAGACAGGTAATAATCTGCAGCATCTACCACTATCAATTATATGTAAGGAGCGATGCTCTGCAGACAGGTAATAATCTGCAGCATCTACCACTATCAATTATATGTAAGGAGCGATGCTCTGCAGACAGGTAATAATCTGCAGCATCTACCACTATCAATTATATGCAAGGAGCGATGCTCTGCAGACAGGTAATAATCTGCAGCATCTACCACTATCAATTATATGCAAGGAGCGATGCTCTGCAGACAGGTAATAATCTGCAGCATCTACCACTATCAATTATATGTAAGGAGCGATGCTCTGCAGAGAGGTAATAATCTGCAGGATATATCATTGCCAGGAGGTGGAGGAGAGATGCTCTGCAGAGAGGTAATAATCTGCAGGATATATCATTGTCAGGGGGTGGAGGAGCGATGCTCTGCAGAGAGGTAATAATCTGCATGATATATCATTGTCAGGAGGTGGAGGAGAGATGCTCTGCAGAGAGGTAATAATCTGCAGGATATATCATTGTCAGGGGGTGGAGGAGCGATGCTCTGCAGAGAGGTAATAATCTGCAGGATATATCATTGTCAGGAGGTGGAGGAGCGATGCTCTGCAGAGAGGTAATAATCTGCAGGATATATCATTGTCAGGGGGTGGAGGAGCGATGCTCTGCAGAGAGGTAATAATCTGCAGGATATATCATTGTCAGGAGGTGGAGGAGAGATGCTCTGCAGAGAGGTAATAATCTGCAGGATATATCATTGTCAGGAGGTGGAGGAGCGATGCTCTGCAGAGAGGTAATAATCTGCAGGATATATCATTGTCAGGAGGTGGAGGAGCAATGCTCTGCAGAGAGGTCAGAGGTGTAATAATCTGCAGGCTGTACCACTATGAACCCTTGTACAGACACATGATGACAGTAAATAACAGTAATCGTGCAGATAAATAACATTGGGGACTGAGGAAGCGCCGCGGCCGTCCCCCAGCGTCACGGCCGTCCCCACAGCGTCACGGTGACCCTATCCACGATGGTCCGGACTTGTTTTTTCGGTGTAGTTTCGTGGCCGCCCGTCCTGTGAGCTGGACATCATACAGCTCCCCATTGCTGGGAGTCCATGTTCGGCCCCCTCCTGCTCGGCCCTTATTCACATTGATGTCACTATGACGCAGCGTAAGGTTTTAATATTGGAGGTTAGGAGCATTGTGGTCACCTTGACGCAGGGGGACGGCTCTGCGCGGTGTGGAGGTTAGGAGCATTGTGGTCACCTTGACGCAGGGGGACGGCTCTGCGCAGTGTGGAGGTTAGGAGCATTGTGGTCACCTTGATGCGGGGGGGACAGCTGTGCGCGGTGTGGAGGTTAGGAGCATTGTGGTCACCTTGACGCAGGGGGACGGCTCTGCGCGGTGTGGAGGTTAGGAGCATTGTGGTCACCTTGACGCAGGGGGACGGCTCTGCGCAGTGTGGAGGTTAGGAGCATTGTGGTCACCTTGACGCAGGGGGACGGCTCTGCGCAGTGTGGAGGTTAGGAGCATTGTGGTCACCTTGACGCAGGGGGACGGCTCTGCGAAGTGTGGAGGTTAGGAGCATTGTGGTCACCTTGATGCGGGGGGGACAGCTGTGCGCGGTGTGGAGGTTAGGAGCATTGTGGTCACCTTGACGCAGGGGGACGGCTCTGCGCAGTGTGGAGGATAGGAGCATTGTGGTCACCTTGATGCGGGGGGGATGGCTCTGCGCGGTGTGGAGGTTAGGAGCATTGTGGTCACCTTGACGCGGGGGGACGGCTCTGCGCGGTGTGGAGGTTAGGAGCATTGTGGTCACCTTGACGCGGGGGGGACGGCTCTGCGCAGTGTGGAGGTTAGGAGCATTGTGGTCACCTTGATGCGGGGGGGACGGCTCTGCGCGGTGTGGAAGTTAGGAGCATTGTGGTCACCTTGACGCGGGTGGGACGGCTCTGCGCGGTGTGGTTAGGAGCATTGTGGTCACCTTGACGCGGGGGGGGGGGCGGCTCTGCGCGGTGTGGAGGTTAGGAGCATTGTGGTCACCTTGACGCGGGGGGACGGCTCTGCGCGGTGTGGAGGTTAGGAGCATTGTGGTCACCTTGACGCGGGTGGGACGGCTCTGCGCGGTGTGGTTAGGAGCATTGTGGTCACCTTGACGCGGGGGGGGCGGCTCTGCGCGGTGTGGAGGTTAGGAGCATTGTGGTCACCTTGACGCGGGGGGACGGCTCTGCGCGGTGTCGAGGTTAGGAGCATTGTGGTCACCTTGACGCGGGGGGGACGGCTCTGCACGGTGTGGAGGTTAGGAGCATTGTGGTCACCTTGACGCGGGGGGACGGCTCTGCGCGGTATTGATTGTAGAGCTTTATCGGCACTATGGCTGTTACTTACAGCCGGGGATTTGTGCATTATCTGGTATTGTCTGCTTGATGGCAGTGTGAACATGCTCCTATCTTGCCGCACGCCAACTTATACATACTGGTACATCCTAAACCCCAAAAAAATGAGCTGGAGTATAAGTAAGGAGGAGTGATCATCTGCAGAGTGTAATAATCTGCAAAATGTACCACTGTGCATCAGACAGGAGACGGAGGAGCGATGCTCTGCAGAGGTCAGCAGCGGAATAATCTGCAGGTTGTACCACTGTGTATCTGTCAGAAGGTGGATGAGCGAGCGATGCTCTGGAGAGCAGTGTATTGAGTAATAGTCTGCAGCATGCACACATTACTGACTGGCGTCCATCTTTATTGTAGACATATAACATAAGGCATCGGACAGGTGATTACAGGCGGACACTGGGCGGCCTTCACCCCGGGCGGCCCTCACCCCGGGCGGCCTCCACCCCGGGCGGCTGGCGGTCTGAGCTGCACCACTGAGGCCTCCGCTGGGATCAGTCCTGTACTGGGATTTGCTACGCAGAACACATCACCCACCGGGGGCAGAGAATGAGAGGAACGTCTGTGGCCGCGGGACCCTCAGATCCAACCGGAGGACCCTGCAGCACATCGCAGCAGATCCAACCGGAGGACCCTGCAGCACATCGCAGCAGATCCAACCGGAGGACCCTGCAGCACATCGCAGCAGATCCAACCGGAGGACCCTGCAGCACATCGCAGCAGATCCAACCGTAGGACCCTGCAGCACCTTGCAGCAGATCCAACCGGAGGACCCTGCAGCACATCGCAGCAGATCCAACCGGAGGACCCTGCAGCACATTGCAGCAGATCCAACCGGAGGACCCTGCAGCACATTGCAGCAGATCCAACCGGAGGACCCTGCAGCACATTGCAGCAGATCCAACCGGAGGACCCTGCAGCACATTGCAGCAGATCCAACCGGAGGACCCTGCAGCACATTACAGCAGATCCCCCCCCCCTCCCTTCACTGCAGCTCAGTACACAGTGATAAGATCCCGAACCTGCAGCAGAAAACAGAACCACAACCATGGAACCCCTACTGCACCCGTGTATCCCCCCGTACTGTACCTTACCTGGACTCTATAGTCCAGGGGGGTACAGAATACTGCATACCGTACTGCACAGTCTATACTGCACCCATATACTGCGCCTCTATGCTGTACCCCGCCTCTATACTGTCCCCCACCTGTACTGCGCCTCTATACTGTCCCCCACCTGTACTGCGCCTCTATACTGTCCCCCGCCTGTACTGTGCCTCTATACTGTCCCCCGCCTGTACTGCGCCTCTATACTGTCCCCCGCCTGTACTGCGCCTCTATACTGTCCCCCGCCAGTACTGCGCCTCTATACTGTCCCCCACCTGTACTGCGCCTCTATACTGTCCCCCACCTGTACTGCGCCTCTATACTGTCCCCCGCCTGTACTGCACCTCTATACTGTCCCCCGCCTGTACTGTACCTCTATACTGTCCCCCGCCTGTACTGCGCCTCTATACTGTCCCCCGCCTGTACTGCGCCTCTATACTGTCCCCCACCTTTACGGCGCCTCTATACTGTCCCCCACCTGTACTGCGCCTCTATACTGTCCCCCACCTCTATACTGTCCCCCACCTGTACTGCGCCTCTATACTGTCCCCCACCTGTACTGTACCTCTATACTGTCCCCTGCCTGTACTGCGCCTCTATACTGTCCCCCACCTGTACTGCGCCTCTATACTGTCCCCCACCTTTACGGCGCCTCTATACTGTCCCCCACCTTTACGGCGCCTCTATACTGTCCCCCACCTGTACTGCGCCTCTATACTGTACCGCACCTCTATACTGTCCCCCACCTGTACTGCGCCTCTATACTGTCCCCCACCTGTACTGCGCCTCTATACTGTCCCCCACCTGTACTGCGCCTCTATACTGTCCCCCACCTGTACTGTGCCTCTATACTGTACCCCACCTGTACTGCGCCTCTATACTGTCCCCCACCTTTACTGTGCCTCTATACTGTACCCCACCTGTACTGTGCCTCTATACTGTCCCCCACCTCTATACTGTCCCCCGCCTGTACTGCGCCTCTATACTGTCCCCCAACTGTACTGTGCCTCTATACTGTACCCCACCTGTACTGCGCCTCTATACTGTCCCCCACCTGTACTGCGCCTCTATACTGTCCCCCACCTTTACGGCGCCTCTATACTGTCCCCCACCTTTACGGCGCCTCTATACTGTCCCCCACCTCTATACTGTCCCCCACCTGTACTGCGCCTCTATACTGTCCCCCAACTGTACTGTGCCTCTATACTGTACCCCACCTGTACTGCGCCTCTATACTGTCCCCCACCTTTACTGCGCCTCTATACTGTCCCCCACCTGTACTGCACCTCTATACTGTCCCCCACCTTTACTGCGCCTCTATACTGTCCCCCACCTGTACTGCGCCTCTATACTGTCCCCCACCTGTACTGCGCCTCTATACTGTCCCCCACCTTTACGGCGCCTCTATACTGTCCCCCACCTTTACGGCGCCTCTATACTGTCCCCCACCTCTATACTGTCCCCCACCTGTACTGCGCCTCTATACTGTCCCCCAACTGTACTGTGCCTCTATACTGTACCCCACCTGTACTGCGCCTCTATACTGTCCCCCACCTTTACTGCGCCTCTATACTGTCCCCCACCTGTACTGCACCTCTATACTGTCCCCCACCTTTACTGCGCCTCTATACTGTCCCCCACCTGTACTGCGCCTCTATACTGTACCCCACCTGTATTGCGCCTCTATACTGTCCCCCACTTTTACTGCGCCTCTATACTGTCCCCCACCTGTACTGCGCCTCTATACTGTCCCCCACCTGTACTGCGCCTCTATACTGTCCCCCACCTGTACTGCGCCTCTATACTGTCCCCCGCCTGTACTGCACCTCTATACTGTCCCCCACCTTTACTGCACCTCTATACTGTCCCCCACCTCTATACTGTCACCCGCCTGTACTGCGCCTCTATACTGTCCCCCACCTGTACTGCGCCTCTATACTGTCCCCCACCTCTATACTGTCCCCCGCCTGTACTGCGCCTCTATACTGTCCCCCACCTCTATACTGTCCCCCACCTTTACTGCGCCTCTATACTGTCCCCCACCTGTACTGTGCCTCTATACTGTCCCCCACCTGTACTGCGCCTCTATACTGTCCCCCACCTTTACTGCGCCTCTATACTGTCCCCCACCTGTACTGCGCCTCTATACTGTCCCCCACCTCTATACTGTCCCACGCCTCTATACTGTCCCCCACCTGTCCCACGCCTCTATACTGTCCCCCACCTGTACTGCGCCTCTATACTGTCCCCCACCTGTACTGCGCCTCTATACTGTCCCCCACCTGTACTGCGCCTCTATACTGTCCCCCACCTGTACTGTGCCTCTATACTGTACCCCACCTGTACTGCGCCTCTATACTGTCCCCCACCTTTACTGTGCCTCTATACTGTACCCCACCTGTACTGTGCCTCTATACTGTCCCCCACCTCTATACTGTCCCCCACCTGTACTGCGCCTCTATACTGTCCCCCAACTGTACTGTGCCTCTATACTGTACCCCACCTGTACTGCGCCTCTATACTGTCCCCCACCTGTACTGCGCCTCTATACTGTCCCCCACCTGTACTGCGCCTCTATACTGTCCCCCACCTTTACTGCGCCTCTATACTGTCCCCCACCTGTACTGCGCCTCTATACTGTCCCCCACCTTTACTGCGCCTCTATACTGTCCCCCACCTGTACTGCGCCTCTATACTGTCCCCCACCTCTATACTGTCCCACGCCTCTATACTGTCCCCCACCTCTATACTGTCCCCCACCTGTACTGCGCCTCTATACTGTCCCCCACCTGTACTGCGCCTCTATACTGTCCCCCACCTGTACTGCGCCTCTATACTGTCCCCCACCTGTACTGCGCCTCTATACTGTCCCCCACCTGTACTGTGCCTCTATACTGTACCCCACCTGTACTG
This sequence comes from Phyllobates terribilis, assembly GCF_046119375.1. Lineage (NCBI taxonomy): Eukaryota > Metazoa > Chordata > Amphibia > Anura > Dendrobatidae > Phyllobates > Phyllobates terribilis. The sequence goes on along the minus strand of NW_027362785.1, from coordinate 13,874,211 downwards.
CGCCTCTATACTGTCCCCCACCTTTACTGTGCCTCTATACTGTACCCCACCTGTACTGTGCCTCTATACTGTCCCCCACCTCTATACTGTCCCCCACCTGTACTGCGCCTCTATACTGTCCCCCAACTGTACTGTGCCTCTATACTGTACCCCACCTGTACTGCGCCTCTATACTGTCCCCCACCTTTACTGCGCCTCTATACTGTCCCCCACCTGTACTGCACCTCTATACTGTCCCCCACCTTTACTGCGCCTCTATACTGTCCCCCACCTGTACTGCGCCTCTATACTGTACCCCACCTCTATACTGTCCCCCGCCTGTACTGCGCCTCTATACTGTCCCCCACCTGTATTGCGCCTCTATACTGTCCCCCACTTTTACTGCGCCTCTATACTGTCCCCCACCTGTACTGCGCCTCTATACTGTCCCCCACCTGTACTGCGCCTCTATACTGTCCCCCACCTGTACTGCGCCTCTATACTGTCCCCCACCTGTACTGCACCTCTATACTGTCCCCCACCTTTACTGCACCTCTATACTGTCCCCCACCTCTATACTGTCCCCCGCCTGTACTGCGCCTCTATACTGTCCCCCACCTCTATACTGTCCCCCACCTTTACTGCGCCTCTATACTGTCCCCCACCTGTACTGCGCCTCTATACTGTCCCCCACCTGTACTGCGCCTCTATACTGTCCCCCACCTTTACTGCGCCTCTATACTGTCCCCCACCTGTACTGCGCCTCTATACTGTCCCCCACCTCTATACTGTCCCACGCCTCTATACTGTCCCCCGCCTCTATACTGTCCCCCGCCTCTATACTGTCCCCCACCTCTATACCTACCCTGGAACTTTGTTTACAAATAGAAACTTTTTCTTGGAGAAATCCGTAATTTTGCAACTTCATAAAAAACCTTCATCTGTCGTATAGAATCCAGCTCAGACTGCACCAACGGGAACCGGCCTCATATCACCCTGATCCTGAGCCACCCCATAACACCCAGAACAGTGAGCGCAGCTCTGGAGGTGACTGGAGGATAAGACACGATGTAACAGCAGAATAGTGACTGCAGCTCTGGAGGTGACTGGAGGATAAGACACGATGTAACAGCAGAATAGTGAGTGCAGCTCTGGAGGTGGCTGGAGGATAAGACACGATGTAACAGCAGAATAGTGACTGCAGCTCTGGAGGTGACTGGAGGATAAGACACAATGTAACAGCAGAATAGTGACTGCAGCTCTGGAGGTGACTGGAGGATAAGACACGATGTAACAGCAGAATAGTGACTGCAGCTCTGGAGGTGACTGGAGGATAAGACACGATCTAACAGCAGAATAGTGAGTGCAGCTCTGGAGGTGGCTGGAGGATAAGACACGATGTAACAGCAGAATAGTGACTGCAGCTCTGGAGGTGACTGGAGGATAAGACACAATGTAACAGCAGAATAGTGACTGCAGCTCTGGAGGTGACTGGAGGATAAGACATGATGTAACAGCAGAATAGTGACTGCAGCTCTGGAGGTGACTGGAGGATAAGACATGATGTAACAGCAGAATAGTGACTGCAGCTCTGGAGGTGACTGGAGAATAAGACACGATGTAACAGCAGAATAGTGAGTTCAGCTCTGGAGGTGACTGGAGGATAAGACACAATGTAACAGCAGAATAGTGAGTGCAGCTCTGGAGGTGACTGGAGGATAAGACACGATGTAACAGCCAAATAGTGAGTGCAGCTCTGGAGGTGACTGGAGGATAAGACACGATGTAACAGCAGAATAGTGAGTGCAGCTCTGGAGGTGACTGGAGGATAAGACAGGATGTAACAGCAGAATAGTGACTGCAGCTCTGGAGGTGGCTGGAGGATAAGACACGATGTAACAGCAGAATAGTGACTGCAGCTCTGGAGGTGACTGGAGGATAAGACACGATGTAACAGCCGAATAGTGAGTGCAGCTCTGGAGGTGACTGGAGGATAAGACACGATGTAACAGCAGAATAGTGACTGCAGCTCTGGAGGTGACTGGAGGATAAGACACGATGTAACAGCCGAATAGTGAGTGCAGCTCTGGAGGTGACTGGAGGATATGACACGGTGTCACAGCAGACTAGTGACTGCAGCTCTGGAGGTGACTGGAGGATAAGACACAATGTAACAGCAGAATAGAGACTGCAGCTCTGGAGGTGACTGAAGGATAAGACACGATGTAACAGCAGGATAGTGAGTGCAGCTCTGGAGGTGACTGGAGGATAAGACACGATGTAACAGCAGAATAGTGAGTGCAGCTCTGGAGGTGACTGGAGGATAAGACACGATGTAACAGCAGAATAGTGACTGCAGCTCTGGAGGTGACTGGAGGATAAGACACGATGTAACAGCAGAATAGTGAGTGCAGCTCTGGAGGTGACTGGAGGATAAGACATGATGTAACAGCAGAATAGTCACTGCAGCTCTGGAGAGGACTGGAGGATATGACACGATGTCACAGCAGAATAGTGGCTGCAGCTCTGGAGGTGACTGGAGGATAAGACACAATGTAACAGCAGAATAGTGACTGCAGCTCTGGAGGTGACTGGAGGATAAGACACGATGTAACAGCAGGATAGTGAGTGCAGCTCTGGAGGTGACTGGAGGATAAGACACGATGTAACAGCAGAATAGTGACTGCAGCTCTGGAGGTGACTGGAGGATAAGACATGATGTAACAGCAGGATAGTGAGTGCAGCTCTGGAGGTGACTGGAGGATAAGACGATGTAACAGCAGAATAGTGACTGCAGCTCTGGAGGTGACTGGAGGATAAGACATGATGTAACAGCAGGATAGTGAGTGCAGCTCTGGAGGTGACTGGAGGATAAGACACGATGTAACAGCAGAATAGTGACTGCAGCTCTGGAGGTGACTAGAGGATAAGACACGATGTAACAGCAGAATAGTGAGTGCAGCTCTGGAGGTGACTGGGGTATAGGACTTGGTGCTACTCAGGACCAGGGTGGGGTAGAGCTGCATTGTGGGTACATTGCCCCCCGGCTATACTCACGTCGGGGGTCCCGGGCTACCATACAGGAGGTAGATGATGAGGGGTGACCTGTAATTACTGGGGGGTCTTGATGTCTCTGCCCCCGGTGTTGTCCGGACAGTGACGGAGTGTACAGGTAGTATTGCCAGACTCCAGTCACCACCAGAGCAGCAGCCGCGCTCTGTGTCGGGTGTAAGGTGGGGGTTTTTGGCTAGTACTGCTGTGCTTGTGTGATCGGGGAGCCGTCCGCCCCGGCTGGCAGTGAGCTGGTCAATGGTGAAGGCGATCGGTGGATTGGTTGCGGATCCTAATGCACTTTATAGTCCGGGGGCTGCAGCGGCAGCGGCGCCGCTTATCCCGCCTTCCCCTCTTCTATGATGTTCTCCCAGGGGCAGATCACCTCCTGGATGGAGTCCTTACACGCCAGCTGGCCGTCCTCCTCCTCCTCCGAGTCCACGGGGCAGATCCGGCTCTCCGCGGGGATGTCCACCTTAATCTGGAAGAAGCTGCAACCGGGGACAGAGGAGAAATCAGTGCCGGCCTGCTGTATGGCTGACTGCGGGGGCTACACTGGGGGGCCCACCGTGGTATACGGCTGCCTGCGAGGGGCTGCACTGCGGGGCACACCTGGGTGTACGGTAGACTGCAGGGGCTACACTGGGGGGGCCTACCATGTTATACGTCTGTACTGTGGGGCCCACCCTGGTATACGGCTGCCTGCAAGGGGCTGCACTGTGGGGGGCTACACTGCAGGAGACGTCTTGGTGTACAGCTGCGGGGCCCATCCTGGTGTACGGCTGCCTGAAGGTGTTGCACTGTGGGGCCGACCCTGTTGTATGACTGCACTGCGGGGCCCACCCTGGTGTATGGCTGCTAGCGGGGGGGCTGCACTGCAGGGCCAATCCTGAGAAGCTATGAGAACTTTTGGAGCCAGTGCTGAATATTAGGGTTTGAACTCACTTCACCGCAAAGCTGGCCTTACACCTCCAACTTAATAACACTCCAATGGATTATGCTATCCATGCCATGTTTCATCTCTATAAACAGATAAAATCATGGTAAGAAACATGACAATATCTACCGCCTGGGACCTCCAAGGGCGAAAATATCCTGAAGTTGAGGATGTCATAAACTTCTGAAGGGCTGAGCACATCCCACAACCAGTCCCTATATGAGCTCATCAAGGGGATGTATGTGGGCGTAACCTTGAGCTAATAATAAGCAGAGTTTTGGTGTCTGTCATTCTTCATTCTGGAAGACATAGTTCGCTGTGAGAGTGTCCATTTTCCAAATCACAGCGCTCCCCTCCATAAAGATAAGAGCCATTCCTGCAACATCAGGTTTAGTACTTTTCTTTTATTATCCTTTAACCGGCTTGGTAATGGAAGCAGCCGCGGCCTCGTCCATCACTCGTCAGTCAATTGCGTAATTGTCCTGACGATTGGAGGCAGCGGTGGGATCTGCATGATCTTCCGATGTAATCATTGACAAACTGGTGGCAGCGGTGGGATCAGCAGGCCCAGGCCAAGCGAGAAGCTGCAGCACAAGAGCAGCAGGCCCAGGCCAAGCGAGAAGCTGCAGCACGAGAGCAGCAGGCCCAGGCCAAGCGAGAAGCTGCAGCATGAGAGCAGCAGGCCCAGGCCAAGCGAGAAGCTGCAGCACGAGAGCGACAGGCCCAGGCCAAGCGAGAAGCTGCAGCAGGCCCAGGCCAAGCGAGAAGCTGCAGCACGAGAGCAGCAGGTCCAGGCCAAGCGAGAAGCTGCAGCATGAGAGCAGCAGGCCCAGGCCAAGCGAGAAGCTGCAGCATGAGAGCAGCAGGCCCAGACCAAGCGAGAAGCTGCAGCACGAGAGCAGCAGGCCCAGGCCAAGCGAGAAGCTGCAGCACGAGAGCAGCAGGCCCAGGCCAAGCGAGAGGCTGCTGATCAGCAGGCCCACAACAAGCGAGAAACCGCAGCACGTGAGTGGCAGGCTGAGTGAGATGCTGCGAGCAACAGGCCCAGGCCAAGCGAGAAGCTGCAGCACGAGAGCAGCAGGCCCAGGCCATGCAAGAAGCTGCAGCATGAGAGCAGCAGGCCCAGGCCAAGCGAGAAGCTGCAGCACGAGAGCAGCAGGCCCAGGCCAAGCGAGAAGCTGCAGCACGAGAGCAGCAAGCCCAGGCCAAGCGAGAAGCTGCAGCACGAGAGCGACAGGCTGAGTGAGAGGCTGCTGAGCAACAGGCCCAGGCCAAGCGAGAGGCTGCCAAGCGAGAAGCTGCAGCACGAAAGCGACAGGCCCAGGCCAAGCGAGAAGCTGCAGCATGAGAGCGACAGGCCCAGGCCAAGCGAGAAGCTGCAGCATGAGAGCGACAGGCCCAGGCCAAGCGAGAAGCTGCAGCACGAGAGCGACAGGCCCAGGCTAAGCGAGAAGCTGCAGTACGAGAGCAGCAGGCCCAGGGCCAAGCGAGAAGCTGCAGCACGAGAGCGACAGGCAGAGTGAGAGGCTGCAGAGCAACAGGCCCAGGCCAAGCGAGAGGCGGCCAAGCGAGAAGCTGCAGCATGAGCGCGACAGACTGAGTGACAGGCTGCCGAGAGACAGGCCCAGGCCAAGCGAGAAGCTGCAGCACGAGAGCAGCAGGCCCCGGCCAAGTGAGATGCTGCAGCACGAGAGCGACAGGCCCAGGCCAAGTGAGAAGCTGCAGCACGAGAGCAGCAGGCCCAGGCCAAGCAAGAAGCTGCAGCACGAGATCGACAGGCCCAGGCCAAGCGAGAAGCTGCAGCACGAGAGCAGCAGGCCCAGGCCAAGCGAGAAGCTGCAGCACGAGAGCAGCAGGCCCAGGCCAAGCGAGAAGCTGCAGCACGAGAGCAGCAGGCCCAGGCCAAGCGAGAAGCTGCAGCACGAGAGCAGCAGGCCCAGGCCAAGCGAGAAGCAGCAGCACGAGAGCAGCAGGCCCAGGCCAAGAAAGAAGCTGCAGCACGAGAGCAGCAGGCCCAGGCCAAGCGAGAAGCTGCAGCACGAGAGCAGCAGGCCCAGGCCAAGCGAGAAGCTGCAGCACGAGAGCAGCAGGCCCAGGCCAAGAGAGATGCTGCAGCACGAGAGCAACAGACTGAGTGAGAGGCTGCAGAGCAACAGGCCCAGGCCAAGTGAGAGGCTGCCAAGCAGCAGACCCAGGCCAAGAGAGAAGCTGCAGCACGAGAGCGACAGGCCCAGGCCAAGCGAGAAGCTGCAGCACGAAAGCAGCAGGCCCAGGCCAAGCGAGATGCTGCAGCACGAGAGCAGCAGGCCCAGGCCAAGCGAGAAGCTGCAGCACGAGAGCAGCAGGACCAGGCCAAGCGAGAAGCTGCAGCACGAGAGCAGCAGGCCCAGGCCAAGCGAGAAGCTGTAGCACGAGAGCGACAGGCAGAGTGAGAGGCTGCAGAGCAACAGGCCCAGGCCAAGCGAGAGGCTGCCGAACAACAAGCCCAGGCCAAGCGAGAGGCTGCCAAGCAACAGGCCCAGGCCAAGCGAGAGGCTGCCGAACAACAGGCCCAGGCCAAGTGAGAAGCTGCAGCATGAGAGCGACAGGCTGAGTGAGAGGCTGCCGAGCAACAGGCCCAGGCCAAATGAGAAGCTGCAGCACGAGAGCAACAGGCCCAGGCCAAGCGAGAAGCTGCAGCACGAGAGCAACAGGCCCAGGCCAAGCGAGAAGCTACAGCACGAGAGCAGCAGGCCCAGGCCAAGCGAGAAGCTGCAGCACGAGAGCACCAGGCCCACAACAAGCAAGAAGCTGCAGCACGAGAGCGACAGGCCCAGGGCCAAGCGAGAAGCTGCAGCACGAGAGCAGCAGGCCCAGGGCCAAGCGAGAAGCTGCAGCAGGAGAGCAGCAGGCCCAGGCCAAGCGAGATGCTGCAGCACGAGAGCAGCAGGCCCAGGCCAAGCGAGAAGCTGCAGCACGAGAGCAGCAGGCCCAGGCCAAGCGAGAAGCTGCAGCACGAGAGCAGCAGGCCCAGGCCAAGCGAGAAGCTGCAGCACGAGAGCGACAGGCCCAGGCCAAGCGAGAAGCTGCAGCACGAGAGCGACAGGCCCAGGCCAAGCGAGAAGCTGCAGCACGAGAGCGACAGGCCCAGGCCAAGCGAGAAGCTGCAGCACGAGAGAGACGGGCCCAGGCCAAGCGAGAAGCTGCAGCACGAGAGAGACAGGCCCAGGCCAAGCGAGAAGCTGCAGCACGAGAGCGACAGGCCCAGGCCAAGCGAGAAGCTGCAGCACGAGAGCGACAGGCCCAGGCCAAGCGAGAGTACCAGCTTGCGTTAGCCCAACTCCAGCAGGAGACATCCACCCCACTGAGTCCAGTAAAGTCTCCACCTTTACACCCCGTCCTGAGCATTTTTCTGTCGTGGATGGGGACTTGGACATATTTCTGCGGGGTTTTGAAAAGGCCTGCAGACAGTACCAGATGCCTGAGGACCAGGGGGCCGGATATTTAACCCCAGGGCTTCGAGGCAAAGCTGTGGAGGTGTTTGCCTCTCTACCCGGAGATCAGGATGGAAACTATGAGGCCATCAAGTAGGCCCTGATAAAGAAGTACCAGCTGACTCCGGAGGTGTTCTGGAAAGAGTTCCTGGCCCTCCGAAGAGGACCTCATGACAGCTAAAGTGATGTGGGGGATACCACCTTCAAGGAACCTTATGGTGAAGGACCTTTTTCTTCATCTTTGCCCTGTGGAGGTGCGACAGTTCATGATGGACCGGGAGCCGAAGGAGGCCGCCAAGATTGCCAATACCTATGAGGCCAAACACACATCGGAGGTGCGTAAGTCAGCATAGCTGCAGTCAGAGTGCTCAGAACGCAGGTAACGCACTTCCTTCTGGACCCTCATCATCCAGCAGGATAACAGGACCAGTTACTGACCCAGAGAAGGTCCCTGAGGGGTCCTGTGAGGTTGGTACCTTTAAAGTCTTCTCTAGAGAGAGGGAACAGATAAAATAATTATAACTGGGAAAGTGAGAAAGAACACTTCGACCTCCATTGAAGTAACGGCCTCCTGCAGTTGCCAGGTAATTACCCTAAAGCTCTATTCTGGCAAAAAGACAATGAGACAGATTCATTTATGCTGAGGTGGGGAAAGGCATACGCTGCCTCTGATCAAAGCACAGCTCTGAGACCTTTTGGAGAGAGTGGTCAGTGATCAATATTGATGTATGGGAGATATATCTTGAGGTCGTAGGGAAGGGACAAACATGACGCGTTCAGTCTTCTCACCATAAGGCCATTCTAACCCCTCTCAACTTAATATCTATCCAATGGATGATGCTATCCATGCCATGTTTCATCTCTATAGGCAGATAAAATCTTGATAAGAAACATGAAGACAATATCTATCGCATAGGACCTTCAGAGGCGAAGATGTCCTGAAAGTTGGGGGATCTCATAAAGTTCTAACAGATCTAGCACATCCCACAACCAGCCCCCACATGAGCTCATCAAGGGGAGGTGTGTGGGCGTAACCTTCATCTAAGAAAAATCTGGAGTTTTGGTTTCTGTCATTGTTCACTAACCTAATATTTAGTTGCTACTCACAGTTTTTTAGAGCTGCGTCACATCTATGTTGCATAGAGTCAACCAACTTCTGGTCCCTGTTATTCCAGCCCAGGATGCTTTCACTACATCCCACAGTTTTTTGGCATTTGTTGGCTTTGCCTCAGAAACGGCATTTTTGATGTCACCCCACAAGTGATCTATCCGATTAAGGTCCGGGGATTGGGCTGGCCACTCCATAACCTTAATTTTGTTGGACTAGAACCAAGATTTTGCTCATTTACTGGCTTTACTGGTGTGTTTAGGGCTGTTGTCTTGGTGAAACACCCATTTCCAGGGCACATCCTCTTCAAGTACTTTAATATATCCAAACTGGTCCATGATCCCTGGTATGCGGTAAATAAGTCCGGCACCATAGTTAGAGAAACAAGCCTATATCATGATGCTTCCACCATGCTTCACTGTCTGCAGGGTGTACTGTGGCTTGAATGCAGAGTTTGGGGGTCGTCTGATTAACTGTCTGCGGCCTTTGGACCCAAAAAGAACAATTTTACTTTGAGAGTTTCCATTGTCCTAATCGAAGCGTTCCCCTCCACTAAGCTCTGAGCCATTTCTGTGTCTTCAGGTTTAGTACTTCTCTTTCGTTATTCCTGTTAATTCTATGTAATTGTATATATCAAATTGTTTTGCTTCCTTCGAGGGGGCTACATTGTACGGTATGCGTCCTGGTGTATGGCTGCACTGCGAGGCCCACCCTGGTGTATGGCTGCCTGTGGGGTCTGCACATGTCTGATGTGGGACACCAGCCCCCCACCAGTGGTGTCTATAAGGGAGGAGACGGACTTATCACCCCCTATGCTTTACCCTTCCACACTGCTTCCTCACCTTTCTGACACTGATTCTACATCCTCTCCTCAGGGGGATGCGGGGGCTGCACTGGGGGGGTCCCGCACTTCTCCGCTCACCCTCCTACGATGGATTCATGCAGCGCGATGGTTAATGTGCAGGAGGTGGATGTGGCCGCCATGATCATGCTTCATGCAGAACGTGGGTGAGTGGCCAATGGGCACAGGCAGTAAAGATGGCCGCTGATGGAGCGAAACAAACAGAAGAGTGACGTCATGCAGAGAGCAGCAGGCGTGCCAGTCCCTGCACCAACCATTCAGGAGGTGCCGCTAAGACCACCAGGGGAAGCAGCTTTGACCACCAAGGGGAGACGCTCCGACCGCCAGGGGGGGAGGGGGAAGCAGCTTCAACCACTGGGGGGAGGGGGGAAAGGAAGCATCTTCGACCGCCAGGGAGGGGGGGGGGGTTTGGAAGCAGCTTTGACCGCCGGGGGAGGGGGGAAGGGAAGCAGCTTTGACCGCCGGGGGAGGGGAAGCATCTTCGACCATTCAGGAGGTGCCGCTAAGATCATTCAGGGGAAGCAGCTTCGACCACTAGGGGGGCAGAGCAGCTTCGACCATTCAGGGGGGGAGCAGCTTCGACCACCAGGAGGTGGGGGGGGGAGCAGCTTCGACCACCAGGAGGTGGGGGGGGAGCAGCTTCGACCACCAGGAGGTGGGGAGGGGGGGAAAGCAGCTTCGACCATTTAGGAGGTGCCGCTAAGATCATTCAGGGGAAGCAGCTTCGACCACCAGGAGAGGGGGGGGGGAGCAGCTTCGACCGCCGGGTGGGGAGGGGGAAGCAGCTTCAACCACCGGGGGAAGGGGGGGGGGAGCAGCTTCGACCACCGGGGGGGGGGGGTGGGAGCAGCTTCGACCGCCGGGGGGGGGGGGGGGGGGAGCAGCTTCGACCATTCAGGAGGTGCCGCTAAGATCATTCAGGGGAAGCAGCTTCGACCACCAGGGGAGGGGGGAAGGGAAGCAGCTTTGACCGCCGAGGGAGGGGAAGCATCTTCGACCATTCAAGAGGTGCCGCTAAGACCATTCAGGGGAAGCAGCTTCGACCACCAGGGGAGGAGGGGGGGCAGTTTCGACCGCCGGGTGGGGGGGGGGCAGCTTTGACCATTCAGGAGGTGCCGCTAAGATCATTCAGGGGAAGCAGGATGCCGCCATCACGTGACCACAGAGCAGATGAAAGCTGCAGGACATGCGCCATGATGGATGCAGGAAGAACAACAATCACCATGTGCCGGCGCTGTACATGTGGGAGGAGCTGAGGGCAGTGATGCACTAATCCGGGGCCCCGCCCACATGTCACTTACTTGGTCACCCTCCGGGACGTGTGAAGCTGCTGCTCCAGCTCGTTCAGGGGCTGCACTTTGCCGTGATTCACCGCCGGGCACTTCGGGGAGAGCGTGGCAAAGACGGGCGAGCTGGAGCACCCGCGCTTCAGGAGCTTGCTGAAGGACAAGGCCACCTTGGATTTCGGAGCCGCCATCTTGATCTCCGCCGGGACGGACAGGTGGTTCCCGCTGGACTCCGATCCAAAGGACACCTCGCTGTTGTCGGTGGGGGAGGCAAAGTGGCTGCTGTCAGACTCGCAGACCCCCGCGGTCTCCCACCTCCTCTCCACGCCAGGCGTGCTGTCTATCGCTACGCTGATAGGAGACGGGCAGGCGGTGCAGTGTGGCAATGCGATGTGTCCGGGGGACGGGGTGGAGACCCCGAGTCTAGGCTGGCAGGACAGGAACGGGCTGGTGGGGGAGGAGGGGACACAGGTACCGCTGTAGACAGTCAGGTGTGGAATCGGGGCGGTGTAATGGCACAGCTGTGGGAGAGATCAGAGGGAAGTTACCAGAAGGACTACGACATGGTATGTGTGAGCGACATGGAGACATGGTCTGGGGGAGGACTGGCCTCCGAGAACCAGAACGCCAGGAAAACCATGCGTATGGCCCTTTAACTACACTGTGTGCAGTGCTCACTGACGGCCTGCAGGTGGCAGATACTTCCTCCATACACGGTACTACACCACCACCCAGTGGCCGCGAGCTGGTACTGCGACCATAGTGAGCAGCAAAAAGGAGGCAACATCTAACCTACGGGAATGCTGGGAATAGTAGTGTCCCTACAGCGGAAGAGCCAAAGCTACTGCCAAAGGCAATCACCAAGATTTCTCCTGGAGCCCGGGGAGGAGACGAAGAAGATGAAGATGGATGAAGATGGAGACGAAGAAGATGAAGATGGAGACGAAGAAGATGAAGATGGAGACGAAGAAGAGGAAATGGAACATTTATTAAGACGACAGAAAGTGACAGAGAAAAAGTGAAAAGAGCTGAGGATCAGTCACCGGGGTCCTCCTCCTCCCATCACGAGACCATCTATAACCTCCTCCTCCTCCCATCACTCCTCACCATCCCAGGAGGAGACGATCTATAACCTCCTCCTCCCATCACTCCTCACCATCCCCAGGAGGTGACTATCTATAACCTCCTCCTCCCATCACTCCTCACCATCCCCAGGAGGTGACTATCTATAACCTCCTCCTCCTCCTCCCATCACTCCTCACCATCCCCAGGAGGTGACGATCTATAACCTCCTCCTCCTCCCATCACTCCTCACCATCCCCAGGAGGAGACTATCTATCTATAACCTCCTTCTCCTCCCATCACTCCTCACCATACCCAGGAGGTGACGATCTATAACCTCCTCCTCCTCCCATCACTCCTCACCATCCCAGGAGACGATCTATAACCTCCTCCTCCTCCCATCACTCCTCACCATCCCCAGGAGGAGACGATCTATAACCTCCTCCTCCTCCCATAACTCCTCACCATCCCAGGAGGAGACGATCTATAACCTCCTCCTCCTCCCATCACTCCTCACCATCCCCAGGAGGAGATGATCTATAACCTCCTCCTCCTCCCATCACTCCTCACCATCCCAGGAGGAGATGATCTATAACCTCCTCCTCCTCTCATCACTCCTCACCATCCCCAGGAGGTGACTATCTATAACCTCATCCTCCTCCCATCACTCCTCACCATCCCAGGAGGAGATGATCTATAACCTCCTCCTCCTCCCATCACTCCTCACCATCCCAGGAGGAGACGATCTATAACCTCCTCCTCATCCCATCACTCCTCACCATCCCAGGAGGAGACGATCTATAACTTCCTCCTCCTCCCATCACTCCTCACCATCCCCAGGAGGAGATGATCTATAACCTCCTCCTCCTCCCATCACTCCTCACCATCCCAGGAGGAGATGATCTATAACCTCCTCCTCCTCTCATCACTCCTCACCATCCCCAGGAGGTGACTATCTATAACCTCATCCTCCTCCCATCACTCCTCACCATCCCAGGAGGAGATGATCTATAACCTCCTCCTCCTCCCATCACTCCTCACCATCCCAGGAGGAGACGATCTATAACCTCCTCCTCCTCCCATCACTCCTCACCATCCCAGGAGGAGACGATCTATAACTTCCTCCTCCTCCCATCACTCCTCACCATCCCCAGGAGGAGATGATCTATAACCTCCTCCTCCTCCCATCACTCCTCACCATCCCAGGAGGAGACGATCTATAACCTCCTCCTCCTCCCATCACTCCTCACCATCCCCAGGAGGTGACTATCTATAACCTCCTCCTCCTCCCATCACTCCTCACCATCCCCAGGAGGAGATGATCTATAACCTCCTCTTCCTCCCATCACTCCTCACCATCCCAGGAGGCGACGATCTATAACCTCCTCCTCCTCCCATCACTCCTCACCATCCCCAGGAGGAGACGATCTATAACCTCCTCCTCCTCCCATCACTCCTCACCATCCCCAGGAGGTGACGATCTATAACCTCCTCCTCCTCCCATCACTCCTCACCATCCCCAGGAGGTGACTATCTATAACCTCCTCCTCCCATCACTCCTCACCATCCCCAGGAGGAGACGATCTATAACCTCCTCCTCCTCCCATCACTCCTCACCATCCCCAGGAGGTGACGATCTATAACCTCCTCCTCCTCTCATCACTCCTCACCATCCCCAGGAGGTGACTATCTATAACCTCCTCCTCCTCCCATCACTCCTCACCATCCTAGGAGGAGATGATCTATAACCTCCTCCTCCTCCCATCACTCCTCACCATCCCAGGAGGAGACGATCTATAACTTCCTCCTCCTCCCATCACTCCTCACCATCCCCAGGAGGAGATGATCTATAACCTCCTCCTCCTCCCATCACTCCTCACCATCCCAGGAGGAGACGATCTATAACCTCCTCCTCCTCCCATCACTCCTCACCATCCCCAGGAGGTGACTATCTATAACCTCCTCCTCCTCCCATCACTCCTCACCATCCCCAGGAGGTGACTATCTATAACCTCCTCCTCCCATCACTCCTCACCATCCCAGGAGGCGACGATCTATAACCTCCTCCTCCCATCACTCCTCACCATCCCCAGGAGGAGACGATCTATAACCTCCTCCTCCTCCCATCACTCCTCACCATCCCCAGGAGGTGACGATCTATAACCTCCTCCTCCTCTCATCACTCCTCACCATCCCCAGGAGGTGACGATCTATAACCTCCTCCTCCTCCCATCACTCCTCACCATCCCCAGGAGGAGACGATCTATAACCTTCTCCTCCTCCCATCACTCCTCACCATCCCAGGAGGTGACGATCTATAACCTCCTCCTCCTCTCATCACTCCTCACCATCCCCAGGAGGTGACGATCTATAACCTCCTCCTCCTCCCTTCACTCCTCACCATCCCAGGAGGAGACGATCTATAACCTCCTCCTCCTCCCATCACTCCTCACCATCCCCAGGAGGAGACGATCTATAACCTCCTCCTCCTCTCATCACTCCTCACCATCCCCAGGAGGAGACGATCTATAACTTCCTCCTCCCATCACTCCTCACCATCCCCAGGAGGTGACGATCTATAACCCCCTCCTCCTCCCATCACTCCTCACCATCCCCAGGAGGTGACTATCTATAACCTCCTCCTCCCATCACTCCTCACCATCCCCAGGAGGTGACTATCTATAACCTCCTCCTCCTCCCATCACTCCTCACCATCCCAGGAGGAGACTTTCTATAACCTCCTCCTCCCATCACTCCTCACCATCCCCAGGAGGAAACGATCTATAACCTCCTCCTCCCATCACTCCTCACCATCCCCAGGAGGTGACGATCTATAACCTCCTCCTCCTCTCATCAGTCCTCACCATCCCAGGAGGTGACGATCTATAACCTCCTCCTCCTCCCATCACTCCTCACCATCCCAGGAGGAGACTTTCTATAACCTCCTCCTCCCATCACTCCTCACCATCCCCAGGAGGAAACGATCTATAACCTCCTCCTCCCATCACTCCTCACCATCCCCAGGAGGTGACGATCTATAACCTCCTCCTCCTCTCATCAGTCCTCACCATCCCCAGGAGGTGACGATCTATAACCTCCTCCTCCTCTCATCACTCCTCACCATCCCCAGGAGGTGACGATCTATAACCTCCTCCTCCTCCCATCACTCCTCACCATCCCAGGAGGTGACGATCTATAACCTCCTCCTCCTTCCATCACTCCTCACCATCCCCAGGAGGAGATGATCTATAACCTCCTCCTCCTCCCATCACTCCTCACCATCCCCAGGAGGTGACTATCTATAACCTCCTCCTCCTCCCATCACTCCTCACCATCCCCAGGAGGTGACTATCTATAACCTCCTCCTCCTCCCATCACTCCTCACCATCCCAGGAGGTGACGATCTATAACCTCCTCCTCCTCCCATCACTCCTCACCATCCCAGGAGGAGATGATCTATAACCTCCTCCTCCTCCCATCACTCCTCACCATCCCCAGGAGGTGACTATCTATAACCTCCTCCTCCTCCCATCACTCCTCACCATCCCCAGGAGGTGACTATCTATAACCTCCTCCTCCTCTCATCACTCCTCACCATCCCCAGGAGGAGACGATCTATAACCTCCTCCTCCTCTCATCACTCCTCACCATCCCCAGGAGGTGACTATCTATAACCTCCTCCTCCCATCACTCCTCACCATCCCCAGGAGGTGACGATCTATAACCTCCTCCTCCTCCCATCACTCCTCACCATCCCAGGAGGAGACGATCTATAACCTCCTCCTCCTCCCATCACTTCTCACCAAACCCAGGAGGTGACTATCTATAACCTCCTCCTCCTCCCATCACTCCTCACCATCCCAGGAGGAGACGATCTATAACCTCCTCCTCCTCCCATCACTTCTCACCATCCCCAGGAGGTGACTATCTATAACCTCCTCCTCCTCCCATCACTCCTCACCATCCCCAGGAGGTGACTATCTATAACCTCCTCCTCCTCTCATCACTCCTCACCATCCCCAGGAGGTGACGATCTATAACCTCCTCCTCCTCTCATCACTCCTCACCCTCCCCAGGAGGTGACGATCTATAACCTCCTCCTCCTCCCATCACTCCTCACCATCCCCAGGAGGAGACGATCTATAACCTCCTCCTCCTCTCATCAGTCCTCACCATCCCCAGGAGGTGACGATCTATAACCTCCTCCTCACCATCCCCAGGAGGAGATGATCTATAACCTCCTCCTCCTCCCATCACTCCTCACCATCCCCAGGAGGTGACGATCTATAACCTCCTCCTCCTCTCATCACTCCTCACCATCCCCAGGAGGAGACGATCTATAACTTCCTCCTCCCATCACTCCTCACCATCCCCAGGAGGTGACGATCTATAACCCCCTCCTCCTCCCATCACTCCTCACCATCCCCAGGAGGTGACTATCTATAACCTCCTCCTCCCATCACTCCTCACCATCCCCAGGAGGTGACTATCTATAACCTCCTCCTCCTCCCATCACTCCTCACCATCCCAGGAGGAGACTTTCTATAACCTCCTCCTCCCATCACTCCTCACCATCCCCAGGAGGAAACGATCTATAACCTCCTCCTCCCATCACTCCTCACCATCCCCAGGAGGTGACGATCTATAACCTCCTCCTCCTCTCATCAGTCCTCACCATCCCAGGAGGTGACGATCTATAACCTCCTCCTCCTCCCATCACTCCTCACCATCCCAGGAGGAGACTTTCTATAACCTCCTCCTCCCATCACTCCTCACCATCCCCAGGAGGAGACGATCTATAACCTCCTCCTCCTCTCATCACTCCTCACCATCCCCAGGAGGTGACGATCTATAACCTCCTCCTCCTCTCATCACTCCTCACCCTCCCCAGGAGGTGACTATCTATAACCTCCTCCTCCTCCCATCACTCCTCACCATCCCCAGGAGGAGACGATCTATAACCTCCTCCTCCTCTCATCACTCCTCACCATCCCCAGGAGGTGACGATCTATAACCTCCTCCTCCTCTCATCACTCCTCACCCTCCCCAGGAGGTGACTATCTATAACCTCCTCCTCCTCCCATCACTCCTCACCATCCCCAGGAGGAGACGATCTATAACCTCCTCCTCCTCTCATCACTCCTCACCCTCCCCAGGAGGTGACGATCTATAACCTCCTCCTCCTCTCATCACTCCTCACCATCCCCAGGAGGTGACGATCTATAACCTCCTCCTCCTATCACTCCTCACCATCCCCAGGAGGTGACGATCTATAACCTCCTCCTCCTCCCATCACTCCTCACCATCCCCAGGAGGAGACGATCTATAACCTCCTCCTCCTCTCATCACTCCTCACCATCCCCAGGAGGTGACGATCTATAACCTCCTCCTCCTCTCATCACTCCTCACCCTCCCCAGGAGGTGACTATCTATAACCTCCTCCTCCTATCACTCCTCACCATCCCCAGGAGGTGACGATCTATAACCTCCTCCTCCTCCCATCACTCCTCACCATCCCCAGGAGGAGACGATCTATAACCTCCTCCTCCTCTCATCACTCCTCACCATCCCCAGGAGGTGACGATCTATAACCTCCTCCTCCTCTCATCACTCCTCACCCTCCCCAGGAGGTGACTATCTATAACCTCCTCCTCCTCCCATCACTCCTCACCATCCCCAGGAGGAGACGATCTATAACCTCCTCCTCCTCTCATCACTCCTCACCATCCCCAGGAGGTGACGATCTATAACCTCCTCCTCCTCTCATCACTCCTCACCCTCCCCAGGAGGTGACTATCTATAACCTCCTCCTCCTCCCATCACTCCTCACCATCCCCAGGAGGAGACGATCTATAACCTCCTCCTCCTCTCATCACTCCTCACCCTCCCCAGGAGGTGACGATCTATAACCTCCTCCTCCTCTCATCACTCCTCACCATCCCCAGGAGGTGACGATCTATAACCTCCTCCTCCTCCCATCACGAGACGATCAATAACCTCCTCCTCCCATCACTCCTCACCATCACAGGAGGAGATGATCTATAACCTCCTCCTCCTCCCATCACGAGACGATCAATAACCTCCTCCTCCCATCACTCCTCACCATCACAGGAGGAGATGATCTATAACCTCCTCCTCCTCCCATCACTCCTCACCATCCCAGGAGGTGACGATCTATAACCTCCTCCTCCTCCCATCACTCCTCACCATCCCCAGGAGGAGACGATCTATAACCTCCTCCTCCTCTCATCACTCCTCACCATCCCCAGGAGGTGACTATCTATAACCTCCTCCTCCTCCTTGCTATCAGATCTCTGCCTGTCAGTGAATGCTAATTGCTGTACTGACACACTGTAACACACTGGCAGCTGTGAGAAGTATGATGTGTATACACCCCCGTGCTGCCATTCACTGACATGAGGCGGAGGTGCTGCGGATACAGATCGTGCAGTCGCTGCTAAGTTGGACTAGGAAGCTGCGGCCCCGTGACTATCCGCAGCCCCGTAATCACTACCATCACCGCACTACAGAACGGGGGGGGACATCTAGTGGCTGAGGAGGGAGCTGCCGCTAGGACTATGGCCTGCAGGCCCCGGAGCAGTTGGGGGCCCGGAGCAGTCGGGGCCCGGCTAGGTTGGCTTGGCAGGTGGCGGCGGCGGTTGCTGGGGCTGGTTGCGGCGGTCCAGCTTGCTCATGACCTGGGTGATGTCCACGGTGTTGGCCGCCTCCTTAGCCTTCGCCTCCTCCTCCAGCTGCCGCAGGATCACCGGGCTGGGACTGGACCTGCGATGGCGTCTCATCAACGGGAAGTTACTGCGGAGAAGAGACAGCGGTGACGGCACTGGTTATAGGGGAGATACCGTGGGGAAAATAAGTATTGGACACGCGGCTGATTTTTTAAGTTTTCCCACCTACACCGAATGGAGAGGGGTGTAATATTTATCTGAGGACCCTTCACCTAAAGATAAAATCCAGAGAAGACCAGAGCGGGACCACCGACATCACCACTGCGTCCTGTCTCATCCTCCAGTCACCTCCAGAGCTGCGGACACACTGTGTAGTGTCCCACTATCAGACTCCTGCATCAGGCTCACAAGTAATAGATGGAGACAGAGCTGCGGCTGGCAGGGCATGCTGGGAGTTGTAGTCTTGCAACAGGTGGGGAAGCACAGGTTGGGGTTTGCTGAGCCAGGGAATGGCTTGTACTACACAATTATCACCACGGGGGGGCAGTATTGTCCAGCACATCTATAGCTGCGTCCACATCCAGTATCTTCTGTCCAGTGGATCCTCAATAGGGAGCGCAGAGCCGAGGACCCCCCAGAGCGCAGGACCCCCCCAGAGCCGAGGACCCCCCAGAGCGCAGGATCCCCCAGAGAGCAGAGCGCAGGACTCCCCCCAGAGAGCAAAGCCCCCCCCCCCAAGAGCGCAGAGCCAAGGACCCCCCCCAGAGCAGAGGACCCCAACAGAGCGCAGGACCCCCACAGAGGCTGAGGACCCCACCAAGAGCGCAGAGCCAAGGACCACCCCAGAGTGCAGAGCGCAGGACTCCTCCCAGAGTGCAAAGCCCCCCCCCAAGAGCGCAGAGCCAAGGACCCCCCCAGAGAAGAGGACCCCCCCGTCATCTGCACACAGTTATCCGCTGCTCCTTGTCATCCGCACCCAGTTATCTGCTGCTCCTTGTCATCCGCACCCAGTTATCTGCTGCCCCCCGTCATCCGCACCCAGTTATCCGCTGCCCCTTGTCATCCGCACCCAGTTATCCGCTGCCCCTTGTCATCCGCACCCAGTTATCCGCTGCCCCCCGTCATCCGCACCCAGTTATCCGCTGCCCCCCGTCATCCGCACCCAGTTATCCGCTGCCCCTTGTCATCCGCACCCAGTTATCCGCTGCCCCTTGTCATCCGCACCCAGTTATCCGCTGCCCCTTGTCATCCGCACCCAGTTATCCGCTGCCCCTTGTCATCCGCACCCAGTTATCCGCTGCCCCTTGTCATCCGCACCCAGTTATCCGCTGCCCCTTGTCATCCGCACCCAGTTATCCGCCGCCCCTTGTCATCCGCACCCAGTTATCCGCCGCCCCTTGTCATCCGCACCCAGTTATCCGCCGCCCCTTGTCATCCGCACCCAGTTATCCGCCGCCCCTTGTCATCCGCACCCAGTTATCCGCCACCCCTTGTCATCCGCACCCAGTTATCCGCCGCCCCTTGTCATCCGCACCCAGTTATCCGCCGCCCCTTGTCATCCGCACCCAGTTATCCGCTGCCCCTTGTCATCCGCTGCCCCTTGTCATCCGCACCCAGTTATCCGCTGCCCCTTGTCATCCGCACCCAGTTATCCGCTGCTCCTTGTCATCCGCACCCAGTTATCCGCCGCCCCTTGTCATCCGCACCCAGTTATCCGCCGCCCCTTGTCATCCGCACCCAGTTATCCGCTGCCCCTTGTCATCCGCACCCAGTTATCCGCTGCCCCTTGTCATCCGCATCCAGTTATCTGCTGCCCCCCGACAACTGCCCCCTGTTATCCGGTGGCCCCCTGCACTTGCCTCTTCTTGGTGGTCTCCTGCGGTTCCACAGCTTTGCTCAGGATCTCCTTGTAGATGGGCGACTTCAGGTAGCGGGCGTATGAGTCCTACTGAGAGGAAGGAGACATGGCAGCGGCAGAGCAGAGCAGGGGGTGGAGGGGAGCAGCGCGTCGCGGGGACAGTGGATGGGGGGGTGGAGCAGCGAGGAGGCGGAGCAGAGCAGGAGGCGGAGCGGACAGTGGATGAGGGGGCGGAGCAGCGTGGGGGTGGAGGGGAGCAGCGCGTCACAGGGACAGTGGATGGGGGTTGGAGCAGCGAGAAGGCGGAGCAGAGCAGGGGGCGGAGCGGACAGTGGATGGGGGGGTGGAGCAGCGTGGGGGTGGAGGGGAGCAGCGCGTCACAGGGACAGTGGATGAGGGGGTGAAGCGGACAGTGGATGAGGGGGCGGAGCAGCGTGGGGGTGGAGGGGAACAGCGAGTCACGGACAGTGGATGGGGGGGTGGAGCAGCGAGGAGGCGGAGCAGAGCAGGGGCGGAGCGGACAGTGGATGAGGGGGCGGAGCAGCGTGGGGGTGGAGGGGAGCAGCGCGTCACAGGGACAGTGGATGGGGGGTGGAGCGGACAGTGGATGAGGGGGCGGAGCAGCGTGGGGGTGGAGGGGAGCAGCGAGTCATAGGGACAGTGGATGGGGGGGTGGAGCAGCGAGGAGGCGGAGCAGAGCAGGGGGCGGAGCAGCGTGGGGGTGGAGGGGAGCAGCGCGTCACAGGGACAGTGGATGGGGGGGTGGAGCGGACAGTGGATGAGGGGGCGGAGCAGCGTGGGGGTGGAGGGGAGCAGCGAGTCATAGGGACAGTGGATGGGGGGGTGGAGCAGCAAGGAGGCGGAGCAGAGCAGGAGGCGGAGCGGACGGAGCAGCGTGGGGGTGGAGGGGAGCAGCGCGTCACAGGGACAATGGATGGGGGGGTGGAGCAGCGAGGAGGCGGAGCAGAGCAGGGGGCAGAGCGGACAGTGGATGAGGGGGCGGAGCAGCGTGGGGGTGGAGGGGAGCAGCGTGTCACAGGGACAGTGGATGGGGGGTGGAGCGGACAGTGGATGAGGGGGCGGAGCAGCGTGGGGGTGGAGGGGAGCAGCGAGTCATAGGGACAGTGGATGGGGGGTGGAGCAGCGAGGAGGCGGAGCAGAGCAGGGGGCGGAGCGGACAGTGGATGAGGGGGCGGAGCAGAGCAGGGGGCGGAGCGGACAGTGGATGAGGGGGCGGAGCGGACAGTGGATGAGGGGGCGGAGCAGAGCAGGGGCGGAGCGGACAGTGGATGAGGGGGCGGAGCAGCGTGGGGGTGGAGCAGCCTCCGCAGACCTTTTTCATCAGCATGTAGATGTGCGTCTGAGCGGCGTCCAGCACGTAGCGGTGCGGGTGCTTCAGTCCCTTCACGGTGATGTCCATCGTCTTCCCATCAATATTAATCCAGCGTCTGGCACCGGGGGCGAGGAATAACCTGCAGAGGGCGAGAGGGGAGGAATAACCTGCAGAGGGCGAGAGGTGAGGCCGGTGGGAGGAATAACCTGCAGAGGGCGAGAGGTGAGGCCGGGGGGGGGGGGGATAACCTGCAGAGGGCGAGAGGGGAGGCCGGGGGGAGGAATAACCGGCAGAGGGCGAGAGGGGAGGCCGGGGGGAGGAATAACCGGCAGAGGGCGAGTGGGGAGGCCGGGGGGAGGAATAACCGGCAGAGGGCGAGAGGGGAGGCCGGGGGGAGGAATAACCTGCAGAGACCTCCATTGTTGCTCTTCCTCCATTGTAAGATCTCCGCTTGCTGACAGTAAATGTGAGGATTTGTGCTCCAGACCCAGTAGCTGCTGACAGCTGAGGGTTTGTTACACTGTATCAGTGTTTCTCCATTGAGGTCTCTCACTTGATACACTGTGACAGCTGGTCCAGGAGCCTCCTGTTAGGAGTGCTGGACCTCAGTCATGCCTTGTGCGCTCCTCATACCTGACACACGGGGATGGACCCTCTGCGCTGACATCACTCACTTGTAGATCTCCTCCGCTTTCTCCTTCACCTTGGACTGGTCTCCATATTTCAGGTCCTCACAGGCCTCCCAGAAGCCCATGTTCTCCCCTGACCGAGAGGAGACAAGAGAGGAGACAAGAGCTTACCATCACCAGCGCACGTGGACTGGACATGGGACGGAGGAGGAGGGGGACGGAGGAGGAGGACGGAGGTGAGACGGAGGAGGAAGAGGGACGGAGGAAGAGGGACGGAGGAAGAGGGACGGAGGAAGAGGGACGGAGGAAGAGGGACGGAGGAAGAGGGACGGAGGAAGAGGGGCCCGGAGGGACGGAGGAGGAGGGGCCCGGAGGGACGGAGGAGGAGGGGCCCGGAGGGACGGAGAGACGGAGGAGGAGGAGGGGCCCGGAGGGACAGAGGAGGAGGAGAGGCCCGGAGGGACAGAGGAGGAGGGACGGAGGAGGAGGGGCCCGGAGGGACGGAGGAGGGACGGAGGAGGAGGGGACCGGAGGGACGGAGAGACCGAGGAGGAGGAGGGGCCCGGAGGGACGGAGGAGGAGGGGCCCGGAGGGACGGAAGAGGGACGGAGGAGGAGGGGCCCGGAGGGACGGAAGAGGGACGGAGGAGGAGGGGCCTGGAGGGACGGAGGAGGAGGGGACGGAGGACGGACGGAGGAGGAGGGGCCCGGAGGGACGGAGGAGGAGGGGCCCGGAGGGACGGAGGAGGGACGGAGGAGGAGGGGCCCGGAGGGACGGAGGAGGGACGGAGGAGGAGGGGCCCGGAGGGACGGAGAGACGGAGGAGGAGGGGCCCGGAGGGACGGAAGAGGGACGGAGGAGGAGGGGCCCGGAGGGACGGAAGAGGGACGGAGGAGGAGGGGCCCGGAGGGACGGAAGAGGGACGGAGGAGGAGGGGCCCGGAGGGACGGAAGAGGGACGGAGGAGGAGGGGCCCGGAGGGACGGAGGAGGGACGGAGGAGGAGGGGCCCGGAGGGACGGAGGAGGGACGGAGGAGGAGGGGCCCGGAGGGACGGAGAGACGGAGGAGGAGGGGCCCGGAGGGACGGAAGAGGGACGGAGGAGGAGGGGCCCGGAGGGACGGAAGAGGGACGGAGGAGGAGGGGCCCGGAGGGACGGAAGAGGGACGGAGGAGGAGGGGCCCGGAGGGACGGAAGAGGGACGGAGGAGGAGGGGCCCGGAGGGTCGGAAGAGGGACGGAGGAGGAGGGGCCCGGAGGGTCGGAAGAGGGACGGAGGAGGAGGGGCCCGGAGGGACGGAAGAGGGACGGAGGAGGAGGGGCCCGGAGGGACGGAAGAGGGACGGAAGAGGAGGGGCCCGGAGGGACGGAAGAGGGACGGAGGAGGAGGGGACGGAGGACGGACGGAGGAGGAGGGGCCCGGAGGGACGGAGGAGGAGGGGCCCGGAGGGACGGAGGACGGACGGAGGAGGAGGGGACCGGAGGGACGGAGAGACCGAGGAGGAGGAGGGGCCCGGAGGGTCGGAAGAGGGACGGAGGAGGAGGGGCCCGGAGGGACGGAAGAGGGACGGAGGAGGAGGGGCCCGGAGGGACGGAAGAGGGACGGAGGAGGAGGGGCCCGGAGGGACGGAGGAGGAGGGGCCCGGAGGGACGGAGGAGGAGGGGCCCGGAGGGACGGAAGAGGGACGGAGGAGGAGGGGCCCGGAGGGACGGAAGAGGGACTGAGGAGGAGGGGCCCGGAGGGACGGAAGAGGGACGGAGGAGGAGGGGCCCGGAGGGACGGAAGAGGGACGGAGGAGGAGGGGACGGAGGACGGACGGAGGAGGAGGGGCCCGGAGGGACGGAGGACGGACGGAGGAGGAGGGGCCCGGAGGGACGGAGGAGGAGGGGCCCGGAGGGACGGAAGAGGGACGGAGGAGGAGGGGCCCGGAGGGACGGAGAAGGAGGGGCCCGGAGGGACGGAGGAGGAGGGGCCCGGAGGGACAGAGAGACGGAGGAGGAGGGGCCCGGAGGGACGGAAGAGGGACGGAGGAGGAAGGGCCCGGAGGGACGGAAGAGGGACGGAGGAGGAGGGGCCCGGAGGGACGGAAGAGGGACGGAGGAGGAGGGGCCCGGAGGGACGGAAGAGGGACGGAGGAGGAGGGGCCCGGAGGGACGGAAGAGGGACGGAGGAGGAGGGGCCCGGAGGGACGGAGGAGGAGGGGCCCGGAGGGACGGAGGAGGAGGGGCCCGGAGGGACGGAGGAGGAGGGGCCCGGAGGGACGGAGAGACGGAGGAGGAGGGGCCCAGAGGGACGGAGAGACGGAGGAGGAGGGGCCCGGAGAGACGGAGGAGGAGGGGCCCGGAGGGACGGAGGAGGAGGGGCCCGGAGGGACGGAGGAGGAGGGGCCCGGAGGGACGGAGGAGGAGGGGCCCGGAGGGACGGAGGAGGAGGGACGGAAGAGGGACGGAAGAGGGACGGAGGAGGAGGGGCCCGGAGGGACGGAAGAGGGACGGAGGAGGAGGGGCCCGGAGGGTCGGAAGAGGGACGGAGGAGGAGGGGCCCGGAGGGTCGGAAGAGGGACGGAGGAGGAGGGGCCCGGAGGGACGGAAGAGGGACGGAGGAGGAGGGGCCCGGAGGGACGGAAGAGGGACGGAGGAGGAGGGGCCCGGAGGGACGGAGGACGGACGGAGGAGGAGGGGCCCGGAGGGACGGAGGACGGACGGAGGAGGAGGGGCCCGGAGGGACGGAGGACGGACGGAGGAGGAGGGGCCCGGAGGGACGGAGGACGGACGGAGGAGGAGGGGCCCGGAGGGACGGAGGACGGACGGAGGAGGAGGGGCCCGGAGGGACGGAGGACGGACGGAGGAGGAGGGGCCCGGAGGGACGGAGGACGGACGGAGGAGGAGGGGCCCGGAGGGACAGAGGACGGACGGAGGAGGAGGGGCCCGGAGGGACGGAAGAGGGACGGAGGAGGAAGGGCCCGGAGGGACAGAGGAGGAGGGGCCCGGAAGGGACAGAGAGACGGAGGAGGAGGGGCCCGGAGGGACGGAAGAGGGACGGAGGAGGAAGGGCCCGGAGGGACGGAAGAGGGACGGAGGAGGAAGGGCCCGGAGGGACGGAAGAGGGACGGAGGAGGAAGGGCCCGGAGGGACGGAGGACGGACGGAGGAGGAGGGGCCCGGAGGGACGGAGGAGGAGGGGCCCGGAGGGACGGAGGAGGAGAGGCCCGGAGGGACGGAGAGACGGAGGAGGAGGGGCCCAGAGGGACGGAGAGACGGAGGAGGAGGGGCCCGGAGGGACGGAGGAGGAGGGGCCCGGAGGGACCCGGAGGGACGGAGGAGGGGCCCGGGAGGGACGGAGGAGGGACGGAGGAGGGGCCCGGAGGGACGGAGGAGGAGGGGCCCGGAGGAGGAGGGGCCCGGAGGAGGAGGGGCCCGGAGGAGGAGGGGCCCGGAGGGACGGAGGAGGGACGGAGGAGGAGGGGCCCGGAGGGACGGAGGAGGAGGGGACCGGAGGGACGGAGAGACCGAGGAGGAGGAGGGGCCCGGAGGGACGGAGGAGGAGGGGCCCGGAGGGACGGAAGAGGGACGGAGGAGGAGGGGCCCGGAGGGACGGAAGAGGGACGGAGGAGGAGGGGCCTGGAGGGACGGAAGAGGGACGGAGGAGGAGGGGACGGAGGACGGACGGAGGAGGAGGGGCCCGGAGGGACGGAGGACGGACGGAGGAGGAGGGGCCCGGAGGGACGGAGGACGGACGGAGGAGGAGGGGCCCGGAGGGACGGAGGAGGGACGGAGGAGGAGGGGCCCGGAGGGACGGAGAGACGGAGGAGGAGGGGCCCGGAGGGACGGAAGAGGGACGGAGGAGGAGGGGCCCGGAGGGACGGAAGAGGGACGGAGGAGGAGGGGCCCGGAGGGACGGAAGAGGGACGGAGGAGGAGGGGCCCGGAGGGACGGAGGAGGAGGGGCCCGGAGGGACGGAGGAGGAGGGGCCCGGAGGGACGGAAGAGGGACGGAGGAGGAGGGGCCCGGAGGGTCGGAAGAGGGACGGAGGAGGAGGGGCCCGGAGGGACGGAAGAGGGACGGAGGAGGAGGGGCCCGGAGGGACGGAAGAGGGACGGAGGAGGAGGGGCCCGGAGGGACGGAAGAGGGACGGAGGAGGAGGGGCCCGGAGGGACGGAAGAGGGACGGAGGAGGAGGGGCCCGGAGGGACGGAGGAGGAGGGGCCCGGAGGGACGGAAGAGGGACGGAGGAGGAGGGGCCCGGAGGGACGGAGGAGGAGGGGCCCGGAGGGACGGAAGAGGGACGGAGGAGGAGGGGACGGAGGACGGACGGAGGAGGAGGGGCCCGGAGGGACGGAGGACGGACGGAGGAGGAGGGGCCCAGAGGGACGGAGGACGGACGGAGGAGGAGGGGCCCGGAGGGACGGAAGAGGGACGGAGGAGGAGGGGCCCGGAGGGACGGAGAAGGAGGGGCCCGGAGGGACGGAGGAGGAGGGGCCCGGAGGGACGGAGGAGGAGGGGCCCGGAGGGACGGAGGAGGAGGGGCCCGGAGGGACAGAGAGACGGAGGAGGAGGGGCCCGGAGGGACGGAAGAGGGACGGAGGAGGAAGGGCCCGGAGGGACGGAAGAGGGACGGAGGAGGAGGGGCCCGGAGGGACGGAAGAGGGACGGAGGAGGAGGGGCCCGGAGGGACGGAAGAGGGACGGAGGAGGAGGGGCCCGGAGGGACGGAAGAGGGACGGAGGAGGAGCCCGGAGGGACGGAAGAGGGACGGAGGAGGAGGGGCCCGGAGGGACGGAGAAGGAGGGGCCCGGAGGGACGGAGGAGGAGGGGCCCGGAGGGACGGAGAGACGGAGGAGGAGGGGCCCAGAGGGACGGAGAGACGGAGGAGGAGGGGCCCGGAGGGACGGAGGAGGAGGGGCCCGGAGGGACGGAGGAGGAGGGGCCCGGAGGGACGGAGAGACGGAGGAGGAGGGGCCCGGAGGGACGGAAGAGGGACGGAGGAGGAGGGGCCCGGAGGGACGGAGGAGGAGGGGCCCGGAGGGACGGAGGAGGAGGGGCCCGGAGGGACGGAAGAGGGACGGAGGAGGAGGGGCCCGGAGGGTCGGAAGAGGGACGGAGGAGGAGGGGCCCGGAGGGTCGGAAGAGGGACGGAGGAGGAGGGGCCCGGAGGGTCGGAAGAGGGACGGAGGAGGAGGGGCCCGGAGGGACGGAAGAGGGACGGAGGAGGAGGGGCCCGGAGGGACGGAAGAGGGACGGAGGAGGAGGGGCCCGGAGGGACGGAGGACGGACGGAGGAGGAGGGGCCCGGAGGGACGGAGGACGGACGGAGGAGGAGGGGCCCGGAGGGACGGAGGACGGATGGAGGAGGAGGGGCCCGGAGGGACGGAGGACGGACGGAGGAGGAGGGGCCCGGAGGGACGGAGGACGGACGGAGGAGGAGGGGCCCGGAGGGACGGAGGACGGACGGAGGAGGAGGGGCCCGGAGGGACGGAGGACGGACGGAGGAGGAGGGGCCCGGAGGGACGGAAGAGGGACGGAGGAGGAAGGGCCCGGAGGGACAGAGGAGGAGGGGCCCGGAAGGGACAGAGAGACGGAGGAGGAGGGGCCCGGAGGGACGGAAGAGGGACGGAGGAGGAAGGGCCCGGAGGGACGGAAGAGGGACGGAGGAGGAAGGGCCCGGAGGGACGGAAGAGGGACGGAGGAGGAGGGGCCCGGAGGGACGGAAGAGGGACGGAGGAGGAGGGGCCCGGAGGGACGGAGGACGGACGGAGGAGGAGGGGCCCGGAGGGACGGAGGAGGAGGGGCCCGGAGGGACGGAGGAGGAGGGGCCCGGAGGGACGGAGAGACGGAGGAGGAGGGGCCCAGAGGGACGGAGAGACGGAGGAGGAGGGGCCCAGAGGGACGGAGAGACGGAGAGACGGAGGAGGAGGGGCCCGGAGGGACGGAGGAGGAGGGGCCCGGAGGGACGGAGGAGGGACGGAGGAGGAGGGGCCCGGAGGGACGGAAGAGGGACGGAGGAGGAGGGGCCCGGAGGGACGGAGGACGGACGGAGGAGGAGGGGCCCGGAGGGACGGAGGAGGAGGGGCCCGGAGGGACGGAGAGACGGAGGAGGAGGGGCCCAGAGAGACGGAGAGACGGAGGAGGAGGGGCCCGGAGGGACGGAGGAGGAGGGGCCCGGAGGGACGGAGGAGGGACGGAGGAGGAGGGGCCCGGAGGGACGGAGGAGGGGCCCGGGAGGGACGGAGGAGGGACGGAGGAGGGGCCCGGAGGGACGGAGGAGGAGGGGCCCGGAGGGACGGAGGAGGAGGGGCCCGGAGGAGGAGGGGCCCGGAGGAGGAGGGGCCCGGAGGGACGGAGGAGGGACGGAGGAGGAGGGGCCCGGAGGGACGGAGGAGGAGGGGCCCGGAGGAGGAGGGGCCCGGAGGGACGGAGGAGGGACGGAGGAGGAGGGGCCCGGAGGGACGGAGGAGGAGGGGCCCGGAGGGACGGAGAGACGGAGGAGGAGGGGCCCAGAGGGACGGAGAGACGGAGAGACGGAGGAGGAGGGGCCCGGAGGGACGGAGGAGGAGGGGCCCGGAGGGACGGAGGAGGGACGGAGGAGGAGGGGCCCGGAGGGACGGAGGAGGGGCCCGGGAGGGACGGAGGAGGGGCCCGGAGGGACGGAGGAGGAGGGGCCCGGAGGAGGAGGGGCCCGGAGGGGCGGAGGAGGGACGGAGGAGGAAGGGCCCGGAGGGACGGAGGAGGAGGGGCCCGGAGGGACGGAGGAGGAGGGGCCCGGAGGGACGGAGAGACGGAGGAGGAGGGGCCGGAGAGACGGAGGAGGAGGGGCCCGGAGAGACGGAGGAGGAGGGGCCCGGAGGGACGGAGAGACGGAGGAGGAGGGGCCCGGAGGGACGGAGAGACGGAGGAGGAGGGGCCCGGAGGGACGGAGGAGGAGGGGCCCGGAGGGACGGAGGAGGGAGGGACGGAGGAGGAGGGGCCCGGAGGGACGGAGGAGGGAGGGACGGAGGAGGAGGGGCCCGGAGGGACGGAGGAGGGAGGGACGGAGGAGGAGGGGCCCGGAGGGACGGAGGAGGGAGGGACGGAGGAGGAGGGGCCCGGAGGGACGGAGAGACGGAGGAGGAGGGGCCCGGAGGGACGGAGGAGGGAGGGACGGAGGAGGAGGGGCCCGGAGGGACAGAGGAGGAGGGGCCCGGAGGGACGGAGGAGGAGGGGCCCGGAGAGACGGAGGAGGAGGGGCCCGGAGGGACGGAGGAGGGACGGAGGAGGAGGGGCCCGGAGGGACGGAGAGACGGAGGAGGAGGGGCCCGGAGGGACGGAGAGACGGAGGAGGAGGGGCCCGGAGGGACGGAGAGACGGAGGAGGAGGGGCCCGGAGGGACGGAGAGACGGAGGAGGAGGGGCCCGGAGGGACGGAGGAGGAGGGGCCCGGAGGGACGGAGGAGGGAGGGACGGAGGAGGAGGAGGGGCCCGGAGGGACGGAGGGAGGGACGGAGGAGGAGGGGCCCGGAGGGACGGAGAGACGGAGGAGGAGGGGCCCGGAGGGACGGAGGAGGGAGGGACGGAGGAGGAGGGGCCCGGAGGGACGGAGGAGGGAGGGACGGAGGAGGAGGGGCCCGGAGGGACGGAGGAGGAGGGGCCCGGAGGGACGGAGAGACGGAGGAGGAGGGGCCCGGAGGGACGGAGGAGGAGGGGCCCGGAGGGACGGAGGAGGAGGGGCCCGGAGGGACGGAGGAGGAGGGGCCCGGAGGGACGGAGAGACGGAGGAGGAGGGGCCCGGAGGGACGGAGGAGGGACGGAGGAGGAGGGGCCCGGAGGGACGGAGAGACGGAGGAGGAGGGGCCCGGAGGGACGGAGAGACGGAGGAGGAGGGGCCCGGAGGGACGGAGAGACGGAGGAGGAGGGGCCCGGAGGGACGGAGAGACGGAGGAGGAGGGGCCCGGAGGGACGGAGAGACGGAGGAGGAGGGGCCCGGAGGGACGGAGAGACGGAGGAGGAGGGGCCCGGAGGGACGGAGAGACGGAGGAGGAGGGGCCCGGAGGGACGGAGAGACGGAGGAGGAGGGGCCCGGAGGGACGGAGAGACGGAGGAGGAGGAGGAGGAGGGGCCTGGAGGGACGGAGGAGGAGGGGCCTGGAGGGACGGAGGAGGAGGGGCCTGGAGGGACAGAGGAGGAGGGGCCTGGAGGGACAGAGGAGGAGGGGCCTGGAGGGACAGAGGAGGAGGGGCCTGGAGGGACAGAGGAGGAGGGACGGAGGAGGAGGGGCCTGGAGGGACAGAGGAGGAGGGACGGAGGAGGAGGGGCCTGGAGGGACAGAGGAGGAGGGACGGAGGAGGAGGGGCCTGGAGGGACAGAGGAGGAGGGACGGAGGAGGAGGGACGGAGGAGGAGGGGCGGAGGAGGAGGGGCGGAGGAGGAGGGGCCTGGAGGGACAGAGGAGGAGGGGCCTGGAGGGACGGAGGAGGAGGGGCCTGGAGGGACGGAGGAGGAGGGGCCTGGAGGGACGGAGGAGGAGGGGCCTGGAGGGATGGAGGAGGAGGGGCCTGGAGGGACAGAGGAGGAGGGACGGAGGAGGAGGGGCCTGGAGGGACAGAGGAGGAGGGACAGAGGAGGAGGGGCCTGGAGGGACAGAGGAGGAGGGGCCTGGAGGGACAGAGGAGGAGGGGCCTGGAGGGACAGAGGAGGAGGGGCCTGGAGGGACAGAGGAGGAGGGGCCTGGAGGGACAGAGGAGGAGGGACGGAGGAGGAGGGGCCTGGAGGGACAGAGGAGGAGGGACGGAGGAGGAGGGGCCTGGAGGGACAGAGGAGGAGGGACGGAGGAGGAGGGGCCTGGAGGGACAGAGGAGGAGGGACGGAGGAGGAGGGACGGAGGAGGAGGGGCGGAGGAGGAGGGGCGGAGGAGGAGGGGCCTGGAGGGACAGAGGAGGAGGGGCCTGGAGGGACAGAGGAGGAGGGGCCTGGAGGGACGGAGGAGGAGGGGCCTGGAGGGACGGAGGAGGAGGGGCCTGGAGGGACGGAGGAGGAGGGGCCTGGAGGGGACGGAGGAGGAGGGGCCTGGAGGGATGGAGGAGGAGGGGCCTGGAGGGACAGAGGAGGAGGGACAGAGGAGGAGGGGCCTGGAGGGACAGAGGAGGAGGGACAGAGAGGAGGGGCCTGGAGGGACAGAGGAGGAGGGACGGAGGAGGAGGGGCCTAGAGGGACAGAGGAGGAGGGACGGAGGAGGAGGGACGGAGGAGGAGGGACAGAGGAGGAGGGACAGAGGATGAGGGGCCTGGAGGAGGAGGGGCGGAGGGGCCTGGAGGGACAGAGGAGGAGGGGCCTGGAGGGACAGAGGAGGAGGGGCCTGGAGGGACAGAGGAGGAGGGCCTGGAGGGACAGAGGAGGAGGGGCCTGGAGGGACAGAGGAGGAGGGGCCTGGAGGGACAGAGGAGGAGGGGCCTGGAGGGACAGAGGAGGAGGGGCCTGGAGGGACAGAGGAGGAGGGGCCTGGAGGGACAGAGGAGGAGGGACGGAGGAGGAGGGACGGAGGAGGAGGGACGGAGGAGGAGGGACGGAGGAGGAGGGACGGAGGAGGAGGGACGGAGGAGGAGGGACGGAGGAGAGGGACGGAGGAGGAGGGACGGAGGAGGAGGGACGGAGGAGGAGGGACGGAGGAGGAGGTGCCTGGAGGGACAGAGGAGGGACGGAGGAGGAGGGGCCTGGAGGGACAGAGGAGGAGGGGCCTGGAGGGACAGAGGAGGAGGGGCCTGGAGGGACAGAGGAGGAGGGGCCTGGAGGGACAGAGGAGGAGGGGCCTGGAGGGACAGAGGAGGAGGGGCCTGGAGGGACAGAGGAGGAGGGGCCTGGAGGGACAGAGGAGGAGGGGCCTGGAGGGACAGAGGAGGAGGGGCCTGGAGGACAGAGGAGGAGGGGCCTGGAGGGACAGAGGAGGAGGGGCCTGGAGGGACAGAGGAGGAGGGGCCTGGAGGGACAGAGCCGGACGAGTTTTGAGGGAGGAGGACGGAGGAGGAGGAGGACGGAGAAGGAGGAGGGGGACGGAGAAGGAGGAGGGGGACGGAGAAGGAGGAGGGGGACGGAGAAGGAGGAGGGGGACGGAGAAGGAGGAGGGGGACGGAGAAGGAGGAGGGGGACGGAGAAGGAGGAGGGGGACGGAGAAGGAGGAGGGGGACGGAGAAGGAGGAGGGGGACGGAGAAGGAGGAGGGGGACTGAGAAGGAGGAGGGGGACTGAGAAGAGTCTGGAGGGAGGAGGAGTCTGGAGGGAGGAGGAGGAGCAGTCCACGTTACCGCTGAACTCTTTCTTCAGGAATAGCTGGAAGCTTTGCCTTCCTTTTGGATCCCGGATCAGCTCGCTGAAGTTGAACGTCCAGCGCTCGACTCGCAGCTTCGTAGGAATCTCAACTCTGGAACAAGAGGAAAACGACTAATTAAAGGGCCGGTGTCGGGTCTTCACTGCATACTGAGACGCTCTGCAGACATGCGGAGTCACAAGCCCCGTGCGTGTAACCCTTAGTGGATGTGGGGAGAGCGGCGGGGCGGGTTTAGTTGGGCATGAGACGGATAGCACCTTCTACACGCAGAAAGAGCCGGCAGAGACGGCGGCGACCCTGCACATGCTGCGGCGACCCTGCACAGACGGCGACCCTGCACATGCTGCAGACGCGTCTTCTCCAGCGGAGCTCCAGGTGCCGAGTGTCAGAGAACAAAACCACTTTCAGCAGAAGACTTCATCCACTACAAGTCCCTGCTCAAAACTTATAACTTCGCTCTCCATCCGGCCAAAGAAACGACTTCACCGCCCTCCTCAGATCACTAGCCGACAATCCAAAACCACTCTGCGAAACCTTCCACTCCCTCCTGAGCCCTAAAGTACCGGCCCCGGTCACCAACCTCAGCGCTGACGATCGGCCACTTATTTCCTAGACAACATCAAGCACATCCGTCAGGACATTTCTGCACAAACCCCTCAGAGCCGGGATCCCCGTCCCTCCCGCACCTCTCACAGAAGAAGGGACCACACTCCTCGCTGCTTCTCGCCCTACAACCTGCACCCGTGACCCTATTCCTTCACGTCTCCCTCTCTCCGGCTGTCACCACTTAGCTACAATATCTAACCTCGCTCTCTTCCGGTATCTTTCCCTCCTTATCATCATAACCCCTTTACTAAAAATCCACCCCTCGCCCAGAACTGCGCTGCTGACTACAGACCGGTCTCTAATCTTACCGTCATCTCTAAACTCCTGGAACGCTCGGTCCACTCTCATCTAATCCGCCATCTCTCAGATAACCCTCTTCTCGACCCTTTACAATCTACAGAGACTGCCCTCACTAAAGTCTCTAACGATCTACTAACAGCTAAATCTAATGGTCCCTGCTGATCTCCTGGATCTCTCTGCAGACACTGTGGATCACCAGCTCCTCCTCACTATGCTCCGCTCTATCGGCCTCAAGGACACCGTTCTCTCCTGGTTCTCCTCCTACCTCTCTGACTGATCCTTCACTGTAACTGCTGGCTCCTCTTCCTCTCCTCTTACTGTTGTGGTTCCTCAGGGTTCAGTCCTAGGTCCCCTCCTCATACTGTCGTGGTTCCTCAGTGCTCAGTCCTAGGTCCCCTCCTCATACTGTCGGGATTCCTCAGGGTTCAGTCCTAGTTCCCCTCCTCATACTGTCGGGGTTCCTCAGGGTTCAGTCCTAGTTCCCCTCCTCTTACTGTCAGGGTTCCTCAGGGCTCAGTCCTAGGTCCTCTCCTCTTACTGTCGGGGTTCCTCAGGGTTCAGTCCTAGTTCCTCTCCTCTTACTGTCAGGGTTCCTCAGGGCTCAGTCCTAGGTCCTCTCCTCTTACTGTTGTGGTTCCTCAGGGCTCAGTCCTAGGTCCCCTCCTCTTACTGTCGGGATTCCTCAGGGTTCAGTCCTAGTTCCCCTCCTCATACTGTCGGGATTCCTCAGGGTTCAGTCCTAGGTCCTCTCCTCATACTGTCGGGTTCCTTAGCGCTCAGTCCTAGGTCCCCTCCTCATACTGTCGGGGTTCCTCAGGGCTCAGTCCTAGGTCCCCTCCTCATACTGTCGGGGTTCCTCAGGGTTCAGTCCTAGGTCCTCTCCTCTTACTGTTGTGGTTCCTCAGGGCTCAGTCCTAGGTCCCCTCCTCTTACTGTCGGGATTCCTCAGAGTTCAGTCCTAGTTCCCCTCCTCATACTGTCGGGGTTCCTCAGGGTTCAGTCCTAGTTCCCCTCCTCATACTGTCATGGTTCCTCAGGGCTCAGTCCTAGGTCCCCCCTCCCCTTACTGTATGGGTTCCTCAGGGCTCAGTCCTAGGTCCCCTCCTCTTACTGTCGTGGCTCCTCAGCGCTCAGTCCTAGGTCCCCTTCTCATACTGTCGTGGTTCCTCAGGGCTCAGTCCTAGGTCCCCTCCTCATACTGTCGTGGTTCCTCAGGGCTCAGTCCTAGGTCCTCTCCTCTTACTATCGGGGTTCCTCAGGGCTCAGTCCTAGGTCCCCTCCTCTTACTGTCGCGGTTCCTCAGGGCTCAGTCCTAGTTCCCCTCCTCTTACTGTCGGGGTTCCTCAGGGCTCAGTCCTAGGTCCTCTCCTCTTACTGTCGCGGTTCCTCAGCGCTCAGTCCTAGGTCCCTTCCTCATATTGTCGTGGTTCCTCAGGGCTCAGTCCTAGGTCCCCTCCTCATACTGTCGGGGTTCCTTAGCGCTCAGTCCTAGGTCCCCTCCTCATACTGTCGGGGTTCCTCAGGGCTCAGTCCTAGGTCCCCTCCTCATACTGTCGGGGTTCCTCAGGGCTCAGTCCTAGGTCCTCTCCTCTTACTGTCGTGGTTCCTCAGGGCTCAGTCCTAGTTCCCCTGCTCTTACTGTCGGGGCTCCTCAGCGCTCAGTCCTAGGTCCTCTCCTCATACTGTCGGGGTTCCTCAGGGCTCAGTGCTAGGTCCCCTCCTCTTACTGTCGGGATTCCTCAGCGCTCAGTCCTAGGTCCCCTCCTCATACTGTCGGGGTTCCTCAGGGCTCAGTCCTAGGTCCTCTCCTCATACTGTCGGGATTCCTCAGGGTTCAGTCCTAGGTCCTCTCCTCATACTGTCGGGTTCCTTAGCGCTCAGTCCTAGGTCCCCTCCTCATACTGTCGGGGTTCCTCAGGGCTCAGTCCTAGGTCCCCTCCTCATACTGTCGGGGTTCCTCAGGGTTCAGTCCTAGGTCCTCTCCTCTTACTGTTGTGGTTCCTCAGGGCTCAGTCCTAGGTCCCCTCCTCTTACTGTCGGGATTCCTCAGGGTTCAGTCCTAGTTCCCCTCCTCATACTGTCGGGGTTCCTCAGGGTTCAGTCCTAGTTCCCCTCCTCATACTGTCATGGTTCCTCAGGGCTCAGTCCTAGGTCCCCTCCCCTTACTGTATGGGTTCCTCAGGGCTCAGTCCTAGGTCCCCTCCTCTTACTGTCGTGGCTCCTCAGCGCTCAGTCCTAGGTCCCCTTCTCATACTGTCGTGGTTCCTCAGGGCTCAGTCCTAGGTCCCCTCCTCATACTGTCGTGGTTCCTCAGGGCTCAGTCCTAGGTCCTCTCCTCTTACTATCGGGGTTCCTCAGGGCTCAGTCCTAGGTCCTCTCCTCTTACTGTCGCGGTTCCTCAGGGCTCAGTCCTAGTTCCCCTCCTCTTACTGTCGGGGTTCCTCAGGGCTCAGTCCTAGGTCCTCTCCTCTTACTGTCGCGGTTCCTCAGCGCTCAGTCCTAGGTCCCTTCCTCATATTGTCGTGGTTCCTCAGGGCTCAGTCCTAGGTCCCCTCCTCATACTGTCGGGGTTCCTTAGCGCTCAGTCCTAGGTCCCCTCCTCATACTGTCGGGGTTCCTCAGGGCTCAGTCCTAGGTCCCCTCCTCATACTGTCGGGGTTCCTCAGGGCTCAGTCCTAGGTCCTCTCCTCTTACTGTCGTGGTTCCTCAGGGCTCAGTCCTAGTTCCCCTGCTCTTACTGTCGGGGCTCCTCAGCGCTCAGTCCTAGGTCCTCTCCTCATACTGTCGGGGTTCCTCAGGGCTCAGTGCTAGGTCCCCTCCTCTTACTGTCGGGATTCCTCAGCGCTCAGTCCTAGGTCCCCTCCTCATACTGTCGGGGTTCCTCGGGGCTCAGTCCTAGGTCCTCTCCTCATACTGTCGGGGTTCCTCAGGGCTCAGTCCTAGGTCCCCTCCTCATACTGTCGGGGTTCCTCAGGGCTCAGTCCTAGGTCCCCTCCTCATACTCTCGGGGTTCCTCAGGGCTCAGTCCTAGGTCCCCTCCTCATACTGTCATGGTTCCTCAGCGCTCAGTCCTAGGTCCCCTCCTCATACTGTCGTGGTTCCTCAGGGCTCAGTCCTAGGTCCCCTCCTCATACTGTCGGGGTTCCTCAGCGCTCAGTCCTAGGTCCCCTCCTCATACTGTCGGGGTTCCTCAGGCCTCAGTCCTAGGTCCCCTCCTCATACTGTCGCGGTTCCTCAGCGCTCAGTCCTAGGTCCCCTCCTCTTACTGTCGGGGCTCCTCAGCGCTCAGTCCTAGGTCCTCTCCTCATACTGTCTGGGTTCCTCAGGGCTCAGTCCTAGGTCCCCTCCTCTTACTGTCGTGGTTCCTCAGGGCTCAGTCCTAGGTCCCCTCCTCATACTGTCGCGGTTCCTCAGCGCTCAGTCCTAGGTCCCCTCCTCATACTGTCGGGGCTCCTCAGCGCTCAGTCCTAGGTCCTCTCCTCATACTGTCTGGGTTCCTCAGGGCTCAGTGCTAGGTCCCCTCCTCTTACTGTCGGGATTCCTCAGCGCTCAGTCCTAGGTCCCCTCCTCTTACTGTCGGGGTTCCTCAGCGCTCAGTCCTAGGTCCTCTCCTCATACTGTCGGGGTTCCTCAGGGCTCAGTCCTAGGTCCCCTCCTCATACTGTCGGGGTTCCTCAGGGCTCAGTCCTAGGTCCCCTCCTCATACTGTCAGGGCTCAGTCCTAGTTCCCCTCCTCATACTGTCGGGGTTCCTCAGCGCTCAGTCCTAGGTCCCCTCCTCTTACTGTCGGGGTTCCTCAGCGCTCAGTCCTAGGTCCTTTCCTCATACTGTCAGGGCTCAGTCCTAGTTCCCCTCCTCATACTGTCGGGGTTCCTCAGCGCTCAGTCCTAGGTCCCCTCCTCTTACTGTCGGGGTTCCTCAGCGCTCAGTCCTAGGTCCCCTCCTCTTACTGTCGGGGTTCCTCAGGGCTCAGTCCTAGGTCCTCTCCTCATACTGTCAGGGCTCAGTCCTAGTTCCCCTCCTCATACTGTCGGGGTTCCTCAGGGCTCAGTCCTAGGTTCTCTCCTCTTACTGTCGGGGTTCCTCAGCGCTCAGTCCTAGGTCCCCTCCTCTTACTGTCGGGGTTCCTCAGGGCTCAGTCCTAGGTCCTCTCCTCTTACTGTCGGGGCTCCTCAGGGCTCAGTCCTAGGTCCCCTCCTCTTACTGTCATGGTTCCTCAGGGCTCAGTCCTAGGTCCACTCCTCTTACTGTCGGGGTTCCTCAGGGCTCAGTCCTAGTTCCCCTCATCTTACTATCGGGGTTCCTCAGGGCTCAGTCCTAGGTCCTCTCCTCTTACTGTCGGGGTTCCTCAGCGCTCAGTCCTAGGTCCCCTCCTCTTACTGTGGGGGTTCCTCAGCGCTCAGTCCTAGGTCCCCTCCTCATACTGTCGGGGCTCAGTCCTAGGTCCCCTCCTCTTACTATCGGGGTTCCTCAGGGCTCAGTCCTAGGTCCTCTCCTCTTACTGTCGGGGTTCCTCAGGGCTCAGTCCTAGGTCCCCTCCTCATACTATCGGGGTTCCTCAGGGCTCAGTCCTAGGTCGCCTCCTCATACTGTCAGGGCTCAGTCCTAGTTCCCCTCCTCTTACTGTCGGGGTTCCTCAGCGCTCAGTCCTAGGTCCCCTCCTCATACTGTCGGGGTTCCTCAGGGCTCAGTCCTAGGTCCCCTCCTCATACTGTCATGGTTCCTCAGCGCTCAGTCCTAGGTCCCCTCCTCATACTGTCGGGGTTCCTCAGGGCTCAGTCCTAGGTCCCCTCCTCATACTATCGGGGTTCCTCAGCGCTCAGTCCTAGGTCCTCTCCTCTTACTGTCGTGGTTCCTCAGGGCTCAGTCCTAGGTCCTCTCCTCATACTGTCAGGGCTCAGTCCTAGTTCCCCTCCTCATACTGTCGGGGTTCCTCAGGGCTCAGTCCTAGGTCCTCTCCTCATACTGTCAGGGCTCAGTCCTAGTTCCCCTCCTCATACTGTCGGGGTTCCTCAGGGCTCAGTCCTAGGTTCTCTCCTCTTACTGTCGGGGTTCCTCAGCGCTCAGTCCTAGGTCCCCTCCTCTTACTGTCGGGGTTCCTCAGGGCTCAGTCCTAGGTCCTCTCCTCTTACTGTCGGGGCTCCTCAGGGCTCAGTCCTAGGTCCTCTCCTCTTACTGTCGGGGCTCCTCAGGGCTCAGTCCTAGGTCCTCTCCTCTTACTGTCGGGGCTCCTCAGGGCTCAGTCCTAGGTCCTCTCCTCTTACTGTCATGGTTCCTCAGGGCTCAGTCCTAGGTCCCCTCCTCTTACTGTCGGGGTTCCTCAGGGCTCAGTCCTAGTTCCCCTCCTCTTACTATCGGGGTTCCTCAGGGCTCAGTCCTAGGTCCCCTCCTCTTACTGTCGTGGTTCCTCAGGGCTCAGTCCTAGGTCCCCTCCTCATACTGTCGGGGTTCCTCAGCGCTCAGTCCTAGGTCCCCTCCTCATACTGTCGGGCTTCCTCAGGGCTCAGTCCTAGGTCCCCTCCTCAAACTGTCGGGCTTCCTCAGGGCTCAGTCCTAGGTCCCCTCCTAATACTGTCGGGCTTCCTCAGGGCTCAGTCCTAGGTCCCCTCCTCATACTGTCAGCGCTCAGTCCTAGGTCCCCTCCTCATACTGCCGTGGTTCCTCAGGGCTCAGTCCTAGGTCCCCTCATCTTACTATCGGGGTTCCTCAGGGCTCAGTCCTAGGTCCCCTCCTCTTACTATCGGGGTTCCTCAGGGCTCAGTCCTAGGTCCCCTCCTTACTGTCGTGGTTCCTCAGGGCTCAGTCCTAGGTCCCCTCCTCATACTGTCGGGGTTCCTCAGCGCTCAGTCCTAGGTCCCCTCCTCATACTGTCGGGCTTCCTCAGGGCTCAGTCCTAGGTCCCCTCCTCAAACTGTCGGGCTTCCTCAGGGCTCAGTCCTAGGTCCCCTCCTCAAACTGTCGGGCTTCCTCAGGGCTCAGTCCTAGGTCCCCTCCTAATACTGTCGGGCTTCCTCAGGGCTCAGTCCTAGGTCCCCTCCTCATACTGTCAGCGCTCAGTCCTAGGTCCCCTCCTCATACTGCCGTGGTTCCTCAGGGCTCAGTCCTAGGTCCCCTCTGACACTGAATCTCTCCAAAACTGAACTTCTTGTGCTCCCCCTCTACTAACCTACCTATTGCCTTGGGTGGTTCAAGCTCGCTGTCTTGGGGTTATATGGGACTCAGAACTTTCCTTTACTCCCTATATCCGATCCCTCACTCGCTCTTGTCACCTGCATCTTAAAGACATCTCCAGAATCCGACCTTTTCTCATTTTTGAAACTGCTAAAACTCTTACTGTCGCCCTTATTCGCTCTCGTCTGGACTACTGCAACTCTCTTCTGATCGGTCTCCCTCTAAACAGATTTTCCCCTCTCCAATCCGTCATGAATGCGGCAGCCAGGGTCGCGTTTCTGTCCAGCCGCTTCACCGGCGCCTGCACCCTGTGCCAGTCATTACACTGGTTACCCATCCAGTACAGAATACAATACAAACTCATCTCTCACCCAAAAAGCGTTCCACACTTACAATTTGGCATTCAGGTCCCAGAACATGGTGTCATCTGTGATCCAGGGGTTACTGGGGAGGCAGCCGGTCATGATGGGGTCGTGAGAGTTAAACTGCTCGCAGTACTTCAGTATCCTGCAAAAGGAGGAAGCGGGACCCCCCCCGAGTGTAATCCATAAGATTGTCTGTAAATCCTACATAGAGGGAAGTATCAGGGGCCGCTCATCAAAGGAAACAACCACGAGACCCTGTAATGTTACAGAGCGGGGGCGCCAAGGGTATCAAAGTCACCACCGCTCTGCTGACCCCATCTGGTATCAGCACAAACACTGCGCCCCCGCCAGGAACTTCATGGCCGAGCAGCTGCATGCAGCCATACATCACCAAGCACAATGCCAAGCGTCGGATGGAGTGGTGTAAAGCTGATGGATGTGGGGGCACATACTTTTTTCCATATAGTGCATGTACACACTCACGCAGGTCTAATATATACATACATCACACGTCATTTACTATGACTACACTTTGGGGGTCCATCATTTTCAGGGTACATGATGAGGAGGTCACTTACCCCGCTATGGACACTGAGGACTTGACAGTGGATCTCATCAGCGACTGCTGATAGTACATGATCTGTAATATAGAAGTAGAGACCTGAGGACCTGCTGCTACGGTGCTCTGACTGTGTCCACCATCCCGTGCCCTATCTCAGATTCTGCACCCCCGATGCTTTGCCCCGTGCTCCCATCGTTTGCCTCATGCTCCTGTCGTTTGCCACAGGCTCCCCACCCCCTAGTATTACACAATCTGCACTCTTCGGTCACACATTAATCGTAGACAGATTCACGATCAACCCCCCAAAAAATTGTAATTTCAATCTCCAGATTCAGGGGACGCCATGGAGAGTACATACAGCGGGGGGCGCGGGGGACACGGGGGTGACCGGACCCCCTGACCATTGTATTCTGGCTCAGAGCAGTTATACAGAGCAGCTGCATTCTCCCCTCTGGGCACCGTGTCTTGTCCTCTGGATTATCAGATTACTATACGCCAAGAATAAGTAAGTGAACCCATAGGAATTTCCAGGATTTCAGTGCTGACCACAGCAAGGAGAGAAAAATTAAGTGAACCCTTGATTTAAGGTCCTGTAGCTCTGCTCCACCTGGACCTGCGATGAGGAGTGTCAGGTCATGGATATTCCTGGGAGCCTCAGGGGGCACGGCTCGGTCACAGCGTCTCGAGGGGGGGGGGGTCAGGACTCGGCCACCATCAATCTTCACATGACTTCTCGTGTCACTGCCTTGTATCACCGGACGGCCATGGAAGCCGCTTGTAGACCCTCCTGAGTGAGGAGTCATGCACTGCTATCAATTATCACAGATGGCCAGCAAATCAGAGCAGGACACCCCCACCTCCATGACGCCCCCCTCACCATGACCTTCCCCACCTCCATGACGCCCCCCTCACCACGACCTTCCCTCCTCCATGACGCCCCCTCCACCATGACCTTCCCTCCTCCATGACGCCCCCCTCACCATGACCTTCCCTCCTCCATGACCCCCCCTCACCATGACCTTCCCT
Source organism: Phyllobates terribilis (assembly GCF_046119375.1). Lineage (NCBI taxonomy): Eukaryota > Metazoa > Chordata > Amphibia > Anura > Dendrobatidae > Phyllobates > Phyllobates terribilis. The sequence continues at coordinate 13,832,634 of NW_027362785.1, read as the reverse complement.
CCTCCATGACCCCCCCTCACCATGACCTTCCCTCCTCCATGACGCCCCCCTCACCATGACCTTCCCTCCTCCATGACGCCCCCCTCACCATGACCTTCCCTCCTCCATGACGCCCCCCTCACCACGATCTTCCCTCCTCCAGGACGCCCCCTCCACCAGGACCTTCCCTCCTCCATGACCCCCCCTCACCATGACCTTCCCTCCTCCATGACGCCCCCCTCACCATGACCTTCCCTCCTCCATGACGCCCCCCTCACCACGATCTTCCCTCCTCCAGGACGCCCCTCCACCAGGACCTTCCCTCCTCCATGACCCCCCCTCACCATGACCTTCCCTCCTCCATGACGCCCCCCTCACCATGACCTTCCCTCCTCCATGACGCCCCCCTCACCACGATCTTCCCTCCTCCAGGACGCCCCTCCACCAGGACCTTCCCTCCTCCATGACGCCCCCCTCATCATGACGCCCCCCTCACCATGACCTTCCCTCCTCCATGACGCCCCCCTCACCATGACCTTCCCTCCTCCATGACGCCCCCCTCACCATGACCTTCCCTCCTCCATGACGCCCCCCTCACCATGACCTTCCCTCCTCCATGACGCCCCCCTCACCATGACGCCCCCCTCACCATGACCTTCCCTCCTCCATGACGCCCCCCTCACCATGACCTTCCCTCCTCCATGACGCCCCCCTCACCATGACCTTCCCTCCTCCATGACGCCCCCCTCACCATGACGCCCTCCTCACCATGACCTTCCCTCCTCCATGACGCCCCCCTCACCATGACCTTCCCTCCTCCAGGTTAGAATCATCTGCCCATAGCACATTTTCAGGAAGGTGTTGTGGAGCCTCCAGGTGATCTGGGGCCGCAGCGTCTTCCCATTGTGGTTCCTTCAGAACACAGAGCGCAGTCTCCAGTCTTGGAGTGAGAGCGCCCCTCACTGGCTCCTTGGGAGTTGCATCAGTGCTGAATATTGATGTTCACCCTGGTCTGCGGCTTCTGGAGCCTTTCCCATCCCCATGCACTGTCCGAGGTTTATGGGCTGTTCTGGGCATTGCTCCAACTAACCAGGCCTCCGACCCGGAAACCAGGCCACCGCCCCGGAAACCAGGCCACCGCCCCGGAAACCAGGCCACCGCCCCGGAAACCAGGCCACCGCCCCGGAAACCAAGCCTCGCGTTCCTGACATGTGACGCACTGGTGCATCCTATGTCGGGTCCACAGAGATTGGAGCAGGCTCAGGCGCCGTGCCCGCACCATATACAGCCGGCATCTGCACTCATTTCTGCAGTTTAACCATTTAATGCCCCGTCAGTCCCCACAATCAGCATTTACCATACACGATAGTCTGGGTTTGTGTGCCGTCTCCGATCATCCGCTCGGATCACGGCGATTAAAAAATAATGTGGAAAAAAAAAAGGTTCAAAAACCATGAAAAAATATAAAACAAAAAACATAAAAATCTGCATCAACCCCTCTAAAAAGAAATGACAAAAAGGCCCATGTGGTGTCTGAAAACCTCCCGATGCTTCTGGGGTTAACGGAACCAGCGGCAATTAATTTCGTCGCCAGTATTTTTCCCAATCGGAAGTTGGAGATGAACTTCACACCGGGGTTCACTTACTTTTCTCCCTGGACTGTGGAAGTTAATAAAAGACATGAACACAGATTCCGGAGCGCAGATTATTCCTGGGGGTTCACTTATTTGTCTTATATGTTGTGCGCTGGATTAGTGGGATTTATCGGACGCCGGATTATCGGTCCTGGACTGGGAATGGCGATTAACGAGGCGTATAAGACCCCCACCCCCGCGCTATGACCGGTAATACACATGTAAGCAGTGCTGAACGCGTCCCCCCCGCAGCGAGGAGCACTCACATTCAGTGAGCGACTCACCTCTCTCCGGTAGAACTCCACCGTCGTCTTCTGCAGGAAGGAAGAACAGGAAGACATTACAGAGGAAGACCCGCGACCGCGCAGACGCCCACACCGCGACCACCCAGCACACGCGCACCCTCCCGACCGCGCAGACGCCCACACCGCGACCACCCAGCACATGCACACGCCGCGACCACGCAGACGCCCACGCCGCGACCACCCAGCACACGCGCACCCTCCCGACCGCGCAGACGCCCACGCCGCGACCACCCAGCACACGCGCACGCCGCGACGAAGCCCACGCCGCGACCACCCAGCACACGCGCACCCTCTCGACCGCGCAGACGCCCACGCTGCGACCACCCAGCACACGCGCAGCACCATAATGGCACGATTTCCTGGTTACTTCCCGTCAGACGTCGTTCACACGCTCATTATATAACGAGGACATTGGAGCAGATGAGCCAGAGATCCCGATGGGAGCAGGAATTCAGCGACCCCAAAGAGTCAGAGCGGTGACCATGAGAACAAGAGGACGAGGCGCCTAAAAGAGAGGAGGAGGGGCGGCGGGAAAGGGCGGAAAGAGAAGATGAGGAGGGGCGGGAGAGGGCAGAAAGAGGAGAACGAGGAGGGGCGGGAGAGGGCGGAAAGAGGAGAAGAAGAGGAGGGGCGGGAGAGGGCGGAAAGAGAACAAGAAGAGGAGGGGCGGGAGAGGGCGGAAAGAGGAGAACAAGAGGAGGGGCGGGAGAGGGCGGAAAGAGGAGAACAAGAGGAGGGGCGGGAGAGGGCGGAAAGAGGAGAAGAAGAGGAGGGGCGGGAGAGGGCGGAAAGAGGAGAAGAAGAGGAGGGGCGGGAGAGGGCAGAAAGAGGAGAACAAGAGGAGGGGCGGGAGAGGGCAGAAAGAGGAGAAGAAGAGGAGGGGCGGGAGAGGGCGGAAAGAGGAGAAGAAGAGGAGGGGCGGGAGAGGGCGGAAAGAGGAGAAGAAGAGGAGGGGCGGGAGAGGGCAGAAAGAGGAGAACAAGAGGAGGGGCGGGAGAGGGCGGAAAGAGAAGAAGAGGAGGGGCGGCGGGAAAGGGCGGAAAGAGAAGAAGAGGAGAGGGCGGAAAGAGGAGAAGAAGAGGAGGGGCGGGAGAGGGCGGAAAGAGGAGAAGAAGAGGAGGAGCGGGAGAGGGCGGAAAGAGGAGAAGAAGAGGAGGGGCGGGAGAGGGCGGAAAGAGGAGAAGAGGAGGGGCGGGAGAGGGCAGAAAGAGGAGAACAAGAGGAGGGGCGGGAGAGGGCGGAAAGAGAAGAAGAGGAGGGGCGGTGGGAAAGGGCGGAAAGAGAAGAAGAGGAGGAGCAGCGGGAAAGGGCGGAAAGAGAAAAAGAGGAGAGGGCAGAAAGAGGAGAAGAAGAGGAGGGGCGGGAGAGGGCGGAAAGAGGAGAAGAAGAGGAGGGGCAGGAGAGGGCGGAAAGAGGAGAACAAGAGGAGGGGCGGGAGAGGGCGGAAAGAGGAGGAGAATAAGAGGAGGGGCGGGAGAGGGCGGAAAGAGGAGGAGAACAAGAGGAGGGGCGGGAGAGGGCGGAAAGAGGAGGAGAACAAGAGGAGGGGCGGGAGAGGGCGGAAAGAGGAGGAGAACAAGAGGAGGGGCGGGAGAGGGCGGAAAGAGAAGGAGAACAAGAGGAGGGGCGGGAGAGGGCGGAAAGAGGAGGAGGAGAACAAGAGGAGGGGCGGGAGAGGGCGGAAAGAGGAGGAGAACAAGAGGAGGGGCGGGAGAGGGCGGAAAGAGGAGGAGAACAAGAGGAGGGGCGGGAGAGGGTGGAAAGACGAGGAGAACAAGAGGAGGGGCGGAAGAGGGCGGAAAGAGGAGAACAAGAGGAGGGGCGGGAGAGGGCGGAAAGACGAGGAGAACAAGAGGAGGGGAGGGAGAGGGCGGAAAGACGAGGAGAACAAGAGGAGGGGCGGGAGAGGGCGGAAAGAGGAGAACAAGAGGAGGGGCGGGAGAGGGCGGAAAGACGAGGAGAACAAGAGGAGGGGAGGGAGAGGGCGGAAAGACGAGGAGAACAAGAGGAGGGGCGGGAGAGGGCGGAAAGAGGAGAACAAGAGGAGGGGCGGGAGAGGGCGGAAAGAGGAGAACAAGAGGAGGGGCGGGAGAGGGCGGAAAGAGGAGAACAAGAGGAGGGGCGGGAGAGGGCGGAAAGAGGAGAACAAGAGGAGGGGCGGGAGAGGGCGGAAAGAGGAGAACAAGAAGAGGAGGGGCGGGAGAGGGCGGAAAGAGGAGAACAAGAAGAGGAGGGGCGGGAGAGGGCGGAAAGAGAACAAAAATAGGAGGGGCGGGAGAGGGCGGAAAGAGAACAAGAAGAGGAGGGGCGGGAGAGGGCGGAAAGAGAACAAGAAGAGGAGGGGCGGGAGAGGGCGGAAAGAGAACAAGAAGAGGAGGCGCGGGAGAGGGCGCAAAGAGAACAAGAAGAGGAGGCGCGGGAGAGGGCACAAAGAGAACAAGAAGAGGAGGCGCGGGAGAGGGCGCAAAGAGAACAAGAAGAGGAGGCGCGGGAGAGGAGGAGAGGGCGGAAAGAGAGGAGGAGGGGCGGGAGAGGGCGGAAAGAGAGGAAGAGAAGGAGTCACAGAAAAAAGAAGAGAAGGAGTCACAGGAAAGAGGCTCCCGGCTTCCTTACAGGCACGCCATTATACACATGTCGTTCCTCAGGAGCTGCACTCCCAGCCTCCTTACAGGCACGCCATTACACACACACCATTTCTCAGGAGCTGCGCTCCTGGCCTTCTTATAGGCAAGTGGTTATACACGTGTCGTTCTTCAGGAGCTGGGCTCCCGTATTCCTTACAGGCAAGCGGTTATACATACATGTCGTTACTCAGGAGCTGCGCTCCCGGCCTCCTTACAGGCACGCGGTTATATACACGCCGTTCCTCAAGAGCTGTGCTCCCGGCTTCCTTACAGGCACGCGGTTATACAAACGCCGTTCCTTAGGAGCTGCGCTCCCGGCCTCCATACAGGCCCATGGTTATACACACGCTCGCTATGTTGTGGGCAGTGAGAGGGGTTAGCGGTATTTATAGCGATGGCGCCAGTGGCAGCTTTTATCGTGTGACCGGCAGCGTCCGACCGTCACCAGAGACGCAGAGTCTGTAAGAGAAGAGACAAGAGGAGGAGAGTCAGTGGTGGAACTACAAGTCACAGCATGCAGATAGTCAGTGTATAGCTGGGCGGGATGAGAGCGAATGAGGCATCAGCAGCCTCCACCCTCCGCTGTGCACAGACCCCACACGGAAGGACCGGAGGCCGGACTGACCGCAGCCTCCACCCAGGACTGACTGCTGGGGGCTGTGGGAGCAGAGACTCTTATGGGGGGTGACGGAGGGACGCGGCCTCCCCCATTACTGAATGGATTTTCCCGGCAATTGTGCACACCGCTCCGCCAACCTGCTTGTTACCATGGTAACCAATCCCAGGAGACCCCAGTAATCTCTGATCCCGCCGATGGGAATGGCGCAGCCAACGCTGCAATGTTTATTACTGGACACAACGTCCATGAAGGTTCTGTGACCCCCATAATCAGTGATGACCCCCACTATAATCAGTGATGACCCCCACCATAATCAGTGATGACCCCCCACCATAATCAGTGATGACCCCCACCATAATCAGTGATGACCCCCCACCATAATCAGTGATGACCCCCCACCATAATCAGTGATGACCCCCCACCATAATCAGTGATGACCCCCTTACAGGGTGGTGGACACTAGACACCCTGATCCGCAGTACAGCGCCCATCCTCACCTGGTTACCTTGACGACATTGGGGTCACTCGCCCTGTCTATCCCGTAGTCCAGAACGTCCAGCATCCCCGGCTGTAAGAGAAGGGAGGCGAGTCAGAACATCGACACAGCGCACCTACACCGCGCCAGACACAGCGCACCTACACCGCGCCAGACACAGCGCACCTACACCGCGCATCAGACCGGCAGACACAGCGCGCCTACACCGCTCATCAGACCGGCAGACACAGAACACCTACACCGCGCCAGACACAGCGCACCTACACCGCGCCAGACACAGCGCACCTACACCGCGCCAGACACAGCGCACCTACACCGCGCATCAGACCGGCAGACACAGCGCGCCTACACCGCTCATCAGACCGGCAGACACAGAACACCTACACCGCGCCAGACCGGCAGACGCAGCGCACCGACACCGCACGTCAGAACTGAGGAAAGAGCGCGCCAGACCCCCCCCACACACACACAGAGAGCGCGCCAGACCCCCCACACACACCGCGCGCCAGACCCCCCCCACACACACAGAGAGCGCGCCAAACCCCCCCCACACACACAGAGAGCGCGCGAGACCCCACCACACACACACAGAGAGCGCGCGAGACCCCCACACACACACACAGAGAGCGCGCCAGACCCCCCCACACACACCGCGCACCAGACCCCCCCACACACAGAGAGCGCACCAGACCCCCCACACATACCGCGCGCCAAACCCCCCCACACACACACAGAGAGCGCGCCAGACCCCCCCCCCACACACACAGAGAGCGCGCCAGACCCCCCCCACACACAGAGAGCGCGCCAGACCCCCCACACACACACACAGAGAGCGCGTCAGACCCCCCCCACACACAGAGCGCGCCAGAACCCCCCACACACACAGAGAGCACGCCAGACCCCCCCACACACACAGAGAGCGCGCCAGAACCCCCCACACACACAGAGCGCGCCAGACCCCCCACACACACAGAGAGTGCGCCAGACCCCCACACACACAGAGAGCACGCCAGACCCCCCCACACACACAGAGAGCGCGCCAGACCCCCCCCCACACACAGAGAGCGTGCCAGACCCCCCCCACACACCGCGCGCCAGACCCCCCCACACACACACACACAGAGCGCACCAGACCCCCCCCACACACAGAGAGCGCGCCAGACCTCCCCCACACACACAGAGCGCGCCAGACCCCCCCCACACAGAGAGCGCGCCAGACCCCCCACACACACACACAGCGCGCACCAGACCCCCCCACACACACAGCGCGCCAGACCTCGTCCCCCACACAGACACAGAGAGCGCACCAGACCCCCCCACACACACACACAGAGAGCGCGCCAGACCCCCCCACACACACACAGAGAGCGCGCCAGACCCCCCCCACACTCACAGAGAGCGCGCCAGACCCTCCCCCCACACACAGAGAGCGCACCAGACCCCCCCCACACACACACAGAGAGCGCGCCAGACCCCCCCCACACACACAGAGCGCGCCAGAACCCCCCACACACACACACACAGAGCGCGCCAGACCCCCCCCCACACACACACAGAGAGCGCGCCAGACCCCCACACACTCACACACAGAGCGCGCCAGACCCCCCACACACACACAGAGAGCGCGCCAGACCCCCCCACACACACAAAGAGAGCGCGCCAGACCTCCCCCACACACACAGAGCGCGCCAGACCCCCCCCACACAAAGAGAGCGCGCCAGACCCCCCCACACACACACAGAGAGCGCGCCAGACCCCCCCACACACACACAGCGCGCCAGACCCCCCCCCCACACACAGAGAGCATGCCAGACCCCCCACACACACACAGCGCGCCAGACCCCACACACACACAGCGCGCCAGACCCCCCCACACACACACAGAGAGCGCGCCAGACCCCCCCACACACACACAGCGCGCCAGACCCCCCCACACACACACAGAGAGCGCGCCAGACCCCCCACACACACACAGAGAGCATGCCAGACCCCCCACACACACACAGCGCGCCAGACCCCCCCCACACACACACAGCGCGCCAGACCCCCCCCACACACACAGAGAGCGCGCCAGACCCCCCCCCCCACACACAAAGTGCGCCAGACCCCCCCCCCACACAGAGAGCGCGCCAGACCCCCCACACACACACAGCGCGCCAGACCCCCCACACACACACAGCGCGCCAGACCCCCCCCCCACACACACAGAGAGCGCGCCAGACCCCCCCACACACACAGAGAGCATGCCAGACCCTCCCCCCACACACACACAGCGCGCCAGACCCCCCCCCACACACACAGAGAGCGCGCCAGACCCCCCACACACACACAGAGAGCATGCCAGACCCCCCACACACACACAGCGCGCCAGACCCCCCCACACACACACAGAGAGCGCGCCAGACCCCCCCCACACACACAGAGAGCATGCCAGACCCCCCACACACACACACAGCGCGCCAGACCCCCCCCACACACACAGAGAGCGCGCCAGACCCCCCCCCACACACAGCGCGCCAGACCCCCCCCCACACACACAGAGAGCGCGCCAGACCCCCCACACACACACAGCGCGCCAGACCCCCCACACACACAGCGCGCCAGACCCCCCCCACACACACAGAGAGCGCGCCAGACCCCCCCACACACACAGAGAGCATGCCAGACCCCCCCACACACACAGAGAGCATGCCAGACCCCCCCCACACACACACAGAGAGCATGCCAGACCCCCCCACACACACACAGAGAGCATGCCAGACCCCCCCCACACACACACAGCGCGCCAGACCCCCCCACACACACACAGCGCGCCAGACCCCCCACACACACACACACAGAGCGCGCCAGAACCCCCACACACACACAGAGAGCGCGCCAGACCCCCCCACACACACAGAGAGCGCGCCAGACCCCCCACACACACACAGAGCGCGCCAGACCCCCCACACACACAGAGAGCGCGCCAGACCCCTCCACCACACACAGAGAGCGCGCCAGACCTCCCCCACACACAGAGCGCGCCAGACCTCCCCCACACACACAGCGTGCACCAGACCCCCACACACACAGCGTGCCAGACCCCCCCACACACACACAGAGCGCGCCAGACCCCCACACACACACACAGAGCGCGCCAGACCCCCACACACACACAGCGCGCACCAGACCCCCCCCCACACACAGAGCGCGCACCAGACCCCCCCACACAGAGCGCGCACCAGACCCCCCCACACACACACAGAGCGTGCCAGACCCCCCCACACAGAGAGCGCGCCAAAACCCCACACACACACACAGAGCGTGCCAGACCCCTCCCACACACAGAAAGCGCGCCAGACCCCCCCCACACACACACACCGCGCGCCAGACCCCCCCCACACAGAGTGAACAAGAACTCCTCCCCACACACACAGAGAGCGCGCCAGACCCCCCCACACACAGAGAGCGCGCCAGACCCCCCACACACACACAGAGAGCGCACCAGACCCCCCACACACACACAGAGAGCGCGCCAGACCCTCCCCCCACACACACAGAGAGCGCGCCAGACCCTCCCCCCACACACACAGAGAGCGCCAGACCCCCCCCCCACACACAGAGAGCGCGCCAGACCCCCCACACACACACAGAGAGCATGCCAGACCCCCCACACACACACCGCGCGCCAGACCCCCCCCACACAGAGTGAACAAGAACTCCTCCCCACACACAGAGAGCGCGCCAGACCCCCCCCACACACACAGAGAGCACACCAGACCCCCCACACACACACAGAGAGCGCGCCAGACCCCCCCCCACACACACAGAGCGCGCCAGACCCCCCCCCACACACACACAGAGAGCGCGCCAGACCCCCACACACTCACACACACAGAGCGCGCCAGACCCCCACACACACACAGAGAGCGCCAGACCCCCCCACACACACACACAGAGAGCGCGCCAGACCCCCACACACTCACACACACACAGAGAGCGCGCCAGACCCCCCCACACACACACAGAGAGCGTGCCAGACCCCCCACACACACCGCGCGCCAGACCCCCCCCACACACACAGAGAGCGCGCCAGACCCCCCCACACACACACAGAGAGCGCACCAGACCCCCCCCCCACACACAGAGAGCGCGCCAGACCCCCCCACACACAGAGAGCGCGCCAGACCCCCCCCACACACACAGAGAGCGCGCCAGACCCCCCCCCACACACAGAGAGCGCGCCAGACCCCCCACACACACACACAGAGAGCGCGTCAGACCCCCCCCACACACAGAGCGCGCCAGAACCCCCCACACACACAGAGCGCGCCAGACCCCCCACACACACAGAGAGCGCGCCAGACCCCCACACACACACACAGAGAGCGCGCCAGACCCCCCCACACACACAGAGAGCGTGCCAGACCCCCCACACACACCGCGCGCCAGACCCCCCCACACACACACAGAGAGCGCGCCAGACCTCCCCCACACACACAGAGCGCGCCAGACCCCCCCCACACACACAGAGCGCGCCAGACCCCCCCCACACAGAGAGCACGCCAGACCCTCCCCCCACACACAGAGAGCGCAACAGACCCCCCACACACACACAGAGCGCGCCAGAACCCCCCCCACACACACACAGAGCGCGCCAGACCCCCCCCCACACACACAGAGCGCGCCAGACCCCCACACACTCACACACACAGAGCGCGCCAGACCCCCCCCACACACACAGAGAGCGCGCCAGACCCCCCCACACACACAGAGAGCGTGCCAGACCCCCCACACACACAGAGAGCGTGCCAGACCCCCCCCACACACACAGAGAGCGCACCAGACCCCCCCCACACACAAAGAGAGCGCGCCAGACCCCCACACACTCACACACACAGAGCGCGCCAGACCCCCCCACACACACACAGAGAGCGCCAGACCCCCCCACACTCACACACACACAGAGAGCGCGCCAGACCCCCCCACACACACACAGAGAGCGTGCCAGACCCCCCACACACACCGCGCGCCAGACCCCCCCCACACACACAGAGAGCGCGCCAGACCCCCCCACACACACACAGAGAGCGCACCAGACCCCCCCCCACACACAGAGCGCGCCAGACCTCCCCCACACACACAGAGCGCGCCAGACCCCCCCCACACACAGAGAGCGCGCCAGAACCCCCACACACACACAGAGAGCGCGCCAGACCCCCCCCACACACACAGAGAGCGCGCCAGACCCCCCCCCACACACAGAGAGCGCGCCAGACCCCCCACACACACAGAGAGCGCGTCAGACCCCCCCCACACAAAGAGCGCGCCAGAACCCCCCACACACACAGAGCGCGCCAGACCCCCCACACACACAGAGAGCGCGCCAGACCCCCCACACACACACAGAGAGCGCGCCAGACCCCCCCACACACACAGAGAGCGTGCCAGACCCCCCACACACACCGCGCGCCAGACCCCCCCCCACACACACACAGAGCGCACCAGACCCCCCCCACACACAGAGAGCGCGCCAGACCTCCCCCACACACAGAGAGCGCGCCAGACCCCCCCCACACAGAGAGCACGCCAGACCCTCCCCCCACACACAGAGAGCGCAACAGACCCCCCACACACACACACAGAGAGCGCGCCAGACCCCCCCCACACACACAGAGCGCGCCAGAACCCCCCCCACACACACACACAGAGCGCGCCAGACCCCCCCCCACACACACACAGAGAGCGCGCCAGACCCCCACACACTCACACACACAGAGCGCGCCAGACCCCCCCCACACACACAGAGAGCGCGCCAGACCCCCCCACACACACAGAGAGCGTGCCAGACCCCCCCCACACACACAGAGAGCGCGCCAGACCTCCCCCACACACACAGAGCGCGCCAGACCCCCCCCCACACAGAGAGCGCGCCAGACCCCCCCACACACAGCGCGCACCAGACCCCCCCACACACACAGCGCACCAGACCCCCCCCACACACACAGAGAGCGCACCAGACCCCCCACACACACAGAGAGCGCACCAGACCCCCCACACACACAGAGAGCGCGCCAGACCCTCCCCCCACACACAGAGAGCGCACCAGACCCCCACACAGAGAGCGCACCAGACCCCCACACACACAGAGAGCGCGCCAGACCCCCCCCCACACACACAGAGCGCGCCAGACCCTCCCCCCACACACACACAGAGAGCGCGCCAGACCCCCCCACACACACACAGCGCGCCAGACCCCCCCCCACACACACAGAGAGCGCGCCAGACCCCCCACACACACACAGAGAGCATGCCAGACCCCCCACACACACACAGCGCGCCAGACCCCCCCCCCACACACACACACACAGCGCGCCAGACCCCCCCACACACACACAGAGAGCGCGCCAGACCCCCCCTCACACACACAGCGCGCCAGACCCCCCCACACACAGAGAGCGCGCCAGACTCCCCACACACACACAGAGAGCATGCCAGACCCCCCACACACACACAGCGCGCCAGACCCCCCACACACACACACAGCGCGCCAGACCCCCCCCCACACAGAGAGCGCGCCAGACGCCCCCCCACACACACAGCGCGCCAGACCCCCCCCACACACACAGAGAGCGCGCCAGACCCCCCACACACACACAGCGCGCCAGACCCCCCACACACACAGCGCGCCAGACCCCCCACACACACACAGAGAGCGCGCCAGACCCCCCCACACACACAGAGAGCATGCCAGACCCCCCCACACACACACAGAGAGCATGCCAGACCCCCACACACACACAGAGAGCATGCCAGACCCCCCCCACACACACACAGAGAGCATGCCAGACCCCCCACACACACACACAGAGAGCATGCCAGACCCCCCCACACACAGCGCGCCAGACCCCCCCCACACACACAGCGCGCCAGACCCCCCCCCCCACACACACAGAGCGCGCCAGACCCCCCCCACACACACACAGAGAGCGCGCCAGACCCCCACACACTCACACACACAGAGCGCGCCAGACCCCCCCACACACACACAGAGAGCGCCAGACCCCCCCACACACACAGAGAGCGCGCCAGACCCCCACACACTCACACACACACACAGAGAGCGCGCCAGACCCCCCCACACACACACAGCGCGCCAGACCCCCCCCCACACACACAGAGAGCATGCCAGACCCCCCACACACACACAGCGCGCCAGACCCCCCACACACACACAGCGCGCCAGACCCCCCCACACACACACAGAGAGCGCACCAGACCCCCCCACACACACACAGCGCGCCAGACCCCCCCACACACACACAGAGAGCGCGCCAGACCCCCCACACACACACAGCGCGCCAGACCCCCCCCCCACACACAGAGCGCGCCAGACCCCCCCCCCACACACACAGAGAGCGCGCCAGACCCCCACACACTCACACAGCGCGCCAGACCCCCCACACACACACAGAGAGCGCCAGACCCCCCACACACACACAGAGAGCGCGCCAGACCCCCACACACACACAGAGAGCGCGCCAGACCCCCCACACACACAGAGAGCATGCCAGACCCCCCACACACACACAGCGCGCCAGACCCCCCACACACACACAGCGCGCCAGACCCCCCACACACACACAGAGAGCGCACCAGACCCCCCCACACACACACAGCGCGCCAGACCCCCCCACACACACACAGAGAGCGCGCCAGACCCCCCACACACACACAGAGAGCATGCCAGACCCCCCACACACACACAGCGCGCCAGACCCCCCACACACACACACACAGCGCGCCAGACCCCCCCACACACACAGAGAGCGCGCCAGACCCCCCCACACACACACAGAGAGCGCGCCAGACCCCCCCCACACACACAGAGAGCGCACCAGACCCCCCCCACACACACAGAGAGCACGCCAGACCTCCCCCACACACAGAGCGCGCCAGACCTCCCCCACACACACAGCGTGCACCAGACCCCCACACACACAGCGTGCCAGACCCCCCCACACACACACATAGCGCGCCAGAACCCCACACAGAGCGCGCCAGACCCCCACACACACACAGCGCGCACCAGACCCCCCCCCACACACACAGAGCGCGCACCAGACCCCCCCACACAGAGCGCGCACCAGACCCCCCCACACACACACAGAGCGTGCCAGACCCCCCCACACAGAGAGTGCGCCAGAACCCCACACACACACACACAGAGCGTGCCAGACCCCTCCCACACACAGAAAGCGCGCCAGACCCCCCCCACACACACACACCGCGCACCAGACCCCCCCCACACAGAGAGCGCGCCAGACCCCCCACACACACACAGAGAGCGCGCCAGACCCCGCACACACACACAGAGAGCGCGCCAGACCCCCCCACACACACACACAGAGCGCGCCAGACCCCCCCCCACACACACACAGAGAGCGCGCCAGACCCCCACACACTCACACACACAGAGCGCGCCAGACCCCCCCACACACACACAGAGAGCGCCAGACCCCCCCCACACACACACACACAGAGAGCGCGCCAGACCCCCACACACTCACACACAGAGAGCGTGCCAGACCCCCCACACACACCGCGCGCCAGACCCCCCCCACACACAGAGAGCGCGCCAGACCCCCCCACACACACAGAGAGCGCACCAGACCCCCCCCCACACACAGAGCACGCCAGACCTCCCCCACACACACAGAGCGCGCCAGACCCCCCCCACACACAGAGAGCGCGCCAGACCCCCCCACACACACACAGAGAGCGCGCCAGACCCCCCCCACACACACAGAGAGCGCGCCAGACCCCCCCCACACACAGAGCGTGCACCAGACCCCCACACACACAGCGTGCCAGACCCCCCCACACACACACATAGCGCGCCAGACCCCCACACACACAGAGCGCGCCAGACCCCCACACACACACAGCGCGCACCAGACCCCCCCCCACACACACAGAGCGCGCACCAGACCCCCCCACACAGAGCGCGCACCAGACCCCCCCACACACACACAGAGCGTGCCAGACCCCCCCACACAGAGAGTGCGCCAGAACCCCACACACACACACAGAGCGTGCCAGACCCCTCCCACACACAGAAAGCGCGCCAGACCCCCCCCACACACACACACCGCGCACCAGACCCCCCCCACACAGAGAGCGCGCCAGACCCCCCACACACACACAGAGAGCGCGCCAGACCCCGCACACACACACAGAGAGCGCGCCAGACCCCCCCCACACACACACACAGAGCGCGCCAGACCCCCCCCCACACACACACAGAGAGCGCGCCAGACCCCCACACACACACACACAGAGCGCGCCAGACCCCCCCACACACACACACAGAGAGCGCCAGACCCCCCCACACACACACACACAGAGAGCGCGCCAGACCCCCACACACTCACACACAGAGAGCGTGCCAGACCCCCCACACACACCGCGCGCCAGACCCCCCCCACACACAGAGAGCGCGCCAGACCCCCCCACACACACACAGAGAGCGCACCAGACCCCCCCCCACACACAGAGCACGCCAGACCTCCCCCACACACACAGAGCGCGCCAGACCCCCCCCACACACAGAGAGCGCGCCAGACCCCCCCACACACACACAGAGAGCGCGCCAGACCCCCCCCACACACACAGAGAGCGCGCCAGACCCCCCCCCACACACAGAGAGCGCGCCAGACCCCCCACACACACAGAGAGCGCGTCAGACCCCCCACACACACAGAGCGCGCCAGAACCCCCCACACACACACAGAGCGCGCCAGACCCCCCACACACACAGAGAGCGCGCCAGACCCCCCCACACACACAGAGAGCGTGCCAGACCCCCCCACACACACAGAGCACGCCAGACCCCCCCACACACACAGAGAGCGCGCCAGACCCCCCCACACACACAGAGAGCGTGCCAGACCCCCCAACACACACACAGAGCGCACCAGACCCCCCCCCACACACAGAGAGCGCGCCAGACCTCCCCCACACACACAGAGCGCGCCAGACCCCCCCCACACAGAGAGCACGCCAGAACCTCCCCCCACACACAGAGAGCGCGCCAGACCTCCCCCACACACACAGAGCGCGCCAGACCCCCCCCACACAGAGAGCACGCCAGAACCTCCCCCCACACACAGAGAGCGCACCAGACCCCCCCCACACACAGAGAGCGCGCCAGACCCCCCCCACACACACAGAGCGCGCCAGAACCCCCCCACACACACACAGAGAGCGCGCCAGACCCCCACACACTCACACACACAGAGCGCGCCAGACCCCCCCCCACACACACAGAGAGCGCGCCAGACCCCCCCACACACACAGAGAGCGTGCCAGACCCCCCACACACACACAGAGAGCGTGCCAGACCCCCCCACACACACAGAGCGCGACAGACCCCCCCCACACACAAAGAGAGCGCGCCAGACCTCCCCCACACACACAGAGCGCGCCAGACCCCCCCCACACAGAGAGCGCGCCAGACCCCCCCACACACAGCGCGCACCAGACCCCCCCACACACACAGAGAGCGCACCAGACCCCCCCCACACACACAGAGAGCGCACCAGACCCCCCCCACACACACAGAGAGCGCACCAGACCCCCCCCACACACAGAGAGCGCGCCAGACCCTCCCCCCACACACAGAGAGCGCACCAGACCCCCCCCCACACACACAGAGAGCGCGCCAGACCCTCCCCCCACACACACACAGAGAGCGCGCCAGACCCCCCCACACACACACAGAGAGCGCGCCAGACCCCCCACACACACACAGAGAGCATGCCAGACCCCCCACACACACACAGCGCGCCAGACCCCCCACACACACACACACACACACACACACACACACACACAGCGCGCCAGACCCCCCCACACACACACAGAGAGCGCGCCAGACCCCCCACACACACACAGCGCGACAGACCCCCCACACACACACAGCGCGCCAGACCCCCCCCACACACAGAGAGCGCGCCAGACCCCCCCACACACACAGAGAGCATGCCAGACCCCCCCCACACACACACAGAGAGCATGCCAGACCCCCACACACACACAGAGAGCATGCCAGACCCCCCCCACACACACACAGAGAGCATGCCAGACCCCCCCCACACACACACAGAGAGCATGCCAGACCCCCCCACACACACACAGAGAGCATGCCAGACCCCCCCACACACAGCGCGCCAGACCCCCCCCACACACACACAGCGCGCCAGACCCCCCACACACACACAGAGAGCGCGCCAGACCCCCACACACTCACACAGAGCGCGCCAGACCCCCCCACACACACACAGAGAGCGCCAGACCCCCCCACACACACACAGAGAGCGCGCCAGACCCCCCACACACACACAGAGAGCATGCCAGACCCCCCACACACACACAGCGCGCCAGACCCCCCACACACACACACACACACACACACACACACAGCGCGCCAGACCCCCCCACACACACACAGAGAGCGCGCCAGACCCCCCACACACACACAGCGCGCCAGACCCCCCACACACACACAGCGCGCCAGACCCCCCCCACACACAGAGAGCGCGCCAGACCCCCCCACACACACAGAGAGCATGCCAGACCCCCCCCACACACACACAGAGAGCATGCCAGACCCCCACACACACACAGAGAGCATGCCAGACCCCCCCACACACACACAGAGAGCATGCCAGACCCCCCCCACACACACACAGAGAGCATGCCAGACCCCCCCACACACACACAGAGAGCATGCCAGACCCCCCCACACACAGCGCGCCAGACCCCCCCCACACACACACAGCGCGCCAGACCCCCCACACACAGAGAGCGCGCCAGACCCCCACACACTCACACAGAGCGCGCCAGACCCCCCCACACACACACAGAGAGCGCCAGACCCCCCCACACACACAGAGAGCGTGCCAGACCCCCCACACACACCGCGCGCCAGACCCCCCACACACACACAGAGCGCGCCAGACCTCCCCCACACACACACAGAGAGCGCGCCAGACCCCCCCCCACACACACAGCGCGCCAGACCCCCCCCCACACACACAGAGAGCGCGCCAGACCCCCCCACACACACACAGAGAGCGCACCAGACCCCCCCACACACACAGAGCGCGCCAGACCCCCCCCCCACACACAGAGCGCGCCAGACCCCCCACACACACACAGAGAGCGCGCCAGACCCCCACACACTCACACAGAGCGCGCCAGACCCCCCCACACACACACAGAGAGCGCCAGACCCCCCCACACACACAGAGAGCGTGCCAGACCCCCCACACACACCGCGCGCCAGACCCCCCACACACACACAGAGCGCGCCAGACCTCCCCCACACACACACAGAGAGCGCGCCAGACCCCCCCCCCACACACACAGCGCGCCAGACCCCCCCCCACACACACAGAGAGCGCGCCAGACCCCCCCACACACACACAGAGAGCGCACCAGACCCCCCCACACACACAGAGCGCGCCAGACCCCCCCCCCACACACAGAGCGCGCCAGACCCCCCCACACACACACAGAGAGCGCGCCAGACCCCCCCCACACACACACAGAGAGCGCGCCAGACCCCCCCCCACACACAGAGAGCGCGCCAGACCCCCCACACACACACACAGAGAGCGCGTCAGACCCCCCACACACACAGAGCGCGCCAGAACCCCCCACACACACAGAGAGCGCCAGACCCCCCACACAGAGAGCGCGCCAGACCCCCACACACACAGAGAGCACGCCAGACCCCCCCACACACACAGAGAGCGCGCCAGACCCCCCCACACACACCGAGAGCGTGCCAGACCCCCCACACACACCGCGCGCCAGACCCCCCCACACACACACACAGAGCGCACCAGACCCCCCCCCCACACACAGAGAGCGCGCCAGACCTCCCCCACACACACAGAGCGCGCCAGACCCCCCCCACACAGAGAGCGCACCAGACCCCCCCCACACACACAGAGAGCGCGCCAGACCCCCCCCACACACACAGAGCGCGCCAGAACCCCCCACACACACAGAGCGCGCCAGACCCCCCCCCACACACAGAGAGCGCGCCAGACCCCCACACACTCACACACACAGAGCGCGCCAGACCCCCCACACACACACAGAGAGCGCGCCAGACCCTCCCCCCACACACAGAGAGCGCACCAGACCCCCCCCCACACACACACAGAGAGCGCGCCAGACCCCCCCCACACACACAGAGCGCGCCAGAACCCCCCACACACACAGAGCGCGCCAGACCCCCCCCACACACACACAGAGAGCGCACCAGACCCCCCCACACACACAGAGCGCGCCAGACCCCCCCCCACACACAGAGAGCACGCCAGACCCCCCCCACACACACACAGAGCGCGCCAGAACCCCCCCACACACACAGAGAGCGCGCCAGACCCCCACACACTCACACACACAGAGCGCGCCAGACCCCCCCCCACACACACACACACACACAGAGAGCGCGCCAGACCCCCACACACTCACACACAGAGAGCGTGCCAGACCCCCCCCACACACCGCGCGCCAGACCCCCCACACACACACACACAGAGCGCACCAGACCCCCCACACACACAAAGAGAGCGCGCCAGACCTCCCCCACACACACAGAGCGCGCCAGACCCCCCCACACACACACAGCGCGCCAGACCTCGTCCCCCCACACACACACACAGAGAGCGCACCAGACCCCCCCCACACACACAGAGAGCGCACCAGACCCCCCACACACACAGAGAGCGCGCCAGACCCCCCCACACACACACACAGAGCGCGCCAGACCCCCCCCCACACACAGAGAGCGAGCCAGACCCCCCACACACACACAGAGCGCGCGCCAGACCCCCCCCCCACACACACACAGAGAGCGCCAGACCCCCCCCCCACACACACACACAGAGCGCGCCAGACCCCCCCCCACACACAGAGAGCGAGTCAGACCCCCCCCCCACACACAGAGAGCGAGCCAGACCCCCCCCACACACACACAGAGCGCGCCAGACCCCCCCCCACACACACACACAGAGCGCGCCAGACCCCCCCCACACACACACAGCGCGCCAGACCCCCCCCACACAGAGTGCGCCAGACCCCCCACACACACACACACAGAGCGCGCCAGACCCCCCACACACACAGAGAGCGCGCCAGACCCCCCCACACACACACAGAGAGCGCGCCAGACCCCCCCCACACACACAGTGCGCGCCAGACCCCCCCCCACACACACACACAGAGAGCGCGCCAGACCCCCACACACACAGAGCGCGCCAGACCCCCCCCCACACACACACACAGAGCGCGCCAGACCCCCCCCACACACACAGAGCGCGCCAGACCCCCCCCACACACACAGAGCGCGCCAGACCCCCCCACACACACAGAGCGCGCCAGACCCCCCCCCCACACACAGAGCGCGCCAGACCCCCCCCCACACACAGAGAGCGCGCCAGACCCCCCCCCACACACAGAGAGCGAGCCAGACCCCCCCCCACACACAGAGAGCGAGCCAGACCCCCCACACACAGAGAGCGAGCCAGACCCCCCCCACACACACACAGAGCGCGCCAGACCCCCCACACACACACACACAGAGCGCGCCAGACCCCCCCACACACACACACAGAGCGCGCCAGACCCCCCCCCACACACACACAGAGCGCGCCAGACCCCCCCACACACACACAGCGCGCCAGACCCCCCACACACACACAGAGAGCGCGCCAGACCCCCCCCACACACACAGCGCACCAGATCCCCCACACACACAGAGAGCGCCAGACCCCCCCCACACAGAGAGCGCACCAGACCCCCCCACACACACAGCGCGCCAGACCCCCCACACACACACAGAGCGCGCCAGACCCCCCCACACACACACAGAGAGCGCGCCAGACCCCCCCACACACACACAGAGAGCGCGCCAGACCCCCCCACACACACACAGAGAGCGCGCCAGACCCCCCCACACACAGAGCGCGCCAGACCCCCCCACACACACACACAGAGAGCGCGCCAGACCCCCCCACACATAGAGAGCGCGCCAGACCCCCCCACACACACACAGAGAGCGCGCCAGACCCCCCCACACACAGAGCGCGCCAGACCCCCCCACACACAGAGCGCGCCAGACCCCCCCACACACACACACAGAGAGCGCGCCAGACCCCCCCACACACACACAGAGAGCGCGCCAGACCCCCCCACACACAGAGCGCGCCAGACCCCCCCACACACACACACACAGAGAGCGCGCCAGACCCCCCCCACACACAGAGCGCGCCAGACCCCCCCCCACACACACACACAGAGAGCGCGCCAGACCCCCCCCACACACAGAGAGCGCGCCAGACCCCCCCACACACACACACAGAGCGCGCCAGACCCCCCCCACACAGAGTGCGCCAGACCCCCCCCACACACACACAGAGCGCGCCAGACCCCCCACACACACACAGAGCGCGCGCCAGACCCCCCACACACACACACAGAGCGCGCGCCAGACCCCCCCCCACACACACAGAGAGCGCGCCAGACCCCCCCACACACACAGAGAGCGCGCCAGACCCCCCCACACACACACAGTGCGCGCCAGACCCCCCACACACACACAGAGCGCGCCAGACCCCCCCCCACACACACACAGAGCGCGCCAGACCCCCCCACACACACACAGAGCGCGCCAGACCCCCCCCCACACACACAGAGCGAGCCAGACCCCCCCCACACACACACACAGAGCGCGCCAGACCCCCCCACACACACACAGAGCGCGCCAGACCCCCCCCCACACACAGAGAGCGCGCCAGACCCCCCCCCACACACAGAGAGCGAGCCAGACCCCCCACACACACACACACAGAGCGCGCCAGACCCCCCCACACACACACACACACAGAGCGCGCCAGACCCCCCACACACACACAGAGCGCGCCAGACCCCCCCACACACACTCACACAGAGAGCGCGCCAGACCCCCCCCACACAGAGAGCGCGCCAGACCCCCCCCACACACACAGAGAGCGAGCCAGACCCCCCCCACACACACACAGAGCGCGCCAGACCCCCCCCCCACACACACACACAGAGCGCGCCAGACCCCCCCACACACACAGAGCGCGCCAGACCCCCCCCCACACACACACAGAGCGCGCCAGACCCCCCAACACACACACAGAGCTCGCCAGACCCCCCCCACACACTCACAGAGAGCGCGCCAGACCCCCCCCCCCACACACAGAGAGCGCGCCAGACCCCCCCCCACATACACACACAGAGAGCGCGCCAGACCCCCCCCCCACACACACACAGAGCGCGCCAGACCCCCCCACACAGAGTGCGCCAGACCCCCCCACACACACAGAGCGCGCCAGACCCCCCCACACACACACACAGTGCGCGCCAGACCCCCCCACACACACACAGCGCGCCAGACCCCCCCACACACACAGAGCGCGCCAGACCCCCCCACACACACACACAGTGCGCGCCAGACCCCCCCACACACACACAGCGCGCCAGACCCCACACACACACACACAGCGCGCCAGACCCCCCCACACACAGAGCGCGCCAGACCCCCCCCCCACACAGAGAGAGCGCCAGACCCCCCCACACACACACAGAGAGCGCGCCAGACCCCCCCACACACAGAGAGCGAGCCAGACCCCCCCCCCACACACACAGAGCGAGCCAGACCCCCCCCCCCACACACAGAGAGCGAGCCAGACCCCCCCACACACACACAGAGCGCGCCAGACCCCCCCCCCACACACACACACACACAGAGCGCGCCAGACCCCCCCACACACACAGAGAGCGCCAGACCCCCCACACACACAGAGAGCGCCAGACCCCCCCCACACACACACAGAGCGCGCCAGACCCCCCCCCCCACACACACACAGAGCGCGCCAGACCCCCCCACACACACACAGCGCGCCAGACCCGCACATACAGGGAGCCGACACCACAGAACAGCATTGTCCAGACCATGTAGGATACAATACACTGAGGACCCAATTACGATGAGACTCACCGGGGGGCGATGCACCAGCCAATACGCCTTCTCCTGACAATCCAGGACCACACGATCTGACTTCTTCCGCTCCTTTCCTGCCCTAAGATAACAAGCAAGAAAGTGTAGACATGAAGCAGGCGGCTCAGGATGAGCAGAGGGTGTGAGGTCTGTGGATTGGCGGTGGAGGGGGATCAATGGCAAAGGGGGTAATGATCGGCGGGGGGTGGTAATGATCGGCGGGGGGTGGTAATGATCGGCGGGGGTGGGGGTATATTAATGATCGGCGGGGGTGGGGGAATAGTAATGATCGGCGGGGGTGGGGGAATAGTAATGATCGGCGGGGCACTCACTTGTACTGCTCCTTCGCCTGCATGATGATAAAGTCCCACTTGTGGTTGATCTTCTTGTTCAGCGCGCTGTAATTCTCCTGGGACCGAAAAAAATACTATCAGCAGCTAGTAATGACGAGAGCGCGGGGTATCCACAGGGGGGCCGGGTGTGGCGGCGGGGTATCCACAGGGGGTCCGGGTGTGGCGGCAGGGTATCCACAGGGGGTCCGGGTGTGGCGGCGGGTCACGTGCAGACATGGCGGCGGGGTATCCACAAGGTGTCCGGAGGAGGTGGCAGGGTACTATCCACAGGGGGTCCGGATGTGGCAGCGGGTCACGTGCAGACATGGCGGCGGGGTATCCACAGGGGATCTGGATGTGGCGGTGGGTTGCGTGCAGACATGGCGGCGGGGTATCCACAGGGGATCTGGATGTGGCGGTGGGTTGAATGCAGACATGGCGGCGGGGTATCCACAGGGGATCTGGATGTGGCGGTGGGTTGCGTGCAGACATGGCGGTGGGGTATCCACAGGGGATCTGGATGTGGCGGTGGGTTGCGTGCAGACATGGCGGCGGGGTATCCACAGGGGATCTGGATGTGGCGGTGGGTTGCGTGCAGACATGGCGGCAGAGTATCCACAGGGGATCTGGATGTGGCGGCGGGTCACGTGCAGACATGGCGGCGGGGTATCCACCGGTGGCCCAGATGTGGCGGTGGGTTGCGTGCAGACATGGCGGCGGGGTATCCACAGGGGGTCCAGATGTGGCGGGTCACGTGCAGACATGGCGGCGGGGTATCTACAGGGGGCCCAGATGTGGCGACGGGTCATGTGCAGACATGGCGGCAGGGTATCCACCGGGGGCCCAGATGTGGCGGCGGGTCACGTGCAGACATGGCGGCGGGGTATCCACAGGGGGTCCGGGTGTGGCAGCAGGGTATCCACAGGGGGCCCAGATGTGGCGGTGGGTCATATGCAGACATGGTAGTGGGGTATCTACAGGGGGTCCGGATGTGGCGGCGGGGTATCCACAGGGGGTCTGGATGTGGCAGGTCGCGTGCAGACATGGCGGTGGGGTATCCACAGGGGGTCCGGGTGTGGCGGCAGGGTACTATCCACAGGGGGTCCGGGTGGCGTGGTAGGGTACTATCCACAGGGGGTCCGGGTGGGGCGGCAGGGTACTATCCACAGGGGGTCCGGGTGGGGCGGCAGGGTACTATCCACAGGGGGTCCGGATGTGGCAGGTCGCGTGCAGACATGGCGGTGGGGTATCCACAGGGGGTCCAGGTGTGGCGGCAGGGTACTATCCACAGGGGGTCCGGGTGGGGCGGCAGGGTACTATCCACAGGGGGTCCGGATGTGGCAGGTCGCGAGCAGACATGGCGGTGGGGTATCCACAGGGGATCCGGGTGTGGCGGCAGGGTATCCACAGAGGGTCCGGATGTGGCAGGTCACGTGCAGACATGGTGGCGGGGTATCCACAAGGGGTACGGGTGTGGCGGCGGGGTATCCACAGGGGGTCCGGATGTGGCAGGTCGCGTGCAGACATGGCGGTGGGGTATCCACAGGGGGTCCGGATGTGGCAGGTCACGTGAAGACATGGCG
Source organism: Phyllobates terribilis (assembly GCF_046119375.1). NCBI lineage: Eukaryota > Metazoa > Chordata > Amphibia > Anura > Dendrobatidae > Phyllobates > Phyllobates terribilis. The sequence goes on along the minus strand of NW_027362785.1, from coordinate 13,807,979 downwards.
GTGGGGTATCCACAGGGGGTCCGGATGTGGCAGGTCACGTGCAGACATGGCGGTGGGTTATCCACAGGGGGTCCGGATGTGGCAGGTCACGTGCAGACATGGTGGCGGGGTATCCACAGGGGGTCCGGGTGTGGCGACAGGGTACTATCTACAGGGGGTCCGGGTGTGGCGGCAGGGTACTATCCACAGGGGGTCCGGGTGGGCCGGCAGGGTACTATCCACAGGGGGTCCGGGTGGGCCGGTGCTGGCGCTCACCTTCTCATACTCCTCCAGGATTCCCTTCTTCCGGATATTTTTCTTCGCCAGATAAATGGCTAAAAACCGATAAATACATTATTATTAATATTCGGCGCGGTATCTGACTCCTCCCCATCATTTACATAACGCCGGACATACGCACCATAGTCGGTGTCCTCCGCCGGCCACTGCTGCGTCGGCCAAAAATACGGAGTCTGAGGAGAGAACAGGAAAAGGTGACGTCTGAACCCCGAGAACCGTACAGGGGCCCTCACCACCCCCCCAACCACAGGGCAGCCCCCGAGAACCGTACCGGGGCCCTCACCACCCCCCAACCACAGGGCAGCCCCCGAGAATCGTACAGGGGCCCTCACCACCCCCCCAACCACAGGGCAGCCCCCGAGAACCGTACAGAGGCCCTCACCACCCCCCCAACCACAGGGCAGCCCCCCGAGAACCGTACAGGGGCCCTCACCACCCCCCCCAACCACAGGGCTGCCCCCGAGAACCGTACAGGGGCCCTCACCACCCCCCCCCCCCCCCCCCATCTACAGGGCAGCCCCCGAGAACCGTACAGAGGCCCTAACCACCCCCCCAACCACAGGGCAGCCCCCCCGAGAACCGTACAGGGGCCCTCACCACCCCCCCCATCTACAGGGCAGCCCCCGAGAACCGTACAGAGGCCCTCACCACCCCCCCAACCACAGGGCAGCCCCCCCGCCCCCCCCCGAGAACCGTACAGGGGCCCTCACCACCCCCCCATCTACAGGGCAGGCCCCGAGAACCGTACAGGGGCCCTCACCCCCCCCATCTACAGGGCAGCCCCCGAGAACCGTACAGGGGCCCTCACCCCCCCCCTCCCCATCTACAGGGCAGCCCCCCGAGAACCGTACAGAGGCCCTCACCACCCCCCATCTACAGGGCAGCCCCTCGAGAACCGTACAGGGGCCCTCACCACCCCCCCTCCCCCCATCTACAGGGCGGCCCCCCCGAGAACCGTACAGGGGCCCTCACCCCCCCCCCCCCCCCATCTACAGGGCAGCCCCCCCGAGAACCGTACAGGGGCCCTCACCACCCCCCCATCTACAGGGCAGCCCCCCCGAGAACCATACAGGGGCCCTCACCACCCCCCCCATCTACAGGGCAGCCCCCCCGAGAACCGTACAGGGGCCCTCACCACCCCCCCCCATCTACAGGGCAGCCCCCCGAGAACCGTACAGGGGCCCTCACCACCCCATCTACAGGGCAGCCCCCCCGAGAACCGTACAGGGGCCCTCACCCCCCCCCCCCATCTACAGGGCAGCCCCCCGAGAACCGTACAGGGGCCCTCACCACCCCATCTACAGGGCAGCCCCCGAGAACCGTACAGGGGCCCTCACCACCCCCCCCCCCCCCCCCATCTACAGGGCAGCCCCCGAGAACCGTACAGAGGCCCTAACCACCCCCCCAACCACAGGGCAGCCCCCCCGAGAACCGTACAGGGGCCCTCACCACCCCCCCCCCCATCTACAGGGCAGCCCCCGAGAACCGTACAGAGGCCCTCACCACCCCCCCAACCACAGGGCAGCCCCCCCCCCCCCCGAGAACCGTACAGGGGCCCTCACCACCCCCCCATCTACAGGGCAGCCCCCGAGAACCGTACAGGGGCCCTCACCCCCCCCATCTACAGGGCAGCCCCCGAGAACCGTACAGGGGCCCTCACCCCCCCCCTCCCCATCTACAGGGCAGCCCCCCGAGAACCGTACAGAGGCCCTCACCACCCCCCATCTACAGGGCAGCCCCTCGAGAACCGTACAGGGGCCCTCACCACCCCCCCTCCCCCCATCTACAGGGCGGCCCCCCCGAGAACCGTACAGGGGCCCTCACCCCCCCCCCCCCCATCTACAGGGCAGCCCCCCCGAGAACCGTACAGGGGCCCTCACCACCCCCCCATCTACAGGGCAGCCCCCCCGAGAACCATACAGGGGCCCTCACCACCCCCCCCATCTACAGGGCAGCCCCCCCGAGAACCGTACAGGGGCCCTCACCACCCCCCCCCCATCTACAGGGCAGCCCCCCGAGAACCGTACAGGGGCCCTCACCACCCCATCTACAGGGCAGCCCCCCCGAGAACCGTACAGGGGTCCTCACCACCCCCCCATCTACAGGGCAGCCCCCCCCCCCCCCGAGAACCGTACAGGGGCCCTCACCACCCCCCCATCTACAGGGCAGCCCCCGAGAACCGTACAGGGGCCCTCACCCCCCCCATCTACAGGGCAGCCCCCGAGAACCGTACAGGGGCCCTCACCCCCCCCCTCCCCATCTACAGGGCAGCCCCCCGAGAACCGTACAGAGGCCCTCACCACCCCCCATCTACAGGGCAGCCCCCCGAGAACCGTACAGGGGCCCTCACCACCCCCCCCCTCCCCCCATCTACAGGGCGGCCCCCCCGAGAACCGTACAGGGGCCCTCACCCCCTCCCCCCATCTACAGGGCAGCCCCCCCGAGAACCGTACAGGGGCCCTCACCACCCCCCCATCTACAGGGCAGCCCCCCCGAGAACCGTACAGGGGCCCTCACCACCCCCCCCATCTACAGGGCAGCCCCCCCGAGAACCGTACAGGGGCCCTCACCACCCCCCCATCTACAGGGCAGCCCCCCGAGAACCGTACAGGGGCCCTCACCACCCCATCTACAGGGCAGCCCCCCGAGAACCGTACAGGGGCCCTCACCCCCACCCCCCCCCCCATCTACAGGGCAGCCCCCCCCGAGAACCGTACAGGGGTCCTCACCACCCCCCCATCTACAGGGCAGCCCCCCCGAGAACCATACAGGGGTCCTCACCACCCCCCCCATCTACAGGGCAGCCCCCGAGAACCGTACAGGGGCCCTCACCACCCCCCCCATCTACAGGGCAGCCCCCGGGAACCGTACAGGGGCCCTCACCCCCCCACCACCTACAGGGCAGCCCCACCCCCGCCGAGAACCGTACAGGGGCCCTCACCACCCCCACATCTACAGGGCAGCCCCCGAGAACCGTACAGGGGTCCTCACCACCCCCCCATCTACAGGGCAGCCCCCCCGAGAATCGTACAGGGGCCCTCACCACCCCCACCACCTACAGGGCAGCCCCACCCCCGCCGAGAACCGTACAGGGGCCCTCACCACCCCCACATCTACAGGGCAGCCCCCGAGAACCGTACAGGGGCCCTCACCCCCTCCCCCCATCTACAGGGCAGCCCCCGAGAACCGTACAGGGGCCCTCACCCCCCCCCCCCCCCCCCCATCTACAGGGCAGCCCCCCGAGAACCGTACAGAGGCCCTCACCACCCCCCCATCTACAGGGCAGCCCCCCGAGTACCGTACAGGGGCCCTCACCACCCCCCCTCCCCCCATCTACAGGGTGGCCCCCCCGAGAACCGTACAGGGGCCCTCACCCCCCCCCCACCCATCTACAGGGCAGCCCCCCCGAGAACCGTACAGGGGCCCTCACCACCCCCCCCCCCATCTACAGGGCAGCCCCCCCGAGAACCGTACAGGGGCCCTCACCACCCCCCCCCCATCTACAGGGCAGCCCCCCCGAGAACCGTACAGGGGCCCTCACCACCCCCCCCATCTACAGGGCAGCCCCCCCGAGAACCGTACAGGGGCCCTCACCACCCCCCCCATCTACAGGGCAGCCCCCCCGAGAACCGTACAGGGGCCCTCACCACCCCCCCCATCTACAGGGCAGCCCCCCGAGAACCGTACAGGGGCCCTCACCCCCACCCCCCCCCCCCCGAGAACCGTACAGGGGCCCTCACCACCCCCCCATCTACAGGGCAGCCCCCCCGAGAACCGTACAGGGGCCCTCACCACCCCCCCATCTACAGGGCAGCCCCCGGGAACCGTACAGGGGCCCTCACCACCCCCCCCATCTACAGGGCAGCCCCCGAGCACCGTACAGGGGCCCTCACCACCCCCCCCCCCCCATCTACAGGGCAGCCCCCCCCCCGAGAACCGTACAGGGGCCCTCACCACCCCCCCCCACCTACAGGGCAGCCCCCCCGAGAACCGTACAGGGGCCCTCACCCCCCCCCCCCATCTACAGGGCAGCCCCCCCCCCCCCCGAGAACCGTACAGGGGCCCTCACCACCCCCCCATCTACAGGGCAGCCCCCGAAAACCGTACAGGGGCCCTCACCACCCCCCCCATCTACAGGGCAGCCCCCGAAAACCGTACAGGGGCCCTCACCACCCCCCCATCTACAGGGCAGCCCCCGAGAACCGTACAGGGGCCCTCACCACCCCCCCATCTACAGGGGCCCTCACCCCCCCCACCCCCCATCTACAGGGCAGCCCCCCCGAGAACCGTACAGGGGCCCTCACCCCTCCCCGATCACTGTACAGGGGCCCTCACCCCCCCCCCGATCACTGTACAGGGGCCCTCACCCCCCTCCCCCGATCACTGTACAGGGGCCCTCACCCCCCTCCCCCGATCACTGTACAGGGGCCCTCACCCCCCTCCCCCGATCACTGTACAGGGGCCCTCACCCCCCTCCCCCGATCACTGTACAGGGGCCCTCACCCCCCTCCCCCGATCACTGTACAGGGGCCCTCACCCCCCTCCCCCGATCACTGTACAGGGGCCCTCACCCCCCTCCCCCGATCACTGTACAGGGGCCCTCACCCCCCTCCCCCGATCACTGTACAGGGGCCCTCACCCCCCTCCCCCGATCACTGTACAGGGGCCCTCACCCCTCCCCGATCACTGTACAGGGGCCCTCACCCCCCTCCCCCGATCACTGTACAGGGGCCCTCACCCCCCTCCCCGATCACTGTACAGGGACCCTCACCCCCACCCCCCGATCACTGTACAGGGGCCCTCACCCCCCTCCCCCGATCACTGTACAGGGGCCCTCACCCCCCTCCCCCGATCACTGTACAGGGGCCCTCACCCCCCCCGATCACTGTACAGGGGCCCTCACCCCCCCCCCCCCCGAGAACCGTACAGGGGCCCTCACCACCCCCCCATCTACAGGGCAGCCCCCCCGAGAACCGTACAGGGGCCCTCACCACCCCCCCATCTACAGGGCAGCCCCCGGGAACCGTACAGGGGCCCTCACCACCCCCCCCATCTACAGGGCAGCCCCCGAGCACCGTACAGGGGCCCTCACCACCCCCCCCCCCCCCCATCTACAGGGCAGCCCCCCCCCCCGAGAACCGTACAGGGGCCCTCACCACCCCCCCCCACCTACAGGGCAGCCCCCCGAGAACCGTACAGGGGCCCTCACCCCCCCCCCCCATCTACAGGGCAGCCCCCCCCCCCCCCGAGAACCGTACAGGGGCCCTCACCACCCCCCCATCTACAGGGCAGCCCCCGAAAACCGTACAGGGGCCCTCACCACCCCCCCCATCTACAGGGCAGCCCCCGAAAACCGTACAGGGGCCCTCACCACCCCCCCATCTACAGGGCAGCCCCCGAGAACCGTACAGGGGCCCTCACCACCCCCCCATCTACAGGGGCCCTCACCCCCCCCACCCCCCATCTACAGGGCAGCCCCCCCGAGAACCGTACAGGGGCCCTCACCCTCCCCGATCACTGTACAGGGGCCCTCACCCCCCCCCCCGATCACTGTACAGGGGCCCTCACCCCCCTCCCCCGATCACTGTACAGGGGCCCTCACCCCCCTCCCCCGATCACTGTACAGGGGCCCTCACCCCCCTCCCCCGATCACTGTACAGGGGCCTCACCCCCCTCCCCCGATCACTGTACAGGGGCCCTCACCCCCCTCCCCCGATCACTGTACAGGGGCCCTCACCCCCCTCCCCCGATCACTGTACAGGGGCCCTCACCCCCCTCCCCCGATCACTGTACAGGGGCCCTCACCCCCCTCCCCCGATCACTGTACAGGGGCCCTCACCCCTCCCCGATCACTGTACAGGGGCCCTCACCCCCCTCCCCCGATCACTGTACAGGGGCCCTCACCCCCCTCCCCGATCACTGTACAGGGACCCTCACCCCCACCCCCTGATCACTGTACAGGGGCCCTCACCCCCCTCCCCCGATCACTGTACAGGGGCCCTCACCCACCCTCCCCCGATCACTGTACAGGGGCCCTCACCCCCCCGATCACTGTACAGGGCCCTCACCCCCCCCCCCCCGATCACTGTACAGGGGCCCTCACCCCCCCCCCCCGATCACTGTACAGGGGCCCTCACCCCCCCCCGATCACTGTACAGGGGCCCTCACCCCCCCCCCCCCCCGATCACTGTACAGAGGCCCTCACCCCCCCCCCCGATCACTGTACAGGAGCCCTCACCCCCCCCCCCGATCACTGTACAGGGGCCTCACCCCTCCCCGATCACTGTACAGGGGCCCTCACCCCTCCCCGATCACTGTACAGGGGCCCTCACCCCTCCCCGATCACTGTACAGGGGCCCTCACCCCCCCCCGATCACTGTACAGGGGCCCTCACCCCCCCCCCCGATCACTGTACAGGGGCCCTCACCCCTCCCCCGATCACTGTACAGGGGCCCTCACCCCCCCCCCCCCCCCGATCACTGTACAGGGGCCCTCACCCCCCCCCCCGATCACTGTACAGGGGCCTCACCCCCCCCCCCCCGATCACTGTACAGGGGCCCTCACCCCCCCTCCCCGATCACTGAACAGGCGCCCCCCCCCCCCGATCACTGTACAGGGGCCCTCACCCCTCCCCGATCACTGAACAGGCGCCCCCCCCCCGATCACTGTACAGGGGCCCTCACCCCCCCCCCCGATCACTGTACAGGGGCCCTCACCCCCCCCCTCGATCACTGTACAGGGGCCCTCACCCCCCCCGCGATCACTGTACAGGGGCCCTCACCCCCCCCCCCCCCCCGATCACTGTACAGGGGCCCTCACCCCTCCCCGATCACTGTACAGGGCCCTCACCCCTCCCCGATCACTGTACAGGGGCCCTCACCCCCCCCGATCACTGTACAGGGGCCCTACCCCCCCCGATCACTGTACAGGGGCCCTCACCCCCCCCCCCCCGATCACTGTACAGGGGCCTCACCCCTCCCTCACCCCTCCCCCGATCACTGTACAGGGGCCCTCACCCCCCCCCCCGATCACTGTACAGGGGCCCTCACCCCCCCCCCCGATCACTGTACAGGGCCCTCACCCCCCCCCCCCGATCACTGTACAGGGGCCCTCACCCCGATCACTGTACAGGGGCCCTCACCCCTCCCCGATCACTGTACAGGGGCCCTCGTGCACAGAAAGTCTGACAGGAAATCTCCTTTGTTGCTCAGCTCTTATGTAACCAGAGAGCAGCTTTCATTTTACCTCAGCCTGGAGCGGCCGACATGGAGGATTCAGAAGGTCAGCGGCCGTCGTACGCCCCGCCCGAGGGGCCACTATGCGAGGGGGGCCGTCGTACGCCCCGCCCAAGGGGCCACTATGCGAGGGGGGTCGTCGTACGCCCCGCCCGAGGGGCCACTATGCGAGGGGGGGCCGTCGTACGCCCCGCCCGAGGGGGCGTCGTACGCCCCGCCCGAGGGGCCACTATGCGAGGGGGGCCGTCGTACGCCCCGCCCGAGGGGCCACTATGCGAGGGGGGCCGTCGTACGCCCCGCCCGAGGGGCCACTATGCGAGGGGGGCCGTCGTACGCCCCGCCCAAGGGGCCACTATGCGAGGGGGGTCGTCGTACGCCCCGCCCGAGGGGCCACTATGCGAGGGGGCCGTCGTACGCCCCGCCCGAGGGGCCACTATGCGAGGGGGGCCGTCGTACGCCCCGCCCGAGGGGCCACTATGCGAGGGGGGCCGTCGTACGCCCCGCCCGAGGGGGGCGTCGTACGCCCCGCCCGAGGGGCCACTATGCGAGGGGGGCCGTCGTACGCCCCGCCCGAGGGGCCACTATGCGAGGGGGGTCGTCGTACGCCCCACCCGAGGGGCCACTATGCGAGGGGGGCCGTCGTACGCCCCGCCCGAGGGGCCACTATGCGAGGGGGGTCGTCGTACGCCCCGCCCGAGGGGCCACTATGCGAGGGGGGCCGTCGTACGCCCCGCCCGAGGGGCCACTATGCGAGGGGGGCCGTCGTACGCCCCGCCCGAGGCGCCACTATGCGAGGGGGGCCGTCGTACGCCCCGCCCGTGGGGCCACTATGCGAGGGGGGCCGTCGGACGCCCCGCCCGAGGGGCCACTATGCGAGGGGGGCCGTCGTACGCCCCGCCCGAGGGGCCACTATGCGAGGGGGGCGTCGTACGCCCCGCCCGAGGGAACCGCCCCCTCGTTCTACACACAGCGAGATGGGGGCGAGAAGACCCGGCCTCTGCTGCCCCCATATTACTACAACATCCTCAAAACTATCAATAGAGATCAATCAGAATACACCAAGAATACTGCACCAGCACAGCACCCTCCCGTATCCTGCACCCCTCCAGCATCCTCCCCCCATATCACACCCCTACCGTATCCTGCACCCTTCCGTATCCTCCCCACCATATCACACCCCTCCCGTATTCCCGTATCCTCCCCCGATATCCTCCCCCCCATATCACACCCTCCCGTATCCTGCACCCCTCCGTATCCTCCCCCCATATCACACCCCTCCCGTATCCCCCCCCCCATATCACACCCCGCGCGAAGGAACCGCCCCCTCGTTCTACACACAGCGAGATGGGGACGAGAAGACCCGGCCTCTGCTGCCCCATATTACTACCAACATCCTCAAAACTATCAATAGAGATCAACTAGAATACTGCACCAGCACAGCAACCCTCCCGTATCCCCCTCCCCCATATCACACACCTCCCGTATCCTCCCCCCCCATATCACACACCTCCATATCCCCCCCCATATCACACACCTCCCGTATCCTCCCCCCCCATATCACACACCTCCCGTATCCTCCCCCCACCATATCACACACCTCTCGTATCCCCCCCCATATCACACACCTCCCGTATCCTCCCCCCCCATATCACACACCTCCCGTATCCTCCCCCCATATCACACACCTCCCGTATCCTCCCCCCCATATCACACACCTCCCGTATCCTCCCCCCATATCACACACCTCCCGTATCCTCCCCCCCATATCACACACCTCCCGTATCCTCCCCCCCATATCACACACCTCCCGTATCCCCCCATATCACACACCTCCCGTATCCTCCCCCCATATCACACACTCCCGTATCCTCCCCCCCCATATCACACACCTCCCATATCCTCCCCCCCATATCACACATCTCCCGTATCCACCCCCCCATATCACACTCCTCCCGTATCCTCCCCCCCCATATCACACACCTCCCGTATCCCCCCCCCATATCACACACCTCCCGTATCCCCCCCCCATATCACACACCTCCCGTATCCCCCCCATATCACACACCTCCCGTATCCCCCCCCATATCACACACCTCCCGTATCCTCCCCCCATATCAGACACCTCCCGTATCCCCCCCCCCATATCACACACCTCCAGTATCCTCCCCCCCCCATATCACACACCTCCATATCCTCCTTCCCCCCCGTATCCTGCACCAGGTCGTGCTGATATCCGGCTCCCCCGCACCTGGAACCTGTACAGGCTGCTGTCTGGCCGCAGGATGAGGTTGCTGGGCTCCTGCTCCCGTATCCTCCCCTCCCGTATCCTCCTTCCCCTCCCGTATCCTGCACCAGGTTGTGCTGATATCCGGCTCCTCCGCACCTGGAACCTGTACAGGCTGCTGTCCGGCCGCAGGATGAGGTTGCTGGGCTCCTGCTCCCGTATCCTCCCCTCCCGTATCCTCCTTCCCTCCTGTATCCTCCCCTCCCGTATCCTGCACCAGGTCGTGCTGATATCCGGCTCCCCCGCACCTGGAACCTGTACAGGCTGCTGTCCGGCCGCAGGATGAGGTTGCTGGGCTCCTGCTCCCGTATCCTCCTCTCCCGTATCCTCCTTCCCTCCTGTATCCTCCCCTCCCGTATCCTGCACCAGGTCGTGCTGATATCCGGCTCCCCCGCACCTGGAAACTGTACAGGCTGCTGTCCGGGCCGCAGGATGAGGTTGCTGGGCTCCTGCTCCCGGTATCCTCCCCTCCCATATCCTGCACCACCCATATCACACCCCTCCCCTCCCGTATCCTCCCCTCCCGTATCCTCCTTCCCCTCCCGTATCCTGCACCAGGTTGTGCTGATATCCGGCTCCTCCGCACCTGGAACCTGTACAGGCTGCTGTCCGGCCGCAGGATGAGGTTGCTGGGCTCCTGCTCCCGTATCCTCCTCTCCCGTATCCTCCTTCCCTCCTGTATCCTCCCCTCCCGTATCCTGCACCAGGTCGTGCTGATATCCGGCTCCCCCGCACCTGGAACCTGTACAGGCTGCTGTCCGGCCGCAGGATGAGGTTGCTGGGCTCCTGCTCCCGTATCCTCCCCTCCCGTATCTTCCTTCCCCCCCGTATCCTGCACCCCGTTGTGCTGATAGCCGGCTCCCCCGCACCTGGAACCTGTACAGGCTGCTGTCCGGCCGCAGGATGAGGTTGCTGGCTCCTGCTCCCGTATCCTCCCCTCCCGTATCCTCCTTCCCCTCCCGTATCCTGCACCAGGTCGTGCTGATATCCGGCTCCCCCGCACCTGGAACCTGTACAGGGTGCTGTCCGGCTGCAGGATGAGGTTGCTGGGCTCCTGCTCCCGTATCCTCCCCTCCCGTATCCTGCACCCCCCATATCACACCCCTCCAGTATCCTCCCCTCCTGTATCCTCCTCCCCCCCCCCGTATCCTGCACCCCGTTGTGCTGATATCCGGCTCCCCCGCACCTGGAACCTGTACAGGGTGCTGTCCGGCTGCAGGATGAGGTTGCTGGGCTCCTGCTCCCGTATCCTCCCCTCCCGTATCTGCACCCCCCATATCACACCCCTCCAGTATCCTCCCCTCCTGTATCCTCCTCCCCCCCCCCCGTATCCTGCACCCCGTTGTGCTGATATCCGGCTCCCCCGCACCTGGAACCTGTACAGGCTGCTGTCCGGCCGCAGGATGAGGTTGCTGGGCTCCTGCAGGGGGTAGACGTGTCCGCACTTCACCATCAGGTTCCCGAGGTGCTGCCCTCTGTGGAGAAGACGTGCAGAGGTTAGAGGCGCCGGACCCCACAATGAGGAGCCTCAGTAGCAGGACGTCCTCCCTGCTGCAATACTGTCTCCTACTGCTTGTGTCACTATGGACTGCGCTGCTGGCATTCTATTCTTGCACCAGGAGGCTCAGGATGAGCTGAGATCAGTATATTTGCACGTGTTTCCATATTGGCCATGTTTCCTTTAGGTGTAGTGCAGTGTTGGATCCTGTGGTGGGCGCTGCGTCTCCTGATATGGGGGCTGCAGAGTGCTGGGGACAAGACCCCCACCTCTCCTCCGTGACACCCACCTTCATCCGTGATCTGCAGCCGCTGGATGATCCACTCCAGGATGTCGTGTCCTGCAGACAAACACAACAAGGTCACCTGCGGCAGCCAATGACACACTGTGACGAAGACACGCTGCGAGGCAGCACCGCACAGGTCCGGGGGGCACAGCCGCCACCGCGTCATTAACCCATTACAGAGCTGGCATCTCATTCTCCAATATTACCGATACATATGCTTCCATGCTGGGAGTTGTAGTCCAGCAGCGGTCAGGACAGATGATGGGTGGTACCTGTGACGGCGTGCGGGATGGTGGTGATCATCAGCCGCTGCGTGTGCATCTTAATGCCGCTCTCCACATCCTGCATCTCCAGGAGCAGCGCCTCCACCTGCAGCACAGAGGACAGAAGGGTTACCGCCAGACAGTGCACACCAAGGGGCGGGGCTGACACAGGTATACCGCCAGACAGCGCACACCAAGGGGCCGACAACCGCCACAGGTATACCGCCAGACAGTGCACACCAAGGGGCGGGGCTGACACAGGTATACCGCCAGACAGCGCACACCAAGGGGCCGACAACCGCCACAGGTATACCGCCAGACAGTGCACACCAAGGGGCGGGGCTGACACAGGTATACCGCCAGACAGCGCACACCAAGGGGCCGACAACCGCCACAGGTATACCGCCAGACAGTGCACACCAAGGGGCGGGCTGCCACAGGTATACCGCCAGACAGTGCACACCAAGGGGCGGGGCTGACACAGGTATACCGCCAGACAGTGCACACCAAGGGGCGGGGCTGCCACAGGTATACCGCCAGACAGTGCACACCAAGGGGCGGGGCTGCCACAGGTATACCGCCAGACAGCGCACACCAAGGGGCGGAGCTGACAGCAGCCACAGGTATACCGCCAGACAGCGCACACCAAGGGGCCGACAACCGCCACAGGTATACCGCCAGACAGTGCACACCAAGGGGCGGGGCTGCCACAGGTATACCGCCAGACAGCGCACACCAAGGGGCCGACAACCGCCACAGGTATACCGCCAGACAGCGCATACCAAGAGGCTGACAACCGCCACAGGTATACCGCCAGACAGCGCATACCAAGAGGCTGACAACCGCCACAGGTATACCGCCAGACAGCGCACACCAAGGGGCCGACAACCGCCACAGGTATACCGCCAGACAGCGCACACCAAGGGGCCGACAACCGCCACAGGTATACCGCCAGACAGTGCACACCAAGGGGCGGGAATGCCACAGGTATACCGCCAGACAGCGCACACCAAGGGGCCGACAACCGCCACAGGTATACCGCCAGACAGTGCACACCAAGGGGCGGGGCTGACACCGGTATACCGCCAGACAGCGCACACCAAGGGGCCGACAGCCGCCACAGGTATACCGCCAGACAGCGCACACCAAGGGGCCGACAACCGCCACAGGTATACCGCCAGACAGTGCACACCAAGGGGCCGACAACCGCCACAGGTATACCGCCAGACAGCGCACACCAAGGGGCCGACAACCGCCACAGGTATACCGCCAGACAGTGCACACCAAGGGGCCGACAATCGCCACAGGTATACCGCCAGACAGCACACACCAAGGGGCGGAGCTGACAGCCGCCACAGGTATACCGCCAGACAGTGCACACCAAGGGGCCGACAACCGCCACAGGTATACCGCCAGACAGTGCACACCAAGGGGCCGACAACCGCCACAGGTATACCGCCAGACAGCGCACACCAAGGGGCCGACAACCGCCACAGGTATACCGCCAGACAGTGCACACCAAGGGGCCGACAATCGCCACAGGTATACCGCCAGACAGCACACACCAAGGGGCGGAGCTGACAGCTGCCACAGGTATACCGCCAGACAGTGCACACCAAGGGGCGGGGCTGACAGGTATACCGCCAGTCAGCGCACACCAAGGGGCGGAGCTGACAGCTGCCACAGGTATACCGCCAGACAGCGCACACCAAGGGGCGGGGCTGACACAGGTATACCGCCAGACAGCGCACACCAAGGGGCGGAGCTGACAGCTGCCACAGGTATACCGCCAGACAGTGCACACCAAGGGGCGGGGCTGACACAGGTATACCGCCAGACAGCGCACACCAAGGGGCGGAGCTGACAGCTGCCACAGGTATACCGCCAGACAGCGCACACCAAGGGGCCGACAACCGCCACAGGTATACCGCCAGACAGTGCACACCAAGGGGCGGGGCTGACACAGGTATACCGCCAGACAGCGCACACCAAGGGGCGGAGCTGACAGCTGCCACATGTATACCGCCAGACAGCGCACACCAAGGGGCCGACAACCGCCACAGGTATACCGCCAGACAGCGCACACCAAGGGGCCGACAACCGCCACAGGTATACCGCCAGACAGTGCACACCAAGGGGCGGGGCTGACACAGGTATACCGCCAGACAGTGCACACCAAGGGGCCGACAGCCGCCACAGGTATACCGCCAGACAGCGCACACCAAGGGGCGGAGCTGACAGCTGCCACAGGTATACCGCCAGACAGTGCACACCAAGGGGCCGACAACCACCACAGGTATACCGCCAGACAGTGCACACCAAGGGGCGGAGCTGACAGCTGCCACAGGTATACCGCCAGACAGTGCACACCAAGGGGCCGACAGCCACCACAGGTATACCGCCAGACAGTGCACACCAAGGGGCGGGGCTGACACAGGTATACCGCCAGACAGCGCACACCAAGGGGCGGAGCTGACAGCTGCCACAGGTATACCGCCAGACAGCGCACACCAAGGGGCCGACAACCGCCACAGGTATACCGCCAGACAGTGCACACCAAGGGGCGGGGCTGACACAGGTATACCGCCAGACAGTGCACACCAAGGGGCCGACAGCCGCCACAGGTATACCGCCAGATAGCGCACACCAAGGGGCGGAGCTGACAGCTGCCACAGGTATACCGCCAGACAGTGCACACCAAGGGGCCGACAACCGCCACAGGTATACCGCCAGACAGCACACACCAAGGGGCGGAGCTGACAGCCGCCACAGGTATACCGCCAGACAGTGCACACCAAGGGGCCGACAACCGCCACAGGTATACCGCCAGACAGTGCACACCAAGGGGCCGACAACCGCCACAGGTATACCGCCAGACAGCGCACACCAAGGGGCCGACAACCGCCACAGGTATACCGCCAGACAGTGCACACCAAGGGGCCGACAATCGCCACAGGTATACCGCCAGACAGCACACACCAAGGGGCGGAGCTGACAGCTGCCACAGGTATACCGCCAGACAGTGCACACCAAGGGGCCGACAACCGCCACAGGTATACCGCCAGACAGTGCACACCAAGGGGCGGGGCTGACACAGGTATACCGCCAGACAGCGCACACCAAGGGGCCGACAACCGCCACAGGTATACCGCCAGACAGCGCACACCAAGGGGCCGACAACCGCCACAGGTATACCGCCAGACAGCGCTCACCAAGGGGCCGACAACCGCCACAGGTATACCGCCAGACAGCGCTCACCAAGGGGCCGACAACCGCCACAGGTATACCGCCAGACAGTGCACACCAAGGGGCGGGGCTGACAGGTATACCGCCAGTCAGCGCACACCAAGGGGCGGAGCTGACAGCTGCCACAGGTATACCGCCAGACAGCGCACACCAAGGGGCGGGGCTGACACAGGTATACCGCCAGACAGCGCACACCAAGGGGCGGAGCTGACAGCTGCCACAGGTATACCGCCAGACAGTGCACACCAAGGGGCCGACAGCCGCCACAGGTATACCGCCAGACAGCGCACACCAAGGGGCGGAGCTGACACAGGTATACCGCCAGACAGCGCACACCAAGGGGCGGAGCTGACAGCCGCCACAGGTATACCGCCAGACAGCGCACACCAAGGGGCGGAGCTGACAGCTGCCACAGGTATACCGCCAGACAGTGCACACCAAGGGGCCGACAGCCGCCACAGGTATACCGCCAGACAGTGCACACCAAGGGGCGGAGCTGACAGCTGCCACAGGTATACCGCCAGACAGTGCACACCAAGGGGCCGACAATCGCCACAGGTATACCGACAACCCGCCTGTATCAGGGAGCGGGGCTGACAACCTCTCAGCATCCTATCCATCACCAGAGATCAGCGGTGACATCACTGAGAATGCCTCCTATCCATCACTAGAGATCAGCAGTGACATCACTGAGAATGCCGCCTATCCATCACCAGAGATCAGCGGTGACATCACTGAGAATGCCTCCTATCCATCACCAGAGATCAGCGGTGACATCACTGAGAATGCCGCCTATCCATCACCAGAGATCAGCGGTGACATCACTGAGAATGCCTCCTATCCATCACCAGAGATCAGCGGTGACATCACTGAGAATGCCGCCTATCCATCACCAGAGACCAGAGGTGACATCACTGAGAATGCCTCCTATCCATCACCAGAGATCAGCGGTGACATCACTGAGAATGCCGCCTATCCATCACCAGAGATCAGCGGTGACATCACTGAGAATGCCTCCTATCCATCACTAGAGATCAGCGGTGACATCACTGAGAATGCCGCCTATCCATCACCAGAGATCAGCGGTGACATCACTGAGAATGCCGCCTATCCATCACCAGAGATCAGCGGTGACATCACTGAGAATGCCTCCTATCCATCACCAGAGACCAGAGGTGACATCATTGAGAATGCCTCCTATCCATCACCAGAGACCAGAGGTGACATCACTGAGAATGCCTCCTATCCATCACCAGAGATCAGAGGTGACATCACTGAGAATGCCTCCTATCCATCACCAGAGATCAGCGGTGACATCACTGAGAATGCCGCCTATCCATCACTAGAGATCAGCGGTGACATCACTGAGAATGCCGCCTATCCATCACCAGAGATCAGTGGTGACATCACTGAGAATGCCTCCTATCCATCACCAGAGATCAGCGGTGACATCACTGAGAATGCCGCCTATCCATCACCAGAGATCAGAGGTGACATCACTGAGAATGCCTCCTATCCATCACCAGAGATCAGCGGTGACATCACTGAGAATGCCTCCTATCCATCACCAGAGATCAGCGGTGACATCACTGAGAATGCCGCCTATCCATCACCAGAGATCAGAGGTGACATCACTGAGAATGCCGCCTATCCATCACCAGAGATCAGCGGTGACATCACTGAGAATGCCGCCTATCCATCACCAGAGATCAGAGGTGACATCACTGAGAATGCCTCCTATCCATCACCAGAGATCAGCGGTGACATCACTGAGAATGCCTCCTATCCATCACCAGAGACCAGAGGTGACATCATTGAGAATGCCTCCTATCCATCACCAGAGATCAGAGGTGACATCACTGAGAATGCCTCCTATCCATCACTAGAGATCAGCAGTGACATCACTGAGAATGCCTCCTATCCATCACCAGAGATCAGCGGTGACATCACTGAGAATGCCGCCTATCCATCACTAGAGATCAGCGGTGACATCACTGAGAATGCCTCCTATCCATCACCAGAGATCAGAGGTGACATCACTGAGAATGCCTCCTATCCATCACCAGAGATCAGCGGTGACATCACTGAGAATGCCGCCTATCCATCACCAGAGATCAGAGGTGACATCACTGAGAATGCCTCCTATCCATCACCAGAGATCAGCGGTGACATCACTGAGAATGCCTCCTATCCATCACCAGAGATCAGCGGTGACATCACTGAGAATGCCGCCTATCCATCACCAGAGATCAGAGGTGACATCACTGAGAATGCCGCCTATCCATCACCAGAGATCAGCGGTGACATCACTGAGAATGCCGCCTATCCATCACCAGAGATCAGAGGTGACATCACTGAGAATGCCTCCTATCCATCACCAGAGATCAGCGGTGACATCACTGAGAATGCCGCCTATCCATCACTAGAGATCAGCGGTGACATCACTGAGAATGCCTCCTATCCATCACCAGAGATCAGCGGTGACATCACTGAGAATGCCTCCTATCCATCACTAGAGATCAGCAGTGACATCACTGAGAATGCCACCTATCCATCACTAGAGATCAGCGGTGACATCACTGAGAATGCCGCCTATCCGTCACCAGAGATCAGCGGTGACATCACTGAGAATGCCGCCTATCCATCACTAGAGATCAGCGGTGACATCACTGAGAATGCCGCCTATCCATCACCAGAGATCAGCGGTGACATCACTGAGAATGCCGCCTATCCATCACCAGAGATCAGAGGTGACATCACTGAGAATGCCACCTATCCATCACTAGAGATCAGAGGTGACATCACTGAGAATGCCTCCTATCCATCACTAGAGATCAGAGGTGACATCACTGAGAATGCCACCTATCCATCACTAGAGATCAGCGGTGACATCACTGAGAATGCCTCCTATCCATCACCAGAGATCAGCAGTGACATCACTGAGAATGCCGCCTATCCATCACCAGAGATCAGCGGTGACATCACTGAGAATGCCGCCTATCCATCACCAGAGATCAGCGGTGACATCACTGAGAATGCCACCTATCCATCACTAGAGATCAGCGGTGACATCACTGAGAATGCCGCCTATCCATCACTAGAGATCAGCGGTGACATCACTGAGAATGCCTCCTATCCATCACCAGAGATCAGCGGTGACATCACTGAGAATGCCTCCTATCCATCACCAGAGATCAGCGGTGACATCACTGAGAATGCCGCCTATCCATCACTAGAGATCAGCGGTGACATCACTGAGAATGCCACCTATCCATCACCAGAGATCAGAGGTGACATCACTGAGAATGCCGCCTATCCATCACTAGAGATCAGTGGTGACATCACTGAGAATGCCTCCTATCCATCACCAGAGATCAGCGGTGACATCACTGAGAATGCCTCCTATCCATCACCAGAGATCAGTGGTGACATCACTGAGAATGCCTCCTATCCATCACCAGAGATCAGCGGTGACATCACTGAGAATGCCGCCTATCCATCACCAGAGATCAGCGGTGACATCACTGAGAATGCCTCCTATCCATCACCAGAGATCAGCGGTGACATCACTGAGAATGCCGCCTATCCATCACTAGAGATCAGCGGTGACATCACTGAGAATGCCTCCTATCCATCACCAGAGATCAGCGGTGACATCACTGAGAATGCCGCCTATCCATCACTAGAGATCAGTGGTGACATCACTGAGAATGCCTCCTATCCATCACCAGAGATCAGCGGTGACATCACTGAGAATGCCTCCTATCCATCACTAGAGATCAGCGGTGACATCACTGAGAATGCCTCCTATCCATCACCAGAGATCAGCGGTGACATCACTGAGAATGCCGCCTATCCATCACCAGAGATCAGCGGTGACATCACTGAGAATGCCACCTATCCATCACTAGAGATCAGCGGTGACATCACTGAGAATGCCGCCTATCCATCACTAGAGATCAGCGGTGACATCACTGAGAATGCCTCCTATCCATCACCAGAGATCAGCGGTGACATCACTGAGAATGCCTCCTATCCATCACTAGAGATCAGTGGTGACATCACTGAGAATGCCTCCTATCCATCACTAGAGATCAGAGGTGACATCACTGAGAATGCCGCCTATCCATCACCAGAGATCAGCGGTGACATCACTGAGAATGCCTCCTATCCATCACCAGAGATCAGCAGTGACATCACTGAGAATGCCGCCTATCCATCACCAGAGATCAGAGGTGACATCACTGAGAATGCCTCCTATCCATCACTAGAGATCAGCGGTGACATCACTGAGAATGCCGCCTATCCATCACCAGAGATCAGCGGTGACATCACTGAGAATGCCTCCTATCCATCACCAGAGATCAGCAGTGACATCACTGAGAATGCCGCCTATCCATCACCAGAGATCAGAGGTGACATCACTGAGAATGCCTCCTATCCATCACCAGAGATCAGCGGTGACATCACTGAGAATGCCGCCTAGGCTCGGGGTCGCCGCTCCTCACGTTCTCTGCAGGTAAAACAATCTCTGGGTTTGAGGCGACAGCAGAGCGCGGAAAGGAAGGGGCCGCTAATGTACACCGGCCACCAACTGCAGCGTTCTAGGAGGCTGCCATCAGTCACATGATGATGGGGGGGGTAACATTGCACTGATACTGGGGTCCCGGTCCACTGTCATCCCTTATTAGGGGCGGCCACGGTCTCTGCTCAGTGTCTGCAGTCGGTGTCGTGCAGGAATCCGGCTCCGCACAATGTCAGACGTCAGCTCTATATACACTGGAGACTGTTATGTTCTGCAACCTAGGACTAAGGAACAGGAGGGAAAAGCTGTCCCTGCACTGAGACTCAGCTTTACCCTACGCTGGGGCGAGTGCCCTATTCCTTATGAATAGCCCCACCGACACTCCTGCACTGAACTCAAACGAAGACCTGTAGGAAAGGGAAAGGGGTCCCTAAAAGATCTAAGGACTGGGAGCAAAAGCAGGAGACCTCCTAACAGAAACAAAAATAAAAAGGAAACAAAACTGGTGGAACAAGAAGTCCCAGGATAACAATAGTCCAAAACAAGAAAGAACTAAACAAGGCTACTTAGCCAGAGCACAAGCGTTACAACACTGATGTTCAACAAGGAATGGGAGACAGGTGCTGAGTAATAAAGAGTGCAGAGATCACGTGACCAAGACACCCAGCACCAGAGGAAAAGACTAGAAGCCAGCAAACCACAACAAGATGGCCGATAGCAAAACAACAGATTCTAACAGACAACACGCAGAACATTCCTGCAGAGCGGCTACAGCTTACTTGTATTCTGAGAGGCTAGAGATGAGCCTTACACAGTGGCGCCCCCTGCGTGTATACTGCACGCTCCGGACTAGCAGTGGGGCAAGCTGACTTGTTGCTTTGCAGTTAGCTCTCAGGCTCTCATACGTCCCTGCTGACAGTCTGAACAGCAGCGCTGCGCACACTCCTCGCTGTATTAAGAGGAGACATTTCCCACAATGCAGTCACTGCTGACAAATCTAGGTCACAACAGGTCGAATGTGAACGCAGCCTTAGATGTGACTGCTGGATATTGCAGAATTGTGATCGCAGCTCTGGGGAATAAGACAGTCTACCAGTTCCTCAGTGTCAGCAGGGCGCTGTTGGAGCGGCACTTTGTGATGTTAGCGGAGCGCTCCAATTGGAAAATGGTGCAGTCCTTACAGTATTTCTCAGATAACAGTCACTCCCACATACCTGCCATGGTGACCTCAGATTGGAGCTGGTCAAATCGGATGTGGCTAGGTCCCCCAAAAAAATGATGATATCTCCAACCTTTGAATATCTGCCCCGCTGGAGGTCCCAGGCAGGAGATACTAATGCCATATTTTGGACACATGGCATATATAAATCCATCGGGTCAATATTAATTTGGGGCTGAAGCGCAGACCGCATGGCGATGCAAGTAAACGTGTTACGTTCGCCACGTCGTCGAAAATATATGTCTCCTATAACAGAGGCCAAGCCACTCACAAAAAAAAAATCCAATATTCATAACGGGAAGCCGGTGCCAGAGCATCTGCCATTTTTGGCTATTTGTGACTTTGAACAGAGGAAACTTATTTCCACAGGTGAAGAAAGTCTCACCCCCCAGCCTGTTGTACAGACGTTGTAAGAACTTCCTGTCTGCTCTCCATCAGACAACCGTCACGGGTGTGTCAGACAGTCGCCCTACAGTTGGTTGCAGAAGATCTCTTCGTTTGGCATTACCGACACCTTTTTAGATCTGTATCACTCTAGAACCCAGCGGCTACCTCCCTCCTGCTAATTGACACCCAGGCCTGGCTGTTTAAATACTTTCTGTTTGCTACAGGGAGGTGCCGGTGATATTCACATGTACCCTGGTGAAGGCTTGGAGCTATTGCAGTCTGCTTACATCCTCTCTGGTGTTAGGAGGACGTGTGGTGTAATCTCTCTGAAGTCGGCGTAAGCCAAGTTACTTTCCCCCGTGTTTGTCTCCCTTGTTGTGTATAGTTGTTAGTGGGGACTGACCAGTTCTCATCCCCTCCTTCCCTACCCAGGGCCAAGCTCTAGGGAAATACAGGGTTTAGGTTCCTGTGCGGCGATTGGTGAGGAACCAATATAGGGACGGTAGGGGAGACAGGGTGATATCAGATCAGCCTAGGAGGTCTCCACTCCCCTTTCCCTAGTGTCTCGGCTCCCTTCCCCTAAGTCTTTCCTACAGCTTGTGTGAAAAAAAAAAAAAAAAAAGACTTGGGTTTGTCTGTTTTGTTTTTTTTCGGGCGTGTTTTTCTTTCCCCCTTTCTCCCTTGGTATGGGTCCAGTTGC
Organism: Phyllobates terribilis; assembly: GCF_046119375.1. Lineage (NCBI taxonomy): Eukaryota > Metazoa > Chordata > Amphibia > Anura > Dendrobatidae > Phyllobates > Phyllobates terribilis. The sequence goes on along the minus strand of NW_027362785.1, from coordinate 13,786,057 downwards.
AGAGCGACTGCGCAGGCTGTCTCTGGAGGTGTCTGGCCTCCGCTGTGAGGTTCAGCAGCAGCAGCGGTTACAGGTCACCAATGTGGGGGTCTCTGCAGGAAGGCCTGTCCAGCCTGAACCCAAGGTCGCCCTCCCGGACAGGTTTTCAGGAGGTAGGGACAAGTTTTTTGTGTTCAAGGAGGCCTGCGAACTCTACTTTAAACTTCATCCTTACTCCTCCGGTAATGAGGAGCTACGGGTTGGTATTGTGATCTCTCTACTGCAGGGAGATCCTCAGTCCTGGGCGTCTTCCTTACCGCAGGACTCGGTTTGTCCTGATAGCAGAGGTGGTGCTAGAGAGCAAAACCAAGAAAATTTCTGTGTTTGTAGACAGTGTAGCCGGAGTGAGGATGGTCGATGGTGAGTTTGTGAGAATTCATGATCTTGCTTGCTGTGCTTTAGCTGAACCTATTTCCATCGACTCGGCGCCACTTGCATAGAAAGCATTTACTCAGACGGTACATAATGTAAAACTGAGGGTGGTGTTAGTTCATTGTGAGATAATCCCTTGCTATGTCCTGGACAATCTTCCCACACCGATTGTTTTGGGTCTACCCTGGTTGGTGAAACATAATCCATTGGTGGATTGGCAAACCGGGGAGATTATTGCCATGAGAACTGTTTAGATATCTCCCTTGCCACTGTCTCTACGGAAATATTACCTGCTTTTCTGTCTGGTTTTGAGGACGCTTTTTCTGAGAGGGGGTGTCAGGATTTGCCTCCTCATCGTGCATATGACTGTCCTATTAACCTGACCCCCGAAGCTAAACTACCGAAGTCCAGATTGTATAATCTCTCTGTCCCTCAGAGACAAGCCATGAAGGATTTCATTTCGGAGAGTCTGGAGAAGGGACACATCAGACCCTCATCTTCGCCCGTGGCGGCAGGGTTCTTCTTTGTGAAGAAAAAAAGATGGCGGTCTACGTCCCTGATTAGATTTCCGGGAATTAAATCAAATTACCCTCCGTGATCCATACCCTCTTCCTCTGATTCCAGATTTGTTCAGCCAGGTTGTGGGAGCTAAGGTGGTCTCCAAGATGGATTTAAGGGGAGCCGACAACCTGGGTAGAATCCCAGCCCTTTATTGTGGAGGTCGATGCTTCGGATGTCGGGGTTGGGGCTGTGTTCTCTCAGGGTCCGGCCCCTGGTAAATGGCGTCCATGCGCTTTCTTTTCTAAAAAATTATCTTCGGCTGAGAGGAATTATGACGTTGGGTAATAGGGAACTTTTGGCGATCAAATTGGCGTTGGAGGAATGGTGACATTGGTTGGAGGGGGACGTGCCGAGCGTGCGTCGGGGGGACGTGCCGAGCGTGCGTCGGGGGGACGTGCCGAGCGTGCGTCAGGGGGGGACGTGCCGAGCGTGCGTCAGGGGGGGACGTGCCGAGCGTGCGTCAGGGGGGGACGTGCCGAGCGTGCGTCAGGGGGGGACGTGCCGAGCGTGCGTCAGGGGGGGACGTGCCGAGCGTGCGTCAGGGGGGGACGTGCCGAGCGTGCGTCGGGGGGGGACGTGCCGAGCGTGCGTCGGGGGGGGACGTGCCGAGCGTGCGTCGGGGGGGGACGGGACACGCTGAGCGTATGGGGAGTACGGTGGAGACAATACTTATATAACGGTCAGCAGGCTGTGCAGGAGCAGCAGGATGTAGTGCTGCACACTTTTTGGGGCTGATTCCGCACAGAACTTCGAGTTACATCTTGGTTTTCCAGAGTCACGTACAATCCATAGGTCTGGATTAACTCTTCGCAGTCACGTGACCTTTGACCTTCTGCGCCATAGTGAGCAGCTGGACATGTCACTCACAATAACTATAAGCCTCATCAGCCGGATAATCTGAGGACGCGAGAAGCAGGGATAACACAGATTATCGCCCCGTAATCAGTGGCAGGCAGTGACATCATCAGCTCAGCGATGACATCACACAAGACCCAGTGAGGGGCGGGTTATCCTGGCAGATAATACAGGTGCAGCGATGACATCACAGCCGGACATTAGATGAGGAGCCGCCTCCAGCAGGTGGAGAGCACAGGACGCTGACTGCTCACCACTGAAAACACTACAACTCCCAGAACGCCACAGCCCGGCGACACGGCCGAGCCCACTGTGCTCTAGGCAATGCTGTGTGACACTACTACACCCAGCAGAGATCACAAGAGGTGACAGCTGAAGAGCAGATGCAGCAGCATTCAGTGATACATGGCTGGGTACACACAGCACTATGGCACCTGCAGCGACCAGAACCCCAGGCTCCGCACACACACTGCTCTGCACATACACTGCTCTGCTCTGCACACACACTGCTCTGCTCTGCTCTGCACACTGCTCTGCTCTGCACTGCACACACACTTCTCTGCACACACACTGCTCTGCTCTGCACACACACTGCTCTGCACACACACTGCTCTGCACACACACTGCTCTGCTCTGCACACTGCTCTGCTCTGCTCTGCACACACACTGCTCTGCTCTGCACACACACTGCTCTGCTCTGCTCTGCACACTGCTCTGCTCTGCACTGCACACACACTTCTCTGCACATACACTGCTCTGCTCTGCACACACACTGCTCTGCTCTGCACACACACTGCTCTGCACTGCACACACACTGCTCTGCACATACACTGCTCTGCTCTGCACACACACTGCTCTGCTCTGCACACACACTGCTCTGCACATACACTGCTCTGCTCTGCACACACACTGCTCTGCACTGCACACACACTGCTCTGCACATACACTGCTCTGCTCTGCACACACACTGCTCTGCTCTGCACACACACTGCTCTGCTCTGCACACTGCTCTGCTCTGCACACACACTGCTCTGCTCTGCACACACACTGCTCTGCTCTGCACACACACTGCTCTGCACACACATTGCTCTGCTCTGCACACACACTGCTCTGCTCTGCACACACACTGCTCTGCACACACACTGCTCTGCTCTGCACACACACTGCTCTGCACACACATTGCTCTGCTCTGCACACACTCTGCTCTGCTCTGCACACACATTGCTCTGCTCTGCACACACATTGCTCTGCTCTGCACACACTCTGCTCTGCTCTGCACACACATTGCTCTGCTCTGCACACACTCTGCTCTGCTCTGCTCTGCACACACACACTGCTCTGCTCTGCACACACACTGCTCTGCTCTGCACACACTCTGCTCTGCTCTGCACACACTCTGCTCTGCTCTGCTCTGCACACACACACTGCTCTGCTCTGCACACACACTGCTCTGCTCTGCACACACTCTGCTCTGCTCTGCACACACACTGCTCTGCTCTGCACACACACTGCTCTGCTCTGCTCTGCACACTGCTCTGCTCTGCTCTGCTCTGCACACACACACTGCTCTGCTCTGCACACACACTGCTCTGCTCTGCACACACTCTGCTCTGCTCTGCACACACTCTGCTCTGCTCTGCTCTGCACACACACACTGCTCTGCTCTGCACACACACTGCTCTGCTCTGCACACACTCTGCTCTGCTCTGCTCTGCACACACACACTGCTCTGCTCTGCACACACACTGCTCTGCTCTGCACACACACTGCTCTGCTCTGCTCTGCACACACACTGCTCTGCTCTGCACACACACTGCTCTGCTCTGCACACACACTGCTCTGCTCTGCACTGCACACACACTGCTCTGCACACACACTGCTCTGCTCTGCACACACACTGCTCTGCTCTGCACACACACTGCTCTGCTCTGCACACACACTGCTCTGCACACACACTGCTCTCCTCTGCACACACTCTGCTCTGCTCTGCTCTGCACACACACACTGCTCTGCTCTGCTCTGCTGTGCTGTGCTGTGCTGTGCAGCGCTTACCCTCTTGAGGAACGCCATCCTGGGCCGGTAGTGCTGGCCTTGGTCCAGGTGCTTCACCGTCATGTTTGCGGCTGAACAGACAGATCCACAGACAGCAGCAGCCGCAGACACAGGTTGTATAGCCTCCGCGGGCTCCTCCCCTCACACCTGTCACTCACACGCTACAGCCAATCAGCACCCGCCTGAGAATAAAAACATTCAGGAGCAGCACTACCGCTAACAGCCACAAGAGGGAGCGCGTGCTGCACAGGAATCACTGACATGATGATAACCAGAGACTGAAAATATTATTATTATTATTATTATTTATTATTATAGCGCCATTTATTCCATGGCGCTTTACATGTGATAGGGATATACATAACAAAAGCATTTACATAATCTTAACAAAACGAGTCAGCGACTGGTACAGGAGGAGCGAGGACCCTGCCCGCGAGGGCTCACAGTCTACAAGGGATGGGTGAGGATACAGTAGGTGAGGGTAGAGCTGGTCGTGGAGCGGTATGGTGGAGCGAGGACCCTGCCCCCGAGGGCTCACAGTCTACAAGGGATGGGTGAGTATACAGTAGGTGAGGGTAGAGCTGGTCGTGCAGCGGTATGGTGGAGCGAGGACCCTGCCCGCGAGGGCTCACAATCTACAGGGGATGGGTGAGAATACAGTAGGTGAGGGTAGAGCTGGTCGTACAGCGGTATGGTGGAGCGAGGACCCTGCCCCCGAGTGCTCACAATCTACAAGGGATGGGTGAGGATACAGTAGGTGAGGGTAGAGCTGGTCGTACAGTGGTATGGTGGGGCGAGGACCCTGCCCGCGAGGGCTCACAGTCTACAAGGGATGGGTGAGGATACAGTAGGTGAGGGTAGAGCTGGTCGTACAGCGGTATGGTGGAGCGAGGACCCTGCCCGCGAGGGCTCACAGTCTACAAGGGATGGGTGAGGATTCAGGAGGTGGGGGTAGAGCTGGTCGTGCAGCGGTATGGTGGAGCGAGGACCCTGCCCGCGAGGGCTCACAGTCTACAAGGGATGGGTGAGGATACAGTAGGTGAGGGTAGAGCTGGTCGTGGAGCGGTATGGTGGAGCGAGGACCCTGCCTGCGAGGACTCACAGTCTACAAGGGATGGGTGAGGATACAGTAGGTGAGGGTAGAGCTGGTCGTGCAGCGGTATGGTGGAGCGAGGACCCTGCCCGCGAGGGCTGACAGTCTACAAGGGATGGGTGAGGATACAGTAGGTGAGGGTAGAGCTGGTCGTGCAGCGGTATGGTGGAGCGAGGACCCTGCCCACGAGGGCTCACAGTCTACAAGGGATGGGTGAGGATACAGTAGGTGAGGGTAGAGCTGGTCGTGCAGCGGTATGGTGGAGCGAGGACCCTGCCCACGAGGGCTCACAGTCTACAAGGGATGGGTGAGGATACAGTAGGTGAGGGTAGAGCTGGTCGTGCAGCGGTATGGTGGAGCGAGGACCCTGCCCACGAGGGCTCACAGTCTACAAGGGATGGGTGAGGATACAGTAGGTGAGGGTAGAGCTGGTCGTGGAGCGGTATGGTGGAGCGAGGACCCTGCCTGCGAGGACTCACAGTCTACAAGGGATGGGTGAGAATACAGTAGGTGAGGGTAGAGCTGGTCGTGGAGCGGTATGGTGGAGCGAGGACCCTGCCCGCGAGGGCTCACAGTCTACAAGGGATGGGTGAGGATACAGTAGGTGAGGGTATAGCTGGTCGTGCAGCGGTATGGTGGAGCGAGGACCCTGCCTGCGAGGACTCACAGTCTACAAGGGATGGGTGAGGATACAGTAGGTGAGGGTAGAGCTGGTCGTACAGCGGTATGGTGGAGCGAGGACCCTGCCCGCGAGGGCTCACAGTCTACAAGGGATGGGTGAGGATACAGTAGGTGAGGGTACAGCTGGTCGTGCAGCGGTATGGTGGAGCGAGGACCCTGCCCGCGAGGGCTCACAGTCTACAAGGGATGGGTGAGGATACAGTAGGTGAGGGTAGAGCTGGTCGTGCAGTGGTATGGTGGAGAGAGGACCCTGCCCGCGAGGGCTCACAGTCTACAAGGGATGGGTGAGGATACAGTAGGTGAGGGTAGAGCTGGTCGTACAGTGGTATGGTGGGGCGAGGACCCTGCCCGCGAGGGCTCACAGTCTACAAGGGATGGGTGAGGATACAGTAGGTGAGGGTAGAGCTGGTCGTGCAGTGGTATGGTGGAGAGAGGATCCTGCCCCCGAGGGCTCACAGTCTACAAGGGATGGGTGAGGATACAGTAGGTGAGGGTAGAGCTGGTCATGCGGCGGTGGTTACTGCAGGATGTAGGCTTGTCGGAAGAGGTGGGTCTTCAGGTTCCTTTTGAAGGTTTCCACGGTCGGCGAGAGTCTGATATGTTGGGGTAGAGAGTTCCATAGTAGGGGGAAGCACGGGAGAAATGTTGTATACGGTTGTGGGAGGAGGAGATAAGAGGGGAGTAGAGAAGGAGATCTTGTGAGGATCGGAGGTTGCGTGCAGGTAAGTACCGGGAGACTAGGTCACAGATGTATGGAGGAGACAGGTTGTGGATGGCTTTGTATGTCATGGTTAGAGTTTTGAACTGAATTCTCTGGGCAATGGGGAGTCAGTGAAGGGACTGACAGAGAGGAGAGGCCGGGGAATAGCGGGGGGACAGGTGGATTAGTCGAGCAGCAGAGTTTAGGATAGATTGGAGGGGTGCAAGAGTGTTGGAAGGGAGGCTACAGAGCAGGAGGTTGCAGTAGTCGAGGTGGGAGATGATGAGGGCGTGCACTAGTGTTTTTGCAGATTCATGGTTGAGGAATGTGCGGATCCGGGAGATGTTTTTGAGTTGGAGTCGGCAGGAGGTGGAAAGGGCTTGGATATGTGGCTTGAAGGAGAGATCAGAGTCCAGGGTTACCCCAAGGCAGCGAGCTTGAGGGACTGGGGAGCGTGAAGAGCCATTGACGTTGATAGATAGGTCAGATGGGGGGGTTGAATGAGAGGGTGGAAAGATGATGAACTCTGTTTTATCCATGTTGAGTTTTAGAAACCTGTCGGAGAAGAAGTATGAGATGGCGGACAGACATTGTGGGATTCTGGTTAGTAGGGAGGAGATATCAGGTCCAGAGAGGTGGATCTGTGTGTCATCAGCATAGAGGTGATAATGAAAGCTATAGGACTCTATGAGCTGTCCCAGGCCGAAGGTGTAGATGGAGAAGAGCAGAGGTCCTAGAAGTGAACCTTGGGGGACACCGACAGATAGGGGGCGAGATGAGGAGGTGGTGTGTGAGTGGAAGACACTGAATGTCCTGTCTGTTAAGTATGAGGAGATCCAAGATAGAGCCAAGTCTGTGATGCCAAGAGATGAGAGAATCTGGAGTAAGAGGGAATGGTCCACTGTGTCAAAGGCAGATGACAGGTCCAGAAGGAGGAGGATGGAGTAGTGTTGCTTGGATTTGGCGGTTAGTAGGTCGTTGGTGACTTTGGTCAGGGCAGTTTCAGTGGAGTGATGCGGTCGGAAGCCAGATTGTAGACGGTCGAAGAGGGAGCAGGAGGAGAGGTGGGAGGACAGTTCAAGGTGGACATGTTGTTCTAGAAGTTTTGAGGCAAAGGGGAGAAGTGATATGGGGCGGTAGCTGGTCAGAGAGGAAGGGTCAAGGGAGGGCTTTTTGAGGATGGGTGTGATCGAGGCATGTTTGAAACATGAGGGGAAGACTCCGGTTGTTAGTGATAGATTGAAGAGGTGGGTTAGGGTTGGGATGAAGACTGTGGTAAGGTTAGTGATGAGGTGGGATGGGATTGGGTCAAGTTCGCAGGTGGTGAGGTGTGATTTGGAGAGTAAAGAGGAGACTTGACCTTCTGTAATGGTGGAGAAGTGGGGTTTGGAGGAGGATGGTTGAGTAGATATGAGGAGGGGTTGTGTGGACTTTAGGCCAAGGTTTTGTCTGATGGTGTCAATCTTCTGTTTGAAGAATGAGGCAAAGTCGTCGGCTGAGATGAGAGAAGAGGGAGGAGGTGCTGGGGGATGAAGGAGAGAGTTGAAAGTGTTAAATAGCTGTTTAGGGTTGTGAGATAGGGAGGATATGAGAGATGAGAAGTAGGTTTGTTTTGCTGTAGTGAGTGCGGACTTGAAATTAGTGAGGGATTGCTTGAATGCGATGAAGTGCTGGATGGAGTGAGACCTTTTCCATCTCCGCTCTGCAACCCTGGAGGCCCGGCGCAGTTCTTTGGTAAGTTTAGTGTGCCAGGGTTGCCTGTTGATTGTGCGAGCTTTGGTGTGTGTGAGAGGGGCGATCGAGTCTAGAGCTGCAGCTATTGTGGTGTTATATGAAGCAGCAGCAACGTCTGCATCGTGCAAGGAATTTATGTCTGTGAGAGGAAGGAGGGATTCAGAGAGAGAGTGTAGGTCAAGGTGTTTGAGATTTCTGCGAGGGTGTGTGAGTTTGTGGAGTGGGGATTGTGCACCCGGAGAGGAGAGGGTAGAGAATGTGAGTAGGTTGTGGTCAGACAGAGGGAGAGGAGAGTTAGAGAGGTTAGATAGGGAACAGAGGCGGGTGAAGATGAGGTCCAGAGTGTGGCCATCTTTGTGGGTGGGTGTGGAAGACCATTGAGTGAGTCCAAAGGAGGAGGTGAGGGATAGGAGCTTAGAGACAGACGAGTGGGGAGTGTCAATGGGGATGTTGAAGTCACCCATTGTGATAGTGGGGATGTGAGTGGAAAGGAAGTGAAGCAGGCAGGTGGTGAAATGGTCTAAGAAGGTGGTGGCTTGCCCTGGGGGTCGGTAAACGAGGGCCAGTTGGAGGTTGGAGGGGTAATAGATGCGCACACAGTGCACCTCAAAAGAGGGGAGTGTAACGGAGGGTGGCAGTGGGGTTTGGGTGAAAGCGCAGAGTTGTGATAGGAGGAAACCTCCGCCTCCGCCATGTTTGCCATTGGGGCAGGGGGTGTGGGAAAGGTGGAATCCGCCATCTGAAAGGGCAGCTGGGGAGGCTGTGTCAGAGGGGATGAGGCATGTTTCAGTGATGGCGAGGAAGGAGAGTTTGTTTGTAATGAAAAGATATGTATCTAATCCTCTCCTGTGTGATACTGTCTGCTGAGCTGTGTATCTAATCCTCTCCTGTGTGATACTGTCTGCTGAGCCGTGTATCTAATCCTCTCCTGTGTGATACTGACTGCTGAGCTGTGTATCTAATCCTATCCTGTGTGATACTGTCTGCTGAGCCGTGTATCTAATCCTCTCCTGTGTGATACTGACTGCTGAGCTGTGTATCTAATCCTCTCCTGTGTGATACTGTCTGCTGAGCCGTGTATCTAATCCTATCCTGTGTGATACTGTCTGTTGAGCTGTGTATCTAATCCTCTCCTGTGTGATACTGTCTGCTGAGCCGTGTATCTAATCCTATCCTGTGTGATACTGTCTGCTGAGCTGTGTATCTAATCCTCTCCTGTGTGATACTGTCTGCTGAGCTGTGTATCTAATCCTCTCCTGTGTGATACTGTCTGCTGAGCTGTGTATCTAATCCTATCCTGTGTGATACTGTCTGCTGAGCCGTGTATCTAATCCTATCCTGTGTGATACTGTCTGCTGAGCTGTGTATCTAATCCTCTCCTGTGTGATACTGTCTGCTGAGCTGTGTATCTAATCCTATCCTGTGTGATACTCTCTGCTGAGCCGTGTATCTAATCCTCTCCTGTGTGATACTGTCTGCTGAGCCGTGTATCTAATCCTCTCCTGTGTGATACTGTCTGCTGAGCCGTGTATCTAATCCTCTCCTGTGTGATACTGTCTGCTGAGCCGTGTATCTAATCCTCTCCTGTGTGATACTGTCTGCTGAGCCGTGTATCTAATCCTCTCCTGTGTGATACTGACTGCTGAGCCGTGTATCTAATCCTATCCTGTGTGATACTGTCTGCTGAGCTGTGTATCTAATCCTCTCCTGTGTGATACTGTCTGCTGAGCCGTGTATCTAATCCCATCCTGTGTGATACTGACTGCTGAGCCGTGTATCTAATCCTATCCTGTGTGATACTCTCTGCTGAGCCGTGTATCTAATCCTCTCCTGTGTGATACTCTCTGCTGAGCTGTGTATCTAATCCTATCCTGTGTGATACTGTCTGCTGAGCCGTGTATCTAATCCTCTCCTGTGTGATACTCTCTGCTGAGCCGTGTATCTAATCCTCTCCTGTGTGATACTGACTGCTGAGCCGTGTATCTAATCCCATCCTGTGTGATACTGACTGCTGAGCCGTGTATCTAATCCTATCCTGTGTGATACTCTCTGCTGAGCTGTGTATCTAATCCTATCCTGTGTGATACTGTCTGCTGAGCCGTGTATCTAATCCTCTCCTGTGTGATACTCTCTGCTGAGCCGTGTATCTAATCCTCTCCTGTGTGATACTGTCTGCTGAGCCGTGTATCTAATCCTCTCCTGTGTGATACTCTCTGCTGAGCCGTGTATCTAATCCTCTCCTGTGTGATACTGACTGCTGAGCCATGTATCTAATCCTATCCTGTGTGATACTGTCTGCTGAGCCGTGTATCTAATCCTCTCCTGTGTGATACTGTCTGCTGAGCCGTGTATCTAATCCTCTCCTGTGTGATACTGTCTGCTGAGCCGTGTATCTAATCCTCTCCTGTGTGATACTGTCTGCTGAGCCGTGTATCTAATCCTCTCCTGTGTGATACTGTCTGCTGAGCCGTGTATCTAATCCTCTCCTGTGTGATACTGTCTGCTGAGCCGTGTATCTAATCCTCTCCTGTGTGATACTGTCTGCTGAGCCGTGTATCTAATCCTCTCCTGTGTGATACTGTCTGCTGAGCCGTGTATCTAATCCTATCCTGTGTGATACTGACTGCTGAGCCGTGTATCTAATCCTATCCTGTGTGATACTGTCTGCTGAGCCGTGTATCTAATCCTCTCCTGTGTGATACTGACTGCTGAGCCGTGTATCTAATCCTCTCCTGTGTGATACTGACTGCTGAGCCGTGTATCTAATCCTATCCTGTGTGATACTGTCTGCTGAGCCGTGTATCTAATCCTCTCCTGTGTGATACTGTCTGCTGAGCCGTGTATCTAATCCTATCCTGTGTGATACTGTCTGCTGAGCTGTGTATCTAATCCTATCCTGTGTGATACTGTCTGCTGAGCCGTGTATCTAATACTGTGTGAGTACTGCCCATGGTGTCTGGATTCTGGGTGGTAGTTGGTGGTACGGCGCCCCCTGGTGCTCTTTTCTCAGTCCTGCTGGCAGGATGTAGGTGACAAATGCATCATCTGCTGCGTGCAGCCGGCACCAGACCTCTGCGTTACCATCCACTGTGGCCTCTCACCCCCCACAGTCCCCAGAAACCCCGCAGCACTCCTCTGTCCTGTGCACAGTCCCGGGGGTCCCAGACCCCTCTGTCCTCATACATCCTCCTCAGGAGTCTTCCAGACCTCTCTGTCTTTTCTAGACTACTCTGTCCTTATCCAGACTCCGCTGTCCTCCTCCAGACTTCTCTATTCTTTATAGATCCCTCTGTTCCTTTTAGTCTCCTCTGTCCTTTCCGAGACTCTTCTGTCCTTTTCAGACTCCTGTGCACTTATCCATACTCCTCTATCTCCTTCCCAAGACTCATTCAGACCCCTCTGTCCTGTTCCAGACTCCTCTGTCCTCATCCAGACTCCCCTGTCCTTCTCCAGAATCCTCTGTGCTTTCTAGACTTCTCTGTCCTCCTTCTCCAGACTGCTGTCCTCCTTCTCCAGACTCCATTGTCCCCCTCCAGACTCTTCTGTCGTCCTCCTCCTCCAAATCTCTCTGTCGTTCTTATCTGTCCTCCTCATAGAATCATAGAATGGTAGAGTTGGAAGGGACCTCCTGGGTCATCTGGTCCAACCCCCTGCTCAAAGCAGGATTCACTAGATCATCTCAGACAGATGTCTGTCCAGCCTCTGTGTGAAGACGTCCATTGAAGGGGAACTCACCACCTCTCGTGGCAGCCTGTTCCACTCATTAATCACCCTAACTGTCAAAAAGTTTTTTCTAATATCTAATCTGTGTCTCCTCCCATTTAGTTTCATCCCATTGCTTCTAGTCTTTCCTTGTGCAAATGAGAATAAAGATGATCCTTCTACAATGTGACAGCCCTTGACATATTTGTAGACAGCTATTAAGTCTCCTCTCAGTCTTCTTTTTTGCAAGCTAAACATTCCCAAATCCTGCAACCGTTCCTCATAGGACATGGTTTGCAGACCAGTCACCATTCTGGTCGCTCTTCTCTGAACTTGCTCCAGTTTGTCTATGTCTTTTTTAAAATGTGGTGCCCAAAACTGTACACAGTATCCAGATGAGGTCTGACCAAAGAGGAGTAAAGACCGATAATGACTTCACGTGATCTAGACTGTATGCTTCTGTTAATACATCCCAGAATTGTATTTGCCTTTTTTGCTGCTGCATCACACTGTTGACTCATGTTCAGTCTATGATCTATTAGTATACCTAAGTCTTTTTCACATGTACTGTTGCTTAGCTCTATTCCTCCCATTCTGTATATGCTTTTTTCATTTTTATTGCCCAGATGTAGTACTTTGCATTTTTCCCTGTTAAAAACCATTCTGTTGGTTGCTGCCCACTGCTCCAGTTTATTTAGGTCTTTTTGAATCCTCTCTCTCTCTTCTCTAGTATTAGCTATCCCTCCTAGCTTTGTGTCATCAGCAAATTTAATCAGTTTACCCTCAATTCCTTCATCTAAATCATTGATAAAGATGTGGAACAATACAGGTCCCAGGACGGAGCCCTGTGGTACCCCACTTGAGACATTCATCCAGCTGGATGTGAAGCCATTTACAACCACCCTTTGAGTCCGATCACTAAGCCAGTTATGAATCCACCTAACAGTTGCCTGGTCCATTGCATACTTGGTCATTTTTTCAATAAGGATGGTGTGAGATACTTTGTCAAATGCTTTGCTGAAGTCAAGATATACTATATCTACAGCATTTCCCTGATCCACCCAGTCAGTGATTCTGTCATAGAAGGAAATTAAGTTAGTCTGACATGACTTGTTAGTTACAAACCCATGCTGACTCTGGTTAATCACTTCATTCTTATCCATGTACTTGCATACATGTTGTTTAATAATTTGTTCAAAGATCTTTCCTGGTATAGAAGTCAGACTCACCGGCCTATAGTTCCCTGGGTCCACCTTCTTCCCCTTTTTGAAGATAGGAACAACATTTGCTCTTCTCCAGTCTTCTGGGACTTCTCCTGTTCTCCAAGAATTTTCAAAGATTATGGAGAGTGGTTCTAAAATTTCTTCTACGATCTCCTTCAGTACTCTGGGGTGTAATTCATCTGGACCTGGAGACTTGAACTCATTTATGTTAGCTAAATATTCCCTCACAATCTTTCTGTTTACTGATAACTTGGATTCCTCTATTCCTATAAAAGGACAGTGAAGATCAGTTGATGTTACATTTTGTTTCTGAGAGAAAACAGATGCAAAATAGGAATTAAAAAGTTCGGCCTTCTCAACATCCTCTCTTACCATTTCTCCATTTTCATCCTGTAAAAATCCTATAGCATCTTTGACTTTTCTTTTACTTTTGACATACCCCCAAAATCCTTTTTTATTGCTTTTGACATCTCTTGCAAGCCTTAATTCATTGTCAGCTTTAGCTAACCTGATACGTGCCCTACAGGATCTGCAGACTGCATTATAATCTTCTTTAGATATGCCTCCCTCTTTCCATTTAATAAACATTTCTTTCTTTCTTTTTAGCATGTGTTTAAGTTCTGTGTTCATCCATCCTGGTTTCCTTAAATGCTTCCCATTCTTCCTACTTTTCGGGATTGTTAACGATTGTGCTTTGAGAATCTCATTTTTAAAAATTTCCCATCCTTCCTGCACATTTTTGTCCTTAAGGACATCCAGCCATTGGATCCCTCCTATTCTCTTTCTGAGTCTCTTAAAATCTGCCTTTCTAAAATCTAACCTTGAAGTTTGAGTCTTCACATGTCTTCCTCCTCTAGTTATCCAAAATTCTATAATAGCATGATCGCTGCCTCCTAGGGTCCCAGCCACCTTTACCTCCTCAACCATTTCCTCCCTGTTTATAAGGATTAGATCCAAAGTAGCAGATCCCCTTGTTTTCTCCCCTACCGTTTGGAAGATAAAGTTGTCAGCAAGAGAGGATAAGAATTTGCTTGACCTGTTAGTTTTACTTGAGAGAGATTCCCAACAAATGTCTGGATAGTTGAAATCTCCCATGACCACTACGTCATATTTTTTGGAGAACTTGGTCATTTGATACATAAAGAGTTCATCCATATCTTCAGCTTGCCCAGGTGGCCTGTAGTAAATGCCTACAATGGTGTCCTTTCCGTTGTTCTCTCCTTGTATTCTTACCCAAACAGTTTCCACAGAACTCCCAGTCTCTGAAGCTTCAATCTCTGTGCAGATATACGCTTTTCTAACATACAATGCGACACCTCCTCCTCGTTTATCAAGTCTGTTTCTTGCAAATAAGTTGTATCCTTTTAGCCTTTTATTCCAATCATGTGTATCGTCCCACCAAGTTTCAGTGATTCCAATGACATCATATTCCTTTTCCTGCATTAGTAGTTCCAATTCTCCTTGTTTGTTGCCCATGCTTTGTGCATTTGTATAAAAACATTTTAGTTTGTGATTGGTTTCTCTTCCTCCCATATTTTTATTATTTAAATTGTTTTGTCTTTGTTCTTCCTTTCCACTTCCAGTAGCAGAGATCTCAATAGTATTTGTCAGCTGTATGGCTTTTTCTGGCCTTTTGCTTCCCTTCCCACATTGTTCTAGTATAAAGCTCTCCTGATGAGTGTAGCAAGGCGACTTCCAAATACATGTTTTCCAGTCTTCGTAAGGTGCACCCCATCTCTAGCAAGTAGTCCATCGTATAGGTAATTCATTCCGTGATCCAGAAATCCAAATCCTTGTTGACGGCACCATCGACGTAGCCAGTTGTTCACCTGTAGAATCTTATTCCACCTCATTGTTCCATGGCCATCCACTGGGAGGATGGATGAGAAGACCACCTGCGCTCCCAATTCATAAGGGGTGCATTTGTGTCACCCTACCTGGATGCCACAAGTGTAATAAAGCTGTGTCTGAGAGCAAGGGGGAGTTTCTCTAGTCAGGGGAACATTAGCATGCAATGCCTCCTGTCTCAGGCCAGTAGGGGGAGCTGGCTGCCCCTATAAAAGCTGGTACTGGGGACAGGGTTAGAGAGAACTGGATTGCCTGTCTCAGGACTGAGAGGTGTCCCGGAGCAGAGCAGGGACAGAAAGTTGTGTTGCACCTAAGAGGAAGTGTGGCAGGAGGAGAGCCACAAGCCAGAGACAAGAGGCGAAGAGAGCCTGTCTTGGCAGATAAAAGACTTACTTTACCAGACTTTGGTGTCTGAGGCTGGAAGGATTCCACATCCCCCAGCAGAGAACCAGTCCGCAAGGGACTGTATGTCCTTGGCCTAAGAAGCCTGGAGGCCCTGCCACAACCGAAGGGACCAGTAAAGCCGTACAAGGCTGGGAGCAGAAAGGGACCCACGTCGCAGGCCATACAGGCGAGAATACACGGAAAGCTCGGAAACGTGGGCTGTTACCTTATAAAGAGGAGATAGCCAGAAGGAGCGCAGAAAGCACGGTAGGCCTACACCCTCACCCTGACCAGGGCCAATTTCCCCGTTGCTCTCAGACATCCAGGTCCCCTCCTAGCCGGGACTGTTTGTTGGTCAATTTACCTGTTTTAGTAAAGACCCCTGGACTGCAACCTGTTGTCTGTGTGCTCCTTGCTCCTCCAGCACTATCAGCACTGGGACTCTCACTACCATCACTCCCACCATCCACTATACTGCCCTGGGGCCGCACTCTTCCCGTGGGGAGTCACACTACCATAGCTGCACACCTCATCAGCCCCAGCGGTCTGCATGCAGCGGCGGTTCCTAATGACCGCAAATCCACGGGTGGCGTAGTCGGACATAATCAATAACACATAACGGACTACCACTGGCCTGACCACCCTGAGCCACGGAACCGGGTTGCCACCACTACTCCCATCGTTCTCCTTATTGCCCGGATCCGAGTGCCCCACGGCCCAGGGGGCGAGTCAGCTTTGGCGTAGTCGGCAGGATTTCGTGCCCACAACCACCGGGTACTGCGTGCCTGAAAAAGACTTTTGTAACTTACCTGTGGCAAAGTTTCCCGCCATCCGGAGTCGTTTCCCGCCATCCGGAGCCGATTCCCGCCATCAGATGCCATCTCGGACCGTTTCCCGCCGTCCGGAGTCGTTTCCCGCCATCGGACGCCATCTTCAGGACGCCGCGCGGGAAGATCCGAAGCTCCGCCCCACGCACCGACGCTGCGCAAGGTCCTGGAAGGGAGAGAGAGCGACGCTGACGTCATCGGAGTGCGACGCCAGGTCCTCGTCCAGAGCAGCAGCGGAGCCGCGGCCTACAGAAGAGGATCGTCAGAAGGTAGGCCACGCTTGACTAAGGGGGAAGGAAGATGTCGGACACAGAGGCGCCCACTACTACCAACGCAGCTGCAGCAGCGGTGATGCCCTTTTCCCTGCCCTACATCCCTGGAGCGGCCTGGCTGCCCAAATACTCAGGGGAGCCCCATGCCCTAACTGACTTCAAGGAAAGGCTGTACAGTTTGTTCCAGGTTTACCCCCTGACAGAGGAACAGAAGGTCAGCATATTGACAGGGCAGTTAACTGGCGCAGCCCAGCGGGAGGTAAAATCATGGCCCACTGAGGAGAAAAGGACCGTGAAGGGTATTCTGGCCCGGCTGCGGGGTACCTTTGACACACGTACCTCCGCTGAGATTAAAATGAGGTTCTATGGATGTAAGCAGCGGGCACAGGACAGCATCAGAGACTATGCCCTAAATCTGCAGGAAGCCTTGAGGGCCATCCAACAAACTGACCCTGGCAGCGTGCAGGAAACGGACAAACTGCTAACAGAACAATTCATAGAAGGTCTGCTGTCTAGCGCCCACAGGGCCCAACTGCGCCTCATGTTCTTTCAGAACCCCGACCTGACCTTTGCCCAATTTAAGGACAGGGCCATAAGGGTGCTCCGTGAATCTGCAACCAGTGGCGCTATAAACCCCCGGCGCCCTGCTCTCACCTACCACCAGGAGGCGGCGCCCTCCTCTATGGACTCCGTGGAGGCTGATGCACAGGCCCTGAACCAAGCCCCGTCGAAAGGCCTGCACCACCAAGTCCAGGAGCTGACCAGGAGCGTCGCGGCGTTGACCAGGACCGTCCAGGCGTTGCAAGTGGACCCGTCAAGACCCATCGAGCTGGCTTCAAGTCCGGAGGATGTCCCGTGGCGTCGACAGAGGAGGATCCCGTCGTTCCGAGGGAGGCCCACAGACCGCTCCGCAGAGGATGGACAGCCCATTTGCCGTCGATGCAACCAGCCCGGACACATTTCCAGGTACTGTAATTTAAACGGGTCCAACCTGGGGCAGAGGGCCGACCCCCAGGCATAAGATCACCAGGCCCTTACAATTGGCGTAATAAGTACGTTGGGGGGCGCCCGGTTTTACCCGTGGTGCTGGACGGTATCCCCATGAGCGCCTTGCTGGATACTGGGTCGCAAGTAACCACAATCCCTTATGTACTTTTTAAGCAGTATTGGACTGATGCTGATATCACACGGTATCCAGACAGTAAGTTGAGCATCATCGCCAGTAATGGCTTACCCGTGCCGCAGATGGGGTTCAAGGAGATGACCATTAAGATTGGTAAAGTTGAACTGCCGGCACATGGAGTGATTATTGTGGACATTGACCGTCATGAAAGTCATCCTAAAATAACTGTGGGTACTAACATCATTGAAAATTGTCTTTCAGAAGTAATTGTAATTCTACAACAGGTGGCGGTGAATGCTAGTTCCAGCCAAAAGAGAGTCCTCAACAAGGAGATAAAAGCCCTGATGAGACGGCAGCAGGTAGAACTGTCTGGTGGTGAGATCGGTAGCGTAAGACTCAGTGATCCATTCCCCATTTCCATGCTTCCCAAAAGTGAAATGATGATCTGGTGTCGGACTGCAATCGGGTTGAGAGGTAGAGACTACCAAGCCATGGTAGAACCCGTGTACTCAGACAGCAGGCCCACCATTTTGACAGCCCGGGGGGTGGTTGATGTCCGTCATGGGAGGGTGCCCGTCCGCATCCTCAACATTGGGGAGAGGGAAGTACACTTACCCAGGTACGCTACACTCGCCAAACTGTTTGTCGTCGGACACCAAGCTATCAGGGCCGTGGAACCCTTGCCTCCATCTCCACAGGCGGAGGGTAATGGCTCCCAGAAACAAAAGGAGGACTGGTGCCAGAAACTCCACGTGGGTGCTGACTCCACTCCCCTGCACCAAAAACAAGGAGTCTACCGGGTGGTACGGGAGTACGAGAGAGTCTTTAGTAAGCACCCGCTAGACTTCGGCAGAGTAAAAGGGATAGAACACCACATCCCCACAGGGAGCCACCCACCGATAAAAGAGAGGCACAGACCTGTACCCCCAGCACATTATCAGAACGCAAAGGGCATGCTAAGAGAGATGAAAGAAGCTGGGGTCACTAGAGACAGCTGTAGCCCCTGGGCAGCCCCCTTGGTTCTGGTGAAAAAGAAAGACGGCACCATGAGAATGTGCGTGGACTATAGACAAATCAACCGTATCACTCACAAAGACGCATATCCGCTGCCTAGAATAGAGGAGTCTTTAGCCGCACTAAAATCTGCTTACTTCTTTTCTACTTTGGACCTTACTAGCGGGTACTGGCAGGTTCCTGTGGCAGAGGCTGACAAGGAGAAGACCGCCTTCACCACCCCGATGGGACTGAGCGAATTCAACTGTATGCCTTTCGGGCTCTGCAACGCACCAGGGACCTTCCAGCGGCTGATGGAATGCTGTCTAGGGCACCGAAACTTCGAGACGGTCCTCCTTTACCTGGACGACGTGATCGTCTATTCGAAGACCTACGAGGACCACCTAAAGCACCTGGCCGAGGTGTTCGAAGCCCTGGCAGGCTATGGCCTGAAGGTGAAACTATCGAAGTGCCACCTGCTGAAACCAAAGGTCCAGTACCTAGGGCACGTGGTAAGCGCGGAAGGAGTGGCCCCCGACCCTGACAAGGTCACGGCAATCAAGAGCTGGCCAAGCCCCTCGAACATCAAAGAGGTGAGACAGTTTCTCGGGTTGGTAGGCTACTACCGAAGGTTCATCCCCGGGTTCACCAAGATGGCAGCTCCTATGCAGGACCTCCTGATCGGACAGTCTAAGTCCAGGAGTCAAAAGCCACCCTTCAAGTGGGATAAACCGGAAGAGGAGTCCTTCCGCCAGCTAAAGTTGGCCCTCACTGGGGATGAGATCCTGGCCTACCCTGATTATGGCCAGCCTTTTATTCTCCACACGGACGCCAGTAATGTGGGACTGGGAGCCGTACTGTCCCAAAACCAACAGGGCAGAAAACGGGTGATCGCATACGCCAGCCGGAAGCTGAGGCCCACCGAAAGGAACCCGGAGAATTACAGCTCCTTCAAGCTAGAATTCTTGGCGGTGGTGTGGGCCGTGACGGAACGCTTCAAGCATTACCTGGCCTCCGCAAAGTTCACCGTGTACACGGACAACAACCCGTTGACACACCTGGACAATGCAAGACTTGGTGCCCTGGAACAGCGGTGGATGGCCCGTCTCTCCAACTATGACTTCGTGATCAAGTACCGGGCAGGCAAAACCAACGCCAACGCGGACGCCCTATCAAGAATGCCTCACTTACCTGAAGGTGACGAAGACCCAGAAGAGCTGGAGGAGGTAGAACTCCCTGCGTTTCACCGGTATGGAGCCGCTCAACACTCTCACCGCGTGAAGGAGGAGGATCTAACAACTGTGATGATGAATCCCCTACCTCACCACAGCTGGGCCGAAACCCAAGATAGTGACCCTGCAGTCCGCCTGGTGAAAGATCTGCTGACCCGGGAAGACGCCCGCCTAGATCCAGATGCCCCAGAGGAAGCCAAGCAGCTATGGAAGGAGAAGAGCAAGCTGTTCCTCTACGAAGGCAAGTTGTGCAGAAGGATTGTCAACCACCGGACGCACGAGCTGACCTGGCAAGTCGTGGTCCCAAGGCGAGATGCAGCTATGGTCCTGGGAGCTTACCATGACAGAGCGGGACACTTCGGTTGGAAGAAACTGGAGTTCCTACTAAGAGGAAGGTTCTTTTGGGTCGGCATGAGAGGAGCAGTAGAAAAGTGGTGCAGAGACTGTGGCCCTTGTCACCTAAGGAGGAAGGACCGCACCAGCCAGAAGACACCCTTGAGGCCCATCGTCACCACGCAGCCTCTTGAGCTGGTAGCTCTGGACCACATCAAATTGGCTCCAAGCCGGTCTGGATACATCTATGCCCTGACAATCGTGGACCACTATTCCCGTTTTCTAGTGGTGGTCCCGGTAAAGGACTTGACAGCCCAAACAGCGGCCAGAGCCTTCCAGCAATACTTCTGCCGTCCACACGGGTATCCGGAACAGGTCCTGACAGACCAGGGTCCAGTGTTCGAGGCTGAAATCTTCCAGGAGTTCTGCAACCTCTATGGCTGTAAGAAGATTCGGACAACGCCTTACCACCCCCAAACCAACGGGATGTGTGAGAAGATGAACAATATAGTCATTGATCTCCTGAAGACGTTGCCCCTGGAGGAACGCAGCCTGTGGCCAGAAAAACTGCCGGACCTGGTAGACATGTACAACAATATCCCGGTGAACGCTACAAACTGCACCCCGGCTTACCTGATGCGAGCCAGACCGGGTAAGCTGCCCGTAGACCTGGAGATGGGAGTCCTAATACCTGAGGACACCTCCCCGGATGCAGACTGGGATACGGAAAGGCAACTGCAGTACAAGAAGGTACAGGAGAGTGTGGAGAAGAGCCTGGCCCAGGTGAGAGAGAAGCAAGAAAGACTCTTCAATCAACACGCCCCTGCTGGTCCCCTAGAACCTGGTGAGCAAGTCCTAAAGCGAAAAAGAAGGCTACATAAGTTGGACGACCAGTGGGAAAGGGAACCCTACACCGTACTGCAGTCTGACCACGATAACCCAAAGGTGTGCGTAATCACCAAGGACGGAGGAGAAACCACTAGTGTCGTCTCCAGAGACCACCTCAAAAGGTGCCCCGAGCAACTCCGTAGTGCAGAAGAGGATCAGAGTGACCTTGAACCCGCAGAGGACAAGGAAGAAATGATCAGCACCGTTCTCGGAGAGTTCCCTCAGTCCTGGACTCGCATAAATGATGCCATAGTGGTACCCGTCCTGCATTTCCTGCAACCGGCCCAGCAACAACCAACACCAGAGCCGGAAGGTGAAGAGGAGCAAGCGGTTCCAGAGGCAGAAGAGCCTGTTCCAGCAGCCCAGGAGAGTCAACCCTCTGCTGACAGTGAGCCTGCCATGCCTGCGGTAAGCCAAAGAACCCGCAGACAGCTGCCTGCCCTACCTGTACACCCAGCTGGTAGCTGTACCCCTAACGCTAGTGGGGAAAGCCAGGTTGGTCCACCACCAGACAGTGGGTTAAGGAGGTCAACCAGGAGCACAAAGGGGCAGATACCCGCTCGCTGGAGAATATAGAGCGCACTAAGATTGTAAATAACCCTGTTGCCAAATGTTGAATTGTTTGCCAAGTTACCTGCATGTTTGGTAATTCTGTGTTTCAGTCTCTTGCAGCAACCGTAAGGACTCACAGGTTATGGACTTTTTATAACCGGGACCTTGTATGGACTGCATTCTGAGCCTAACCCAGGAATGAACTAAGACTGTGAAGGACTTGGGGTAGGACAGACCCCCACCTGGTTAAGGCTCCCCGTTGTTTTGGTGATATGGACACCCGGTCACAGACCACACTGTGACCTAAAGAACTCAATTTGTGCGTCGTCTGTCTATTAATGTTTTATTGTTGTGCATATTGTCTTTGTTTATTGTTTAGTCCCGGAGTACTAAATTTCACTAGGGGGGAATGTGGCACCCTGGCCTGGATGCCACAAGTGTAATAAAGCTGTGTCTGAGAGCAAGGGGGAGGTTCTCTGGTCAGGGGAACATTAGCATGCAATGCCTCCTGTCTCAGGCCAGTAGGGGGAGCTGGCTGCCCCTATAAAAGCTGGTACTGGGGGCAGGGTTAGAGAGAACTGGATTGCCTGTCTCAGCACTGAGACGTGTCCCAGAGTGGAGCAGGGACAGAAAGTTGATTGCACCTAAGAGGAAGTGTGGCAGGAGGAGAGCCACAAGCCAGAGACAAGAGGCGAAGAGAGCCTGTCTTGGCAGAGAAAAGACTTAATTTCACCAGACTTTGGTGTCTGAGGCTGGAAGGATTCCACATCCCCCAGCAGAGAACCAGTCCGCAAGGGACTGTACATTCCTTGGCCTAAGAAGCCTGGAGGCCCTGCCACAACCGAAGGGACCAGTAAAGCCGTACAAGGCTCAGAGCAGAAAGGAACCCACGTCGCAGGCCATACAGGCGAGAATACACGGAAAGCTCGGAAACGTGGGCTGTTACCCTATAACGAGGAGATAGCCAGAAGGAGCGCAGAAAGCACGGTAGGCCTACACCCTCACCCTGACCAGGGCCAATTTCCCCGTTGCTCTCAGACATCCAGGTCCCCTCCTAGCCGGGACTGTTTGTGGATCAATTTACCTGTTTTAGTAAAGACCCCTGGACTGCAACCTGTTGTCTGTGTGCTCCTTGCTCCTCCAGCACTATCAGCACTGGGACTCTCACTACCATCACTCCCACCATCCACTATACTGCCCTGGGGCCGCACTCTTCCCGTGGGGAGTCACACTACCATAGTTGCACACCTCATCAGCCCCAGCGGTCTGCATGCAGCGGCGGTTCCTAATGACCGCAAATCCACGGGTGGCGTAGTCGAACATAATCAGCACATAACAGACTACCACTGGCCTGACCACCCTGAGCCACAGAACCGGGTTGCCACTACTACTCCCATCGTTCCCCTTATTGCCCGGATCCGAGTGCCCCACGGCCCAGGGGGCGAGTCACATTTATCACCAACCTGCAGTTCCCGCTTTGTCCTGACAGCAGAGGTGGTGCTAGACAGTAAAACCGAGAAAATGTCTGTGTTTGTTGTGGAGTCAGTATGGTTGATGCTGAGTTTGAGAGAGTCTTGCTTGCTAAGCCTATTCCAATCTTCGCCATCGACTCGGCGACACTTGCACAGAAAGCATTTACTCAGATTGTACATAATATAAGACTGAGGATGGGGTCGGTTCATTGTGAGATAATCCCTTGCTATGTCCTGGACAATCTTCCCACACCAATTGTTTTGGGTCTACCCTGGTTGGTGAAACATAATCCGTTGGTGGATTGGTAAACAGGGGAGATTATTGAATGGGGAGATTACTGCCATGAGAACTGTTTAGATATTTCCCTTGCCCCGATATTACAGAAGGGGGTAGTCATTTCGGCACTGTACCCTGAATGGGAGGGTGAGGTGTTGAGGGCTCAGGGGGAAGGTTATTTGTACTGTCAGAAAAATATTAAGAAAATATTAACAATTTCTCCCAATCCCTTCTTCCCTCCTCCCCTATGCGATTTGTCAAAAGAGAAGAGCTGACATTTTGGCCAGTGGCATCTATGCAAAATAACACACATAGCAGAAGTAGCTGTAGACAAATGCTAGCACAGAGGGTGCTACCAAACCCAATTAACACAGGCTTGTGATAAATTTACATCTAGCTGAGAAGGTCATATTCTCAGAGCTTCAAAAGGAATTCAACAGAAATCTTTAGCTGGGCCAGCACCGGCGCAAAATAAGAAATATCTGAAGTTTCATACGTCCAATTGGACCCATATTTTTAGTGGCAGGGTCAGCTAAGGAACAATATGCTTATTTTTCCATAGCTGTGAGACCCTCCGGGGAGCTGTGGCGCACAAGTACCAAAATAACGGACCGCAGATACGCTATGTGTAGTCTCTGCGGAAAGGTAAATTCATAATAATAAATATGGTATCACTTTCAGACTTCTGCGATCATCCAACGATAAGTTGATAAGTTATCCCAGAAGTTAGAGATTCTAATAAAAATATGAAGGCTGGAGACCAGCCCACATGATGTCAGCACAAGGGGCGTGTGGGCCGGTCTCCCCCCTTCGGCATAAAAGACCCAGCCAAAGGTGGATCAGTACTCATGTTGGAAGTACATATTGATGTGTAACACGGGTCATGTTCCCTGAACGGTCCAATAGGAGTGCTTCCCTCCAACTATCCTCAGTCGTCTCTGCGTACTTTATAGTAAGTTTCTTCTTTAATCTTGTTTATTTTATGTAACTGCCTATGTATTTTAATGTCCCCTTTGTAACATCCTTGTATATATTTTTCCTAAACACTGCCTCCCTTTTGGATTAAATATAAAACGTAATAGTCCTGTTTCTTTTGTTCTGTAATCGTTCACTCCCCCGAAGCCATATACGCTACCAAAACGCAGGCGTCCACCCAGGCCTGTATTAAATTCCAAACTCGGTCGGTGGTGGCAGCGAATAATAATGATTGGGCTATCGTGAAGCTGACAGTGACCGTACGGAGGGCGTAAACATATATTCCATAATTGAGTAATTTGAGGATCATGGGAGACAGGTATAAACGTATGGCTGACAGGAGACGCTCGCCAGGACCTGAATGTGAATGACTTTGTGTGGTTGTCTACCAGGAATATAACATTGAAAGTCCCTTATTGGAAGCTGGGACCTAGGTTTATTGGTCCCTATAAAATAACCGCCGTCAATAACCCAGCAGCGTTTCGTCTTGAGCTTCCTCAGGCCTTTAAGGTCCACAACATGTTCCACAGGTCCTTACTCAAGAAGTATGTGGAACCTCCTGAGCCCTCGCCTCTACCACCGCCCCCAGTAATGGTTGATGGTAATCTGGAGGTCCAGATTTCGAGGATTGTAGATTCTCGTCTCCAACGTCGTTCCCTACAATACTTGGTGCACTGGAAGGGTTATGGTCCGGAGGAGAGGATGTGGGTTTCAGCGTCAGAGGTGAACGCTCCCAGACTGGTTCATTCATTCCACACATCTTATCCTGAGAAACCCGGTCCTGAGTGTCCGGAGGTCACTCGTAGAGGGGGGTGTACTGTCACAGGTGTGTCAGATGTAACAGACGCCCTGCAGATGGTTGCAGAAGATCTCTTCATTTAGCATTATAGACACCTTCTTAGATCTGTCTCACTCTAGGACCCAGTGGCTACCTCCCTCCTGCTAATTGACACCCAGGCCTGGGTGTATAAAAACTTTCTGTTTGCTAAAGGGAAGCACCAGTGATATTCACATGTATCTTGGTAAAGGCTTGGAGCTATTGCAGTCTCCTTACTTCCTCTCTGGTGGTAGGAGGATGTTTGGTGTTATCTCTCTAAAGTCGGCTCAAGCTAAGTAACTTTCCCCTTGTTTATCTCCCTTGTTCTCTTTGGGGACTAACTAGCGCTCATCTCCCCCCTTCCCTATCCAGATCCAAGCTCTAGGGAAATACAGGGTTTAGGTTCCTGTGTGGCGATTGGTGAGGAACCAATATAGGGACGATAGGGGAGACAGGGTGGTATCAGATCAGCCTAGGAGGTCTCCACTCCCCCTTTCCCTAGTGTCTGGGCTCCCTTCCCCTCTTTCCTTCATGTTGCACTTAGACTTTCCCATAGCTCCTCTGTCGTCCTTCTCTGGGCTTTCCTGCTATTTCATCGTGTCTTATACTCCAGACATCTCCAGAACAGCAGAATGGTGACTGCAGCTCTGGAAGTGACTGGAGGATAAGACATGATGTAACAGCAAAATAGTGACTGCAGCTCTGGAAGTGACTGGAGGATAAGACATGATGTAACAGCAAAATAGTGACTGCAGCTCTGGAGGTGACTGGAGGATAAGACACGATGTGACTGCAGCTCTGGAGGTGACTGGAGAATAAGACGTGATGTAACAGCATAATAGAGAGTGCAGCTCTGGAGGTGACTGGAGGATAAGACGTGATGTAACAGCAGAATAGTGACTGCAGCTCTGGAGGAGACTAGAGGATAAGACATGATGTAACAGCAGAATAGTGACTGCAGCTCTGGAGGTGACTGGAGAAAAAGATACGATGTAACAGTAAAATAGTGACTGCAGCTCTGGAGGTGACTGGAGGATAACACATGATGTAACAGCAGAATAGTGACTGCAGATCTGGAGGTGACTGGAGGATAAGAAATGATGTAACAGCAGAATAGTGTTTGCAGCTCTGGAGGTGACTGGAGGATAAGACATGATGTAACAGCAGAATAGTGTCTGCAGCTCTGGAGGTGACTGGAGGATAAGACATGATGTAACAGTAGAATAGTGACTGCAGCTCTGGAGGTGACTGGAGGATAAGACATGATGTAACAGTAGAATAGTGACAGCAGCTCTGGAGGTGACTGGAGGATAAGACATGATATAACTGCAGAATAGTGTCTGCAGCTCTGGAGGTGACTGGAGGATAAGACATGATGTAACAGTAGAATAGTGACTGCAGCTCTGGAGGTGACTGGAGGATAAGACATGTTGTAACAGTAGAATAGTGACTGCAGCTCTGGAGGTGACTGGAGGATAAGACACGATGTAACAGCAGAATAGTGTCTGCAGCTCTGGAGGTGACTGGAGGATAAGACACGATGTAACAGTAGAATAGTGACTGCAGCTCTGGAGGTGACTGGAGGATAAGACATGATGTAACAGCAGAATAGTGTCTGCAGCTCTGGAGGTGACTGGAGGATAAGACATGATGTAACAGTAGAATAGTGACTGCAGCTCTGGAGGTGACTGGAGGATAAGACATGATGTAACAGTAGAATAATGACAGCAGCTCTGGAGGTGACTGGAGGATAAGACATGATTTAACAGCAGAATAGTGTCTGCAGCTCTGGAGGTGACTGGAGGATAAGACATGATGTAACAGTAGAATAGTGACTGCAGCTCTGGAGGTGACTGGAGGATAAGACATGACGTAACAGCAGAATAGTGACTGCAGCTCCGGAGGTGACTGGAGAATAAGAGATAATGTAACAGCAGAATAGTGACTGCAGCTCTGGAGGTGACTGGAGGATAAGACATGATGTAACAGCAGAATAGTGACTGCAGCTCTGGAGGTGACTGGAGGATAAGACATGATGTAACAGCAGAATAGTGTCTGCAGCTCTGGAGGTGACTGGAGGATAAGACATGATGTAACAGTAGAATAGTGACTGCAGCTCTGGAGGTGACTGGAGGATAAGACATGTTGTAACAGTAGAATAGTGACTGCAGCTCTGGAGGTGACTGGAGGATAAGACACGATGTAACAGCAGAATAGTGTCTGCAGCTCTGGAGGTGACTGGAGGATAAGACACGATGTAACAGTAGAATAGTGACTGCAGCTCTGGAGGTGACTGGAGGATAAGACATGATGTAACAGCAGAATAGTGACTGCAGCTCTGGAGGTGACTGGAGGATAAGACATGATGTAACAGCAGAATAGTGTCTGCAGCTCTGGAGGTGACTGGAGGATAAGACATGATGTAACAGTAGAATAGTGACTGCAGCTCTGGAGGTGACTGGAGGATAAGACATGATGTAACAGTAGAATAATGACAGCAGCTCTGGAGGTGACTGGAGGATAAGACATGATTTAACAGCAGAATAGTGTCTGCAGCTCTGGAGGTGACTGGAGGATAAGACATGATGTAACAGTAGAATAGTGACTGCAGCTCTGGAGGTGACTGGAGGATAAGACATGACGTAACAGCAGAATAGTGACTGCAGCTCCGGAGGTGACTGGAGAATAAGAGATAATGTAACAGCAGAATAGTGACTGCAGCTCTGGAGGTGACTGGAGGATAAGACATGATGTAACAGCAGAATAGTGACTGCAGCTCTGGAGGTGACTGGAGGATAAGACATGATGTAACAGCAGAATAGTGACTGCAGCTCTGGAGGTGACTGGAGGATAAGACATGATGTAACAGTAGAATAGTGACTGCAGCTCTGTAGGTGACTGGAGGATAAGACACGATGTAACAGTAGAATAGTGACAGCAGCTCTGTAGGTGACTGGAGGATAAGACGTGATGTAACGGGAGAATAGTGACTGCAGCTCTGGAGGTGACTGGAGGATAAGACACAATGTAACAGCAGGATAGTGACTGCAGCTCTGGAGGTGACTGGAGGATAAGACACGATGTAACAGCAGAATAGTGTCTGCAGCTCTGGAGGTGACTGGAGGATAAGAAATGATGTAACAGCAGAATAGTGTCTGCAGCTCTGGAGGTGACTGGAGGATAAGACACGATGTAACAGCAGAATAGTGTCTGCAGCTCTGGAGGTGACTGGAGGATAAGACATGATGTAACAGTAGAATAGTGACTGCAGCTCTGGAGGTGACTGGAGGATAAGACACGATGTAACAGCAGAATAGTGACTGCAGCTCTGGAGGTGACTGGAGGATAAGACATGATGTAACAGTAGAATAGTGACTGCAGCTCTGGAGGTGACTGGAGGATAAGACATGATGTAACAGTAGAATAGTGACTGCAGCTCTGGAGGTGACTGGAGAATAAGACACGATGTAACAGCAGAATAGTGTCTGCAGCTCTGGAGGTGACTGGAGGATAAGACATGATGTAACAGTAGAATAGTGACTGCAGCTCTGGAGGTGACTGGAGGATAAGACATGATGTAACAGTAGAATAGTGACTGCAGCTCTGGAGGTGACTGGAGGATAAGACATGATGTAACAGCAGAATAGTGACTGCAGCTCTGGAGGTGACTGGAGGATAAGACATGATGTAACAGTAGAATAGTGACAGCAGCTCTGGAGGTGACTGGAGGATAAGACATGATGTAACGGGAGAATAGTGACTGCAGCTCTGGAGGTGACTGGAGGATAAGACACAATGTAACAGCAGGATAGTGACTGCAGCTCTGGAGGTGACTGGAGGATAAGACACGATGTAACAGCAGAATAGTGACTGTGGCTCTGGAGGTGACTGGAGGATAAGACATGATGTAACAGCAGAATAGTGAGTGCAGCTCTGGAGGTGACTGGAGGATAAGACATGATGTAACAGCAGAATAGTGACTGCAGCTCTGGAGGTGACTGGAGGATAAGACACGATGTAACAGCAGAAGAGTGACTGCAGCTCTGGAGGTGACTGGAGGATAAGACACGATGTAAAAGCAGGATAGTGAGTGCAGCTCTGGAGGTGACTGGAGGATAAGACACAATGTAACAGCAGAATAGTGAGTGCAGCTCTGGAGGTGACTGGAGGATAAGACACAATGTAACAGCAGAATAGTGACTGCTGCTCTGGGGGTGACTGGAGGATAAGACACGATGTAACAGCAAAATAGTGACTGCAGCTCTGGAGGTGACTGGAGGATAAGACACGATGTAACAGCAGAATAGTGACTGCAGCTCTGGAGGTGACAGGAGGATAAGACACGATGTGACTGCAGCTCTGGAGGTGACTGGAGAATAAGACGTGATGTAACAGCAGAATAGTGACAGCAGCTCTAGAGGTGACTAGAGGATAAGACATGATGTAACAGCAGAATAGTGACTGCAGCTCTGGAGGTGACTGGAGAATAAGACAAGATGTAACAGCAGAATAGTGACTGCAGCTCTGGAGGTGACTGGAGGATAAGACATGATGTAACAGCAGAATAGTGACTGCAGCTCTGGAGGTGACTGTAGGATAAGACATGATATAACAGCAGAATAGTGAGTGCAGCTCTGGAGGTGACTGGAGGATAAGACATGGTGTAACAGCAGAATAGTGACTGCAGCTCTGGAGGTGACTGGAGGATAAGACATGATGTAACAGCAGAATAGTGACTGCAGCTCTGGAGGTGACTGGAGGATAAGACATGATGTAACAGCAGAATAGTGACTGCAGCTCTGGAGGTGACTGGAGGATAAGACACGATGTAACAGTAGAATAGTGACTGCAGCTCTGGAGGTGACTGGAGAATAAGACATGATGTAACAGCAGAATAGTGACTGCAGCTCTGGAGGTGACTGGAGGATAAGACACGATGTAACAGTAGAATAGTGACTGCAGCTCTGGAGGTGACTGGAGGATAAGACACGATGTAACAGCAAAATAGTGACTGCAGCTCTGGAGGTGACTGGAGGATAAGACACGATGTAACAGCAGAATAGTGACTGCAGCTCTGGAGGTGACAGGAGAATAAGACCTGATGTAACAGCAGAATAGTGACTGCAGCTCTGGAGGTGACTGGAGGATAAGACACGATGTAACAGCAGAATAGTGACTGCAGCTCTGGAGGTGACTGGAGGATAAGACACAATGTAACAGCAGAATAGTGAGTGCAGCTCTGAAGGTGACTGGAGGATAAGACACGATGTAACAGCAGAATAGTGACTGCAGCTCTGGAGGTGACTGGAGGATAAGATGTAATGTAACGGCAGAATAGTGACTGCAGCTCTGGAGGTGACTGGAGGATAAGACACGATGTAACAGCAGAATAGTGACTGCAGCTCTGGAGGTGACTAGAGGATAAGATGTAATGTAACGGCAGAATAGTGACTGCAGCTCTGGAGGTGGCTGGAGGATAAGACACGATGTAACTGCAGAATAGTGACTGCAGCTCTGGAGGTGACAGGAGAATAAGACCTGATGTAACAGCAGAATAGTGACTGCAGCTCTGGAGGTGACTGGAGGATAAGACACGATGTAACAGCAGAATAGTGACTGCAGCTCTGGAGGTGACTGGAGGATAAGACACGATGTAACAGCAGAATAGTGAGTGCAGCTCTGGAGGTGACTGGAGGATAAGACACGATGTAACAGCAGAATAGTGACTGCAGCTCTGGAGGTGACTGGAGGATAAGATGTAATGTAACGGCAGAATAGTGACTGCAGCTCTGGAGGTGACTGGAGGATAAGACACGATGTAACAGCAGAATAGTGACTGCAGCTCTGGAGGTGACTGGAGGATAAGATGTAATGTAACGGCAGAATAGTGACTGCAGCTCTGGAGGTGACTGGAGGATAAGACATGATGTAACAGCAGAATAGTGACTGCAGCTCTGGAGGTGACTGGAGGATAAGACACGATGTAACAGCAGAATAGTGACTGCAGCTCTGGAAGTGACTGGAGGATAAGATACGATGTAACAGCAGAATAGTGACTGCAGCTCTGGAGGAGACTTGAGGATAAGACACGATGTAACAGCAGAATAGTGACTGCAGCTCTGGAGGTGACTGGAGGATAAGACACGATGTAACAGCAGAATAGTGAGCGCTGCTCTGGAGGTGACTGAAGGATAAGACATAATGTAACAGCAGAATAGTGACTGCAGCTCTGGAGGTGACTGGAGGATAAGACATGATGTAACAGCAGAATAGTGACTGCAGCTCTGGAGGTGACTGGAGGATAAGACACGATGTGACTGCAGCTCTGGAGGTGACTGGAGAATAAGACGTGATGTAACAGCAGAATAGTGAGTGCAGCTCTGGAGGTGACTGGAGGATAAGACATGATGTAACAGCAGAATAGTGACTGCAGCTCTAGAGGTGACTAGAGGATAAGACATGATGTAACAGCAGAATAGTGAATGCAGCTCTGGAGGTGACTGGAGAATAAGACACGATGTAACGGCAGAATAGTGACTGCAGCTCTGGAGGTGACTGGAGGATAAGACGTGATGTAACAGCAGAATAGTGACTGCAGCTCTGGAGGTGACTGGAGGATAAGACATGATGTAACAGCAGAATAGTGACTGCAGCTCTGGAGGTGACTGGAGGATAAGACATGATGTAACAGCAGAATAGTGACTGCAGCTCTGGGGGTGACTGGAGGATAAGACATGATGTAACAGCAGAATAGTGACTGCAGCTCTGGAGGTGACTGGAGGATAAGACATGATGTAACAGCAGAATAGTGACTGCAGCTCTGGGGGTGACTGGAGGATAAGACCTGATGTAACAGCAGAATAGTGACTGCAGCTCTGGAGGTGACTGGAGGATAAGACACGATGTAACAGCAGAATAGTGACTGCAGCTCTGGAGGTGACAGGACGATAAGACGTAATGTAACAGCAGAATAGTGAGTGCAGCTCTGGAGGTGACGGGAGGATAAGACACGATGTAACAGCTGAATAGTGACTGCAGCTCTGGAGGTGACTGTAGGATAAGACACAATGTAACAGCAGAATAGTGACTGCAGCTCTGGAGGTGACAGGAGGATAAGACGTAATGTAACAGCAGAATAGTGAGCGCAGCTCTGGAGGTGACGGGAGGATAAGACACGATGTAACAGCTGAATAGTGACTGCAGCTCTGGAGGTGACTGGAGGATAAGACATGATGTTACAGCAGAATAGTGACTGCAGCTCTGGTAGTGACTGGAGGATAAGACATGATGTAACAGCAGAATAGTGACTGCAGCTCTGGAGGTGACTGTAGGATAAGACACGATGTAACAGCTGAATAGTGACTGCAGCTCTGGAGGTGACTGAAGGATAAGACCTGATGTAACAGCAGAATAGTGACTGCAGCTCTGGAGGTGACTGGAGGATAAGACACGATGTAACAGCAGAATAGTGAGTGCAGCTCTGGAGGTGACTAGAGGATAAGACACGATGTAACAGCAGAATAGTGACTGCAGCTCTGGAGGTGACTGGAGGATAAGACACATTGTAACAGCAGAATAGTGACTGCAGCTCTGGAGGTGACTGGAGGATAAGACACGATGTGACTGCAGCTCTGGAGGTGACTGGAGAATAAGACGTGATGTAACAGCAGAATAGTGAGTGCAGCTCTGGAGGTGACTGGAGGATAAGACACGATGTAACAGCAGAATAGTGACTGCAGCTCTAGAGGTGACTAGAGGATAAGACATGATGTAACAGCAGAATAGTGAATGCAGCTCTGGAGGTGACTGAAGAATAAGACACGATGTAACGGTAGAATAGTGATTGCAGCTCTGGAGGTGACTGGAGGATAAGACGTGATGTAACAGTAGAATAGTGACTGCAGCTCTGGAGGTGACTGGAGGATAAGACATGATGTAACAGCAGAATAGTGACTGCAGCTCTGGAGGTGACTGGAGGATAAGACACAATGTAACAGCTGAATAGTGACTGCAGCTCTGGGGGTGACTGGAGAATAAGACCTGATGTAACAGCAGAATAGTGACTGCTGCTCTGGAGGTGACTTGAGGATAAGACATGATGTAACAGCAGAATTGAGAGTGCAGATCTGGAGGTGACTGGAGGATAAGACATGATGTAACAGCAGAATAGTGACTGCAGCTCTGGAGGTGACTGGAGGATAAGACGTGATGTAACAGCAGAATAGTGACTGCAGCTCTGGAGGTGACTGGAGGATAAGACATAATGTAACAGTAGAACAGTAACTGCAGCTCTGGAGGTAACTGGAGGATAAGACGTGTTGTAAGAGCAGAATAGTGACTGCAGCTCTGGAGGTGACTGGAGGATAAGACGTGATGTAACAGCAGAATAGTGACTGCAGCTCTGGAGGTGACTGGAGGATAAGACGTGATGTAACAGCAGAATAGTGACTGCAGCTCTGGAGGTGACTGGAGGATAAGACATAATGTAACAGCAGAATAGTGACTGCAGCTCTGGAGGTGACTTGAGGATAAGACATGATGTAACAGCAGAATTGAGAGTGCAGCTCTGGAGGTGACTGGAGGATAAGACATGATGTAACAGCAGAATAGTGACTGCAGCTCTGGAGGTGACTGGAGGATAAGACATGATGTAACAGCAGAATAGTGACTGCAGCTCTGGAGGTGACTGAAGGAGAAGACATGACGTAGCAGCAGAATAGTGACTGCAGCTCTGGAGGTGACTGGAGGATAAGACGTGATGTAACAGCAGAATAGTGACTGCAGCTCTGGAGGTGACTGGAGGATAAGACATAATGCAACAGCAGAATAGTGACTGCAGCTCTGGAGGTGACTGGAGGATAAGACATGATGTAACAGCAGAATAGTGACTGCAGCTCTGGAGGTGACTGGAGGATAAGACATGATGTAACAGCAGAATAGTGACTGCAGCTCTGGAGGTGACTGGAGGATAAGACACAATGTAACAGCAGAATAGTGACTGCAGCTCTGGAGGTGACTGGAGGATAAGACATGATGTAACAGCAAAGTAGTGACTGCTGCTCTGGAGGTGACTGGAGGATAAGACACGATGTGACTGCAGCTCTAGAGGTGACTGGAGAATAAGACACGATGTAACAGGAGAATAGTGACTGCAGCTCTGGAGGTGACTAGAGGATAAGACGTGATGTAACAGCAGAATAGTGACTGCAGCTCTGGAGGTGACTGGAGGATAAGACACGATGTAACAGCAGAATAGTGACTGCAGCTCTAGAGGTGACTAGAGGATAAGACATGATATAACAGCAGAATAGTGAATGCAGCTCTGGAGGTGACTGGAGAATAAGACACGATGTAACGGCAGAATAGTGATTGCAGCTCTGGAGGTGACTGGAGGATAAGATGTGATGTAACAGCAGAATAGTGACTGCAGCTCTGGTGGTGACTGGAGAATAAGACCTGATGTAACAGCAGAATAGTGACTGCAGCTCTGGAGGTGACTGGAGGATAAGACACGATGTAACAGGAGAATAGTGACTGCAGCTCTGGAGGTGACTGGAGGATAAGACATGATGTAACAGCAGAATAGTGACTGCAGCTCTGGAGGTGACTGGAGGATAAGACACGATGTAACGGCAGAATAGTGATTGCAGCTCTGGAGGTGACTGGAGGATAAGACGTGATGTAACAGCAGAATAGTGACTGCAGCTCTGGAGGTGACTGGAGGATAAGACACGATGTAACAGCAGAATAGTGATTGCAGCTCTGGAGGTGACTGGAGGATAAGACGTGATGTAACAGCAGAATAGTGACTGCAGCTCTAGAGGTGACTAGAGGATAAGACATGATGTAACAGCAGAATAGTGACTGCAGCTCTGGAGGTGACTGGAGGATAAGACACGATGTAACAGCAGAATAGTGACTGCAGCTCTGGAGGTGACTGGAGGATAAGACATGATGTAACAGCAGAATAGTGACTGCAGCTCTGGAGGTGACTGGAGAATAAGACACGATGTAACGGCAGAATAGTGATTGCAGCTCTGGAGGTGACTGGAGGATAAGACGTGATGTAACAGCAGAATAGTGACTGCAGCTCTAGTGGTGACTGGAGAATAAGACCTGATGTAACAGCAGAATAGTGACTGCAGCTCTGGAGGTGACTGGAGCATAAGACACGATGTAACAGCAGAATAGTGACTGCAGCTCTGGAGGTGACTGGAGGATAAGACATGGTGTAACAGCAGAATAGTGACTGCAGCTCTGGAGGTGACTGGAGGATAAGACGTGATGTAACAGCAGAATAGTGACTGCAGCTCTGGAGGTGACAGGAGGATAAGACACGATGTAACAGCAGAATAGTGACTGCAGCTCTGGAGGTGACTGGAGGATAAGACACGATGTAACAGCAGAATAGTGACTGCAGCTCTGGAGGTGACTGGAGGATAAGACGTAATGTAACGGCAGGATAGTGACTGCAGCTCTGGAGGTGACTGGAGGATAAGACACAATGTAGCAGCAGTATAGTAAGTGCAGCTCTGGAGGTGACTGGAGGATAAGACATGATGTAACAGCAAAGTAGTGACTGCAGCTCTGGAGGTGACTGGAGGATAAAACACGATGTAACAGCAGAATAGTGACTGCTGCTCTGGAAGTGACTGGAGGATAAGACATGATGTAATAGCAGAATAGTGACTGCTGCTCTGGAAGTGACTGGAGGATAAGACACGATGTAACAGCAGAATAGTGACTGCAGCTCTGGAGGTGACTGGAGGATAAGACATGATGTAACAGCAGAATAGTGACTGCAGCTCTGGAGGTGACTGGAGAATAAGACATGATGTAACAGCAGAATAGTGACTGCAGCTCTGGAGGTGACTGGAGGATACGATGTAACGGCAGAATAGTGACTGCAGCTCTGGAGGTGACTGGAGGATGAGACACGATGTAACAGCAGAATAGTGACTGCATCTCTGGAGGTGACTGGAGGATAAGACATGATGTAACAGCAGAATAGTGACTGCAGCTCTGGAAGTGACTGGAGGATAAGACATGATGTAACAGCAGAATAGTGACTGCAGCTCTGGAGGTGACTGGAGGATACGATGTAACGGCAGAATAGTGACTGCAGCTCTGGAGGTGACTGGAGGATGAGACACGATGTAACAGCAGAATAGTGACTGCAGCTCTGGTGGTGACTGGAGAATAAGACCTGATGTAACAGCAGAATAGTGACTGCAGCTCTGGAGGTGACTGGAGCATAAGACACGATGTAACAGCAGAATAGTGACTGCAGCTCTGGAGGTGACTGGAGGATAAGACATGGTGTAACAGCAGAATAATGACTGCAGCTCTGGAGGTGACTGGAGGATAAGACGTGATGTAACAGCAGAATAGTGACTGCAGCTCTGGAGGTGACAGGAGGATAAGACACGATGTAACAGCAGAATAGTGACTGCAGCTCTGGAGGTGACTGGAGGATAAGACACGATGTAACAGCAGAATAGTGACTGCAGCTCTGGAGGTGACTGGAGGATAAGACACAATGTAGCAGCAGTATAGTAAGTGCAGCTCTGGAGGTGACTGGAGGATAAGACATGATGTAACAGCAAAGTAGTGACTGCAGCTCTGGAGGTGACTGGAGGATAAAACACGATGTAACAGCAGAATAGTGACTGCAGCTCTGGAGGTGACTTGAGGATAAGACATGATGCAACAGCAGAATAGTGACTGCAGCTCTGGAGGTGACTGGAGGATAAGACATGATGTAACAGCAGAATAGTGACTGCAGCTCTAGAGGTGACTGGAGGATAAGACATGACGTAACAGCAGACTAGTGACTGCAGCTCTGGAGGTGACTGGAGAATAAGACACAATGTAACGGCAGACTAGTGACTGCAGCTCTGGAGGTGACTGGAGAATAAGACACAATGTAACAGCAGAATAGTGACTGCAGCTCTGGAGGTGACTGGAGGATAAGACATGATGTAACAGCAGAATAGTGACTGCTGCTCTGGAAGTGACTGGAGGATAAGACATGATGTAATAGCAGAATAGTGACTGCTGCTCTGGAAGTGACTGGAGGATAAGACACGATGTAACAGCAGAATAGTGACTGCAGCTCTGGAGGTGACTGGAGGATAAGACATGATGTAACAGCAGAATAGTGACTGCAGCTCTGGAGGTGACTGGAGAATAAGACATGATGTAACAGCAGAATAGTGACTGCAGCTCTGGAGGTGACTGGAGGATACGATGTAACGGCAGAATAGTGACTGCAGCTCTGGAGGTGACTGGAGGATGAGACACGATGTAACAGCAGAATAGTGACTGCAGCTCTGGAGGTGACTGGAGGATAAGACATGATGTAACAGCAGAATAGTGACTGCAGCTCTGGAAGTGACTGGAGGATAAGACATGATGTAACAGCAGAATAGTGACTGCAGCTCTGGAGGTGACTGGAGGATGAGACACGATGTAACAGCAGAATAGTGACTGCAGCTCTGGTGGTGACTGGAGAATAAGACCTGATGTAACAGCAGAATAGTGACTGCAGCTCTGGAGGTGACTGGAGCATAAGACACGATGTAACAGCAGAATAGTGACTGCAGCTCTGGAGGTGACTGGAGGATAAGACATGGTGTAACAGCAGAATAGTGACTGCAGCTCTGGAGGTGACTGGAGGATAAGACGTGATGTAACAGCAGAATAGTGACTGCAGCTCTGGAGGTGACAGGAGGATAAGACATAATGTAACAGCAGAATAGTGACTGCAGCTCTGGAGGTGACTGGAGGATAAGACACGATGTAACAGCAGAATAGTGACTGCAGCTCTGGAGGTGACTGGAGGATAAGACGTAATGTAACGGCAGGATAGTGACTGCAGCTCTGGAGGTGACTGGAGGATAAGACACAATGTAGCAGCAGTATAGTAAGTGCAGCTCTGGAGGTGACTGGAGGATAAGACATGATGTAACAGCAAAGTAGTGACTGCAGCTCTGGAGGTGACTGGAGGATAAAACACGATGTAACAGCAGAATAGTGACTGCAGCTCTGGAGGTGACTTGAGGATAAGACATGATGCAACAGCAGAATAGTGACTGCAGCTCTGGAGGTGACTGGAGGATAAGACATGATGTAACAGCAGAATAGTGACTGCAGCTCTGGAGATGACTGGAGGATAAGACATGATGTAACAGCAGAATAGTGACTGCAGCTCTGGAGGTGACTGGAGCATAAGACATGATGTAACAGCAGAATAGTGACTGCAGCTCTGGAGATGACTGGAGGATAAGACACGATGTAACAGCAGAATAGTGACTGCAGCTCTGGAGGTGACTGGAGGATAAGACACGATGTAACAGCAGAATAGTGACTGCAGCTCTGGAGGTGACTGGAGGATAAGACATGACGTAACAGCAGAATAGTGACTGCAGCTCTGGAGGTGACTGGAGGATAAGACACGATGTAACAGCAGAATAGTGACTGCAGCTCTGGAGGTGACTGGAGGATAAGACATGATGTAACAGCAGAATAGTGACTGCAGCTCTGGAGGAGACTGTAGGATAAGACATGATGTAACAGCAGAATAGTGACTGCAGCTCTGGAGGTGACTGGAGAATAAGACACAATGTAACGGCATTACTGTGACTGCAGCTCTGGAGGATAAGACATGATGTAACAGCAGACTAGTGACTGCAGCTCTGGAGGTGACTGGAGAATAAGACACAATGTAACGGCATTACTGTGACTGCAGCTCTGGAGGATAAGACATGATGTAACAGCAGAATAGTGACTGCTGCTCTGGAAGTGACTGGAGGATAAGACATGATGTAATAGCAGAATAGTGACTGCTGCTCTGGAAGTGACTGGAGGATAAGACACGATGTAACAGCAGAATAGTGACTGCAGCTCTGGAGGTGACTGGAGGATAAGACATGATGTAACAGCAGAATAGTGACTGCAGCTCTGGAGGTGACTGGAGAATAAGACATGATGTAACAGCAGAATAGTGACTGCAGCTCTGGAGGTGACTGGAGGATACGATGTAACGGCAGAATAGTGACTGCAGCTCTGGAGGTGACTGGAGGATGAGACACGATGTAACAGCAGAATAGTGACTGCAGCTCTGGAGGTGACTGGAGGATAAGACATGATGTAACAGCAGAATAGTGACTGCAGCTCTGGAAGTGACTGGAGGATAAGACATGATGTAACAGCAGAATAGTGACTGCAGCTCTGGAGGTGACTGGAGGATACGATGTAACGGCAGAATAGTGACTGCAGCTCTGGAGGTGACTGGAGGATGAGACACGATGTAACAGCAGAATAGTGACTGCAGCTCTGGTGGTGACTGGAGAATAAGACCTGATGTAACAGCAGAATAGTGACTGCAGCTCTGGAGGTGACTGGAGCATAAGACACGATGTAACAGCAGAATAGTGACTGCAGCTCTGGAGGTGACTGGAGGATAAGACATGGTGTAACAGCAGAATAGTGACTGCAGCTCTGGAGGTGACTGGAGGATAAGACGTGATGTAACAGCAGAATAGTGACTGCAGCTCTGGAGGTGACAGGAGGATAAGACACGATGTAACAGCAGAATAGTGACTGCAGCTCTGGAGGTGACTGGAGGATAAGACACGATGTAACAGCAGAATAGTAACTGCAGCTCTGGAG
Source organism: Phyllobates terribilis (assembly GCF_046119375.1). Taxonomy (NCBI): domain Eukaryota; kingdom Metazoa; phylum Chordata; class Amphibia; order Anura; family Dendrobatidae; genus Phyllobates; species Phyllobates terribilis. The sequence continues at coordinate 13,746,379 of NW_027362785.1, read as the reverse complement.
GTGACTGGAGGATAAGACGTAATGTAACGGCAGGATAGTGACTGCAGCTCTGGAGGTGACTGGAGGAGAAGACACAATGTAGCAGCAGAATAGTGACTGCAGCTCTGGAGGTGACTTGAGGATAAGACATGATGCAACAGCAGAATAGTGACTGCAGCTCTGGAGGTGACTGGAGGATAAGACATGATGTAACAGCAGAATAGTGACTGCAGCTCTGGAGATGACTGGAGGATAAGACATGATGTAACAGCAAAGTAGTGACTGCAGCTCTGGAGGTGACTGGAGGATAAAACACGATGTAACAGCAGAATAGTGACTGCAGCTCTGGAGGTGACTTGAGGATAAGACATGATGCAACAGCAGAATAGTGACTGCAGCTCTGGAGGTGACTGGAGGATAAGACATGATGTAACAGCAGAATAGTGACTGCAGCTCTGGAGATGACTGGAGGATAAGACATGATGTAACAGCAGAATAGTGACTGCAGCTCTGGAGGTGACTGGAGGATAAGACATGACGTAACAGCAGAATAGTGACTGCAACTCTGGAGGTGACTGGAGGATAAGACATGATGTAACAGCAGAATAGTGACTGCAGCTCTGGAGGTGACTGGAGGATAAGACATGATGTAACAGCAGAATAGTGACTGCAGCTCTGGAGATGACTGGAGGATAAGACACGATGTAACAGCAGAATAGTGAGTGCAGCTCTGGAGGTGACTGGAGGATAAGACCTGATGTAACAGCAGAATAGTGAGTGCAGCTCTGGAGGTGACTGGAGGATAAGACATGATGTAACAGCAGAATAGTGACTGCTGCTCTGGAAGTGACTGGAGGATAAGACATGATGTAATAGCAGAATAGTGACTGCAGCTCTGGAAGTGACTGGAGGATAAGACACGATGTAACAGCAGAATAGTGACTGCAGCTCTGGAGGTGACTGGAGGATAAGACATGATGTAACAGCAGAATAGTGACTGCAGCTCTGGAGGTGAATGGAGGATAAGACACGATGTAACAGCAGAATAGTGACTGCAGCTCTGGAGGTGACTGGAGAATAAGACATGATGTAACAGCAGAATAGTGACTGCAGCTCTGGAGGTGACTGGAGGATACGATGTAACGGCAGAATAGTGACTGCAGCTCTGGAGGTGACTGGAGGATGAGACACAATGTAACAGCAGAATAGTGACTGCAGCTCTGGAGGTGACTGGAGGATAAGACATGATGTAACAGCAGAATAGTGACTGCAGCTCTGGAAGCCACTGGAGGATAAGACATGATGTAACAGCAGAATAGTGACTGCAGCTCTGGAGGTGACTGGAGGATACGATGTAACGGCAGAATAGTGACTGCAGCTCTGGAGGTGACTGGAGGATGAGACACGATGTAACAGCAGAATAGTGACTGCAGCTCTGGAGGTGACTGGAGAATAAGACATGATGTAACAGCAGAATAGTGACTGCAGCTCTGGAGGTGACTGGAGGATACGATGTAACGGCAGAATAGTGACTGCAGCTCTGGAGGTGACTGGAGGATGAGACACGATGTAACAGCAGAATAGTGACTGCAGCTCTGGAGGTGACTGGAGGATAAGACATGATGTAACAGCAGAATAGTGACTGCAGCTCTGGAAGTGACTGGAGGATAAGATACGATGTAACGGCAGAATAGTGACTGCAGCTCTTGAGGTGACTGGAGGATAAGACATGATGTAACGACAGAATAGTGAGTGCAGCTCTGGAGTTGACTGGAGGATAAGACATGATGTAACAGCAGAATACTGACTGCAGCTCTGGAGGTGACTGGAGAATAAGACACGATGTAACAGCAGAATAGTGAGTGCAGCTCTGGAGGTGACTGGAGGATAAGACACGATGTAACAGCAGAATAGTGAGTGCAGCTCTGGAGGTGACTGGAAGATAAGACACAATGTAACAGACGAATAGTGACTGCAGCTCTGGAGGTGACTGGAGGATAAGACACGATGTAACAGCAGAATAGTGACTGCAGCTCTGGAGGTGACTGGAGGATAAGACATGATGTGACAGCAGAATAGTGACTGCAGCTCTGGAGGTGACTGGAGGATAAGACATGATGTAACAGCAGAATAGTGACTGCAGCTCTAGATGTGACTGGAGGATAAGACCTGATGTAACAGCAGAATAGTGACTGCAGCTATGGAGGTGACTGGAGGATAAGACCTGATGTAACAGCAGAACAGTAACTGCAGCTCTGGAGGTAACTGGAGACATACAGTAGCACAGATATATTTTCCTGCCCTATATTCGCAATCTGAAGTGAGCAGTAGATTTTCGGGGTCCGGGTCTTTGAGGTCCGGGTCGGTTCGGGTCTCTGAGGTCCGGGTCTCTGAGGTCCGAGTTGGTTCGGGTCTCTGAGGTCCGGGTCTCTGAGGTTAGGGTCTCTGAGGTCCGGGTCTCTGTGGTCCGGGTCTCTGAGGTTAGGGTCTCTGAGGTCCGGGTCTCTGAGGTCCGGGTCTCTGAGGTCCGGGTCTCTGAGGTTCGGGTCTCTGAGGTTCGGGTCTCTGAGGTCCTGGTCTCTGAGGTTCGGGTCTCTGAGGTTCGGGTCTCTGAGGTTAGGGTCTCTGAGGTTCGGGTCTCTGAGGTCCGGGTCTCTGAGGTTCGGGTCTCTGAGGTTCGGGTCTCTGAGGTCCTGGTCTCTGAGGTTCGGGTCTCTGAGGTTCGGGTCTCTGAGGTTAGGGTCTCTGAGGTTCGGGTCTCTGAGGTCCTGGTCTCTGAGGTTCGGGTCTCTGAGGTTCGGGTCTCTGAGGTTAGGGTCTCTGAGGTCTGGGTCTCTGAGGTCCGGGTCGGTTCGGGTCTCTGAGGTTCGGGTCCCTGAGGTTCGGGTCCCTGAGGTTCGGGTCTCTGAGGTTCGGGTCTCTGAGGTCCGGGTCTCTGAGGTCCGGGTCAGTTCGGGTCTCTGAGGTTCGGGTCTCTGAGGTTCGGGTCCCTGAGGTCCGGGTCTCTGAGGTCCGAGTTGGTTCGGGTCTCTGAGGTTAGGGTCTCTGAGGTCCGGGTCTCTGAGGTCTGGGTCGGTTCGGGTCTCTGAGGTCCGGGTCTCTGAGGTCCGGGTGGGTTCGGGTCCCTGAGGATCGGGTCCCTGAGGTTCGGGTCTCTGAGGTCCGGGTCTCTGAGGTCCGGGTCGGTTCGGGTCTCTGAGGTTTGGGTCCCTGAGGTTCGGGTCTCTGAGTTTCGGGTCTCTGAGGTCCGGGTCTCTGAGGTCCGAGTTGGTTCGGGTCCCTGAGGTTAGGGTCTCTGAGGTTCGGGTCTCTGAGGTTCGGGTCTCTGAGGTTCGGGTCTCTGAGGTTAGGGTCTCTGAGGTTAGGGTCTCTGAGGTCCGGGTCGGTTCGGGTCTCTGAGGTCCGGGTCTCTGAGGTTCGGGTCTCTGAGGTCCGGGTCGGTTCGGGTCTCTGAGGTCCGGGTCTCTGAGGTTCGGGTCTCTGAGGTCCGGGTCGGTTCGCGTCTCTGAGGTTTGGGTCCCTGAGGTTCGGGTCTCTGAGGTTCGGGTCTCTGAGGTCCGGGTCGGTTCGGGTCCCTGAGGACCGGGTCTCTGAGGTCCGGGTCTCTGAGGTTCGGGTCTCTGAGGTTCGGGTCTCTGAGGTTCGGGTCTCTGAGGTTCGGGTCTCTGAGGTCCGGGTCTCTGAGGTTCGGGTCTCTGAGGTCCGAGTCGGTTCGGGTCTCTGAGGTTCGGGTCTCTGAGGTTCGGGTCTCTGAGGTTCGGGTCTCTGAGGTCCGCGTCTCTGAGGTCCGCGTCTCTGAGGTCCGCGTCTCTGAGGTCCGGGTCTCTGAGGTTCGGGTCTCTGAGGTTCGGGGAGGTCCGGGTCTCTGAGGTTTGGGGAGGTTCGGGTCTCTGAGGTTTGGGGAGGTCCGGGTCTCTGAGGTTTGGGTCTCTGAGGTTAGGGTCTCTGAGGTCCGGGTCTCTGAGGTCCGGGTCTCTGAGGTTCGGGTCTCTGAGGTTCGGGTCTCTGAGGTTCGGGTCTCTGAGGTTCGGGTCTCTGAGATCCTGGTCTCTGAGGTTCGGGTCTCTGAGGTTCGGGTCTCTGAGGTCCGGGTCTCTGAGGTCCGGGTCTCTGAGGTTTGGGTCGGTTCGGGTTTCTGAGGTCCGGGTCTCTGAGGTTCGGGTCTCTGAGGTCCGGGTCTCTGAGGTTTGGGTCTCTGAGGTTTGGGTCTCTGAGGTTCGGGTCTCTGAGGTTTGGGGAGGTCCGGGTCTCTGAGGTTAGGGTCTCTGAGGTTAGGGTCTCTGAGGTTCGGGTCTCTGAGGTTAGGGTCTCTGAGGTCCGGGTCTCTGAGGTCCGGGTCTCTGAGGTCCGGGTCTCTGAGGTCCGGGTCTCTGAGGTTCGGGTATCTGAGGTCCGGGTCTCTGAGGTCCGGGTCTCTGAGGTTCGGGTCTCTGAGGTCCGGGTCTCTGAGGTTCGGGTCTCTGAGGTCCGGGTCTCTGAGGTTCGGGTCCCTGAGGTCCGGGTCGGTTCGGGTCTCTGAGGTCCGGGTCTCTGAGGTTCGGGTCTCTGAGGTTCTGGTCCCTGAGGTTCGGGTTGGTCCGGGTCTCTGAGGTTCGGGTCCCTGAGGTCCGGGTCGGTTCGGGTCTCTGAGGTCCGGGTCCCTGAGGTCCGCGTCACTGAGGTCCGGGTCCCTGAGGTCTGGGTTGGTTCGGGTCTCTGAGGTTCGGGTCCCTGAGGTCCGGGTCGGTTCGGGTCTCTGAGGTTCGGGTCCCTGAGGTCCGGGTCGGTTCGGGTCTCTGAGGTTCGGGGAGGTCCGGGTCTCTGAGGTTTGGGGAGGTTAGGGTCTCTGAGGTTTGGGGAGGTCCGGGTCTCTGAGGTTTGGGTCTCTGAGGTCCGGGTCTCTGAGGTCCGGGTCTCTGTGGTCCGGGTCTCTGTGGTCCGGGTCTCTGAGGTTCGGGTCTCTGAGGTTCGGGTCTCTGAGGTTCGGGTCTCTGAGGTCCTGGTCTCTGAGGTTAGGGTCTCTGAGGTTCGGGTCTCTGTGGTCCGGGTCTCTGAGGTCCGGGTCTCTGAGGTTCGGGTCTCTGAGGTTCGGGTCTCTGAGGTCCTGGTCTCTGAGGTTCGGGTCTCTGAGGTTCGGGTCTCTGAGGTCCGGGTCTCTGAGGTTCGGGTCACTGAGGTCCGGGTTGGTTCTGGTCCCTGAGGTCCGGGTCGGTTCGGGTCTCTGAGGTTCGGGTCCCTGAGGTCCGGGTCGGTTCGGGTCTCTGAGGTTCGGGGAGGTCCGGGTCTCTGAGGTTTGGGGAGGTCCGGGTCTCTGAGGTTTGGGTCTCTGTGGTCCGGGTCTCTGAGGTCCGGGTCTCTGAGGTCCGGGTCTCTGAGGTCCGGGTCTCTGAGGTCCGGGTCTCTGAGGTCCGGGTCTCTGAGGTTCGGGTCTCTGAGGTCCGGGTCTCTGTGGTCCGGGTCTCTGAGGTCCGGGTCTCTGAGGTCCGGGTCTCTGAGGTCCGGGTCTCTGAGGTCCGGGTCTCTGAGGTTCGGGTCTCTGAGGTCCGGGTCTCTGAGGTTCGGGTCTCTGAGGTCCGGGTCTCTGAGGTTCGGGTCTCTGAGGTTCGGGTCTCTGAGGTCCGGGTCTCTGAGGTTCGGGTCACTGAGGTCCGGGTTGGCTCTGGTCCCTGAGGTCCGGGTCGGTTCGGGTCTCTAAGGTTCGGGTCCCTGAGGTCCGCGTCGGTTCGGGTCTCTGAGGTTCGGGTCTCTGAGGTTCGGGGAGGTCCGGGTCTCTGAGGTTTGGGGAGGTTCGGGTCTCTGAGGTTTGGGGAGGTCCGGGTCTCTGAGGTTTGGGTCTCTGAGGTCCGGGTCTCTGAGGTTCGGGTCTCTGTGGTCCGGATCTCTGAGGTCCGGGTCTCTGAGGTCCGGGTCTCTGAGGTCCGGGTCTCTGAGGTTCGGGTCTCTGAGGTTCGGGTCTCTGAGGTTCGGGTCTCTGAGGTCCTGGTCTCTGAGGTTAGGGTCTCTGTGGTCCGGGTCTCTGTGGTCCGGGTCTCTGAGGTCCGGGTCTCTGAGGTTCGGGTCTCTGAGGTTCGGGTCTCTGAGGTTCGGGTCTCTGAGGTCCGGGTCTCTGAGGTTCGGGTCTCTGAGGTTCGGGTCTCTGAGGTATGGGTCACTGAGGTCCGGGTTGGTTCTGGTCCCTGAGGTCCGGGTCGGTTCGGGTCTCTGAGGTTCGGGTCCCTGAGGTCCGGGTCGGTTCGGGTCTCTGAGGTTCGGGTCTCTGAGGTCCGGGTCTCTGAGGTCCAGGTCTCTGAGGTTCGGGTCTCTGAGGTTCGGGTCTCTGAGGTTCGGGTCTCTGTGGTCCGGGTCTCTGAGGTCCGGGTCTCTGAGGTCCGGGTCTCTGAGGTTCGGGTCTCTGAGGTTCGGGTCTCTGAGGTTCGGGTCTCTGAGGTTCGGGTCTCTGAGGTCCGGGTCTCTGAGGTCCGGGTCTCTGAGGTTCGGGTCTCTGAGGTTCGGGTCTCTGAGGTTCGGGTCTCTGAGGTTCGGGTCTCTGTGGTCCGGGTCTCTGAGGTCCGGGTCTCTGAGGTTTGGGTCTCTGAGGTTTGGGTCTCTGTGGTCCGGGTCTCTGAGGTCCGGGTCTCTGAGGTTTGGGTCTCTGAGGTTTGGGTCTCTGAGGTTCGGGTCTCTGAGGTTCGGGTCTCTGAGGTCCGGGTCTCTGAGGTCCGGGTCTCTGAGGTCCGGGTCTCTGAGGTTCGGGTCTCTGAGGTTCGGGTCTCTGAGGTCCTGGTCTCTGAGGTTCGGGTCTCTGAGGTCCGGGTCTCTGAGGTTAGGGTCTCTGAGGTCCGGGTCTCTGAGGTCCGGGTCTCTGAGGTTCGGGTCTCTGAGGTTCGGGTCTCTGAGGTCCTGGTCTCTGAGGTTCGGGTCTCTGAGGTCCGGGTCTCTGAGGTTAGGGTCTCTGAGGTCCGGGTCTCTGAGGTCCGGGTCTCTGAGGTCCGGGTCTCTGAGGTTCGGGTCTCTGAGGTTCTGGTCTCTGAGGTTCGGGTCTCTGAGGTTCGGGTCTCTGAGGTCCGGGTCTCTGTGGTCCGGGTCTCTGAGGTCCGGGTCTCTGAGGTTCGGGTCACTGAGGTCCGGGTTGGTTCTGGTCCCTGAGGTCCGGGTCGGTTCGGTTCTCTGAGGTTCGGATCCCTGAGGTCCGGGTCGGTTCGGGTCTCTGAGGTTTGGGTCTCTGAGGTCCGGGTCTCTGAGGTTTTGGTCTCTGAGGTCCGGGTCGGTTCGGGTCTCTGAGGTTCGGGTCCCTGAGGTTCGGGTCTCTGAGGTCCAGGTCGGTTCGGGTCTCTGAGGTTTGGGTCCCTGAGGTTCGGGTCTCTGAGGTTCGGGTCTCTGAGGTTCGGGTCTCTGAGGTTCGGGTCTCTGAGGTTTGGGTCCCTGAGGTTCGGGTCTCTGAGGTTCGGGTCTCTGAGGTTCGGGTCTCTGAGGTTCGGGTCTCTGAGGTTTGGGTCCCTGAGGTTCGGGTCTCTGAGGTTCGGGTCTCTGAGGTTCGGGTCTCTGAGGTCCGAGTTGGTTCGGGTCTCTGAGGTTAGGGTTTCTGAAGTCCGGGTCTCTGAGGTCCGGGTCGGTTCGGGTCTCTGAGGTCCGGGTCGGTCCGGGTCTCTGAGGTCCGGGTCTCTGAGGTTCGGGTCTCTGAGGTCCGGGTCTATGAGGTTCGGGTCTCTGAGGTCCGGGTCGGTCCGGGTCTCTGAGGTCCGGGTCGGTCCGGGTCTCTGAGGTTCGGGTCCCTGAGGTTCGGGTCCCTGAGGTCCGGGTCTCTGAGGTCCGGGTCGGTTCGGGTCTCTGAGGTCCGGGTCGGTCCGGGTCTCTGAGGTTCGGGTCCCTGAGGTCCGGGTCGGTTCGGGTCTCTGAGGTCCGGGTCGGTCCGGGTCTCTGAGGTTCGGGTCCCTGAGGTCCGGGTCGGTTCGGGTCTCTGAGGTTCGGGTCTCTGAGGTTCGGGTCCCTGAGGTTCGGGTCTCTGAGGTTCGGGTCTCTGAGGTCCAGGTCGGTCCGGGTCTCTGAGGTTCGGGTCCCTGAGGTCCGGGTCGGTTCGGGTCTCTGAGGTTCGGGTCTCTGAGGTTCGGGTCCCTGAGGTTCGGGTCTCTGAGGTCCGGGTCTCTGAGGTTCGGGTCCCTGAGGTTCGGGTCCCTGAGGTTCGGGTCTCTGAGGTTCGGGTCTCTGAGGTTCGGGTCTCTGAGGTTCGGGTCTCTGAGGTCCGAGTTGGTTCGGGTCTCTGAGGTTAGGGTTTCTGAAGTCCGGGTCTCTGAGGTCCGGGTCTCTGAGGTTCGGGTCTCTGAGGTCCGGGTCGGTCCGGGTCTCTGAGGTTCGGGTCCCTGAGGTCCGGGTCGGTTCGGGTCTCTGAGGTCCGGGTCGGTTCGGGTCTCTGAGGTTCGGGTCCCTGAGGTTCGGGTCTCTGAGGTTCGGGTCTCTGAGGTTCGGGTCTCTGAGGTTCGGGTCTCTGAGGTCCGAGTTGGTTCGGGTCTCTGAGGTTAGGGTTTCTGAAGTCCGGGTCTCTGAGGTCCGGGTCGGTTCGGGTCTCTGAGGTCCGAGTTGGTTCGGGTCTCTGAGGTTCGGGTCTCTGAGGTTCGGGTCCCTGAGGTTCGGGTCCCTGAGGTTCGGGTCTCTGAGGTCCGGGTCTCTGAGGTTCGGGTCTCTGAGGTTCGGGTCTCTGAGGTCCGAGTTGGTTCGGGTCTCTGAGGTTAGGGTTTCTGAAGTCCGGGTCTCTGAGGTCCGGGTCTCTGAGGTTCGGGTCCCTGAGGTCCGGGTCGGTCCGGGTCTCTGAGGTTCGGGTCCCTGAGGTCCGGGTCGGTTCGGGTCCCTGAGGTCCGGGTCGGTTCGGGTCTCTGAGGTTCGGGTCTCTGAGGTCCGGGTCGATTCGGGTCTCTGAGGTTCGGGTCCCTGAGGTCCGGGTCGGTTCGGGTCTCTGGTGCTTTGCTTTGTGCAGGTTTGTACCCGTCCACACTGAGACGTCCGGGGATGGGGGGAGTCATACTGCTGTGCTGCTTGTATAGCTCATCCATCCACACCCCGGTGCTGAGAGTCTGCTGCAATGTATCAGTGCAGGGACAGTATTGTACAGATTGGAGAAGTTGTGCCGACTCTGACCGCAAGCAGTGACCAGGAGAATGGAGAGGAGGTCAGACATGGCGGAGGAGCAGCGCTAATGACACCGCTTCTCCCAGCAGCCGAACGGTTAACCACGCCAACCCCAATGATGCTCTCACTTCCGCACGTCCAGTGTCACAGACTGTCACACGGGGAGAGACAGACGCCATATCCTGCACCACAGTCCAGGCCACAGGCGGCATCTGCTCCTCCTGATGCCTCCAACGTATCTGCCTCCATGTACCTCCACCGCAGAGGCAACCTACAACCCCCTGCAAGAAATACTGCCGATATATACACAGCTGCACGGGAAAAAACGCGCATGAAATACTCTGTGCTGCTGGGGACCCTGCTCCTCCCTCCATGTAACTCTCAGCCTGTGATCTCCTCCTCTCCTGACATCCTCTGTGCTGCTGGGGACCCTGCTCCTCCCTCCATGTAACTCTCAGCCTGTGATCTCCTCCTCTCCTGACATCCTCTGTGCTGCTGGGGATCCTCCTACTCCCTCCATGTAACTCAGCCTGTGATCTCCTCCTCTCCTGACATCCTCTGTGCTGCTGGGGATCCTGCTCCTTCCTCCATGTAACTCTCAGCCTGTGATCTCCTCCTCTCCTGACATCCTCTGTGCTGCTGGGGATCCTGCTCCCCCCTCCATGTAACTCTCAGCCTGTGATCTCCTCCTCTCCTGACATCCTCTGTGCTGCTGGAGATCCTGCTCCTCTCTCCATGTAACTCTCAGCCTGTGATCTCCTCCTCTCCTGACATCCTCTGTGCTGCTGGGGATCCTGCTCCTCCCTCCATGTAACTCTCAGCCTGTGATCTCCTCCTCTCCTGACATCCTCTGTGCTGCTGGGGATCCTGCTCCTCCCTCCATGTAACTCTCAGCCTGTGATCTCCTCCTCTCCTGACATCCTCTGTGCTGCTGGGGATCCTGCTCCTCCCTCCATGTAACTCTCAGCCTGTGATCTCCTCCTCTCCTGACATCCTCTGTGCTGCTGGGGATCCTGCTCCTCTCTCCATGTAACTCTCAGCCTGTGATCTCCTCCTCTCCTGACATCCTCTGTGCTGCTGGGGATCCTGCTCCTCCCTCCATGTAACTCTCAGCCTGTGATCTCCTCCTCTCCTGACATCCTCTGTGCTGCTGGGGATCCTGCTCCTCTCTCCATGTAACTCTCAGCCTGTGATCTCCTCCTCTCCTGACATCCTCTGTGCTGCTGGGGATCCTGCTCCTCCCTCCATGTAACTCTCAGCCTGTGATCTCCTCTCCTGACATCCTCTGTGCTGCTGGGGACCCTGCTCCTCTCTCCATGTAACTCTCAGCCTGTGATCTCCTCCTCTCCTGACATCCTCTGTGCTGCTGGGGATCCCGCTCCTCCCTCCATGTAACTCTCAGCCTGTGATCTCCTCTTCTCCTGACACCCTCTGTGCTGCTGGGGATCCTGCTCCCTCCTCCATGTAACTCTCAGCCTGTGATCTCCTCCTCTCCTGACATCCTCTGTGCTGCTGGGGATCCTCCTACTCCCTCCATGTAACTCAGCCTGTGATCTCCTCCTCTCCTGACATCCTCTGTGCTGCTGGGGATCCTGCTCCCCCCTCCATGTAACTCTCAGCCTGTGATCTCCTCTCCTGACATCCTCTGTGCTGCTGGAGATCCTGCTCCTCTCTCCATGTAACTCTCAGCCTGTGATCTCCTCCTCTCCTGACATCCTCTGTGCTGCTGGGGATCCTGCTCCTCCCTCCATGTAACTCTCAGCCTGTGATCTCCTCCTCTCCTGACATCCTCTGTGCTGCTGGGGATCCTGCTCCTCCCTCCATGTAACTCTCAGTCTGTGATCTCCTCCTCTCCTGACATCCTCTGTGCTGCTGGGGATCCTGCTCCTCCCTCCATGTAACTCTCAGCCTGTGATCTCCTCTCTGACATCCTCTGTGCTGCTGGGGATCCTGCTCCTCTCTCCATGTAACTCTCAGCCTGTGATCTCCTCCTCTCCTGACATCCTCTGTGCTGCTGGGGATCCTGCTCCTCCCTCCATGTAACTCTCAGCCTGTGATCTCCTCCTCTCCTGACATCCTCTGTGCTGCTGGGGATCCTGCTCCTCCCTCCATGTAACTCTCAGTCTGTGATCTCCTCCTCTCCTGACATCCTCTGTGCTGCTGGGGATCCTGCTCCTCCCTCCATGTAACTCTCAGCCTGTGATCTCCTCTCTGACATCCTCTGTGCTGCTGGGGATCCTGCTCCTCTCTCCATGTAACTCTCAGCCTGTGATCTCCTCCTCTCCTGACATCCTCTGTGCTGCTGGAGATCCTGCTCCCCCCTCCATGTAACTCTCACCTTGTGATCTCCTCCTCTCCTGACATCCTCTGTGCTGCTGGGGATCCTGCTCCTCCCTCCATGTAACTCTCAGCCTGTGATCTCCTCCTCTCCTGACATCCTCTGTGCTGCTGGGGATCCTGCTCCCCCCTCCATGTAACTCTCAGCCTGTGATCTCCTCCTCTCCTGACATCCTCTGTGCTGCTGGGGATCCTGCTCCTCCCTCCATGTAACTCTCAGCCTGTGATCTCCTCCTCTCCTGACATCCTCTGTGCTGCTGGGGATCCTGCTCCTCCCTCCATGTAACTCTCAGCCTGTGATCTCCTCCTCTCCTGACATCCTCTGTGCTGCTGGGGATCCTGCTCCTCCCTCCATGTAACTCTCAGCCTGTGATCTCCTCCTCTCCTGACATCCTCTGTGCTGCTGGAGATCCTGCTCCTCCCTCCATGTAACTCTCAGCCTGTGATCTCCTCCTCTCCTGACATCCTCTGTGCTGCTGGGGATCCTGCTCCTCCCTCCATGTAACTCTCAGCCTGTGATCTCCTCCTCTCCTGACATCCTCTGTGCTGCTGGGGATCCTGCTCCTCCCTCCATGTAACTCTCAGCCTGTGATCTCCTCCTCTCCTGACATCCTCTGTGCTGCTGGGGATCCTGCTCCTCCCTCCATGTAACTCTCAGCCTGTGATCTCCTCCTCTTCTGACATCCTCTGTGCTGCTGGGGATCCTGCTCCTCCCTCCATGTAACTCTCAGCCTGTGATCTCCTCCTCTCCTGACATCCTCTGTGCTGCTGGGGATCCTGCTCCTCTCTCCATGTAACTCTCAGCCTGTGATCTCCTCCTCTCCTGACATCCTCTGTGCTGCTGGGGATCCTGCTCCTCCCTCCATGTAACTCTCAGCCTGTGATCTGCTCCTCTCCTGACATCCTCTGTGCTGCTGGGGATCCTGCTCCTCTCTCCATGTAACTCTCAGCCTGTGATCTCCTCTCCTGACATCCTCTGTGCTGCTGGGGATCCTGCTCCTCTCTCCATGTAACTCTCAGCCTGTGATCTCCTCCTCTCCTGACATCCTCTGTGCTGCTGGAGATCCTGCTCCTCTCTCCATGTAACTCTCAGCCTGTGATCTCCTCTCCTGACATCCTCTGTGCTGCTGGGGATCCTGCTCCTCTCTCCATGTAACTCTCAGCCTGTGATCTCCTCCTCTCCTGACATCCTCTGTGCTGCTGGAGATCCTGCTCCTCCCTCCATGTAACTCTCAGCCTGTGATCTCCTCCTCTCCTGACATCCTCTGTGCTGCTGGGGATCCTGCTCCTCCCTCCATGTAACTCTCAGCCTGTGATCTCCTCCTCTCCTGACATCCTCTGTGCTGCTGGGGATCCTGCTCCTCCCTCCATGTAACTCTCAGCCTGTGATCTCCTCCTCTCCTGACATCCTCTGTGCTGCTGGGGATCCTGCTCCTTCCTCCATGTAACTCTCAGCCTGTGATCTCCTCCTCTCCTGACATCCTCTGTGCTGCTGGGGATCCTGCTCCTCCCTCCATGTAACTCTCAGCCTGTGATCTCCTCCTCTCCTGACATCCTCTGTGCTGCTGGGGATCCTGCTCCTCCTTCCATGTAACTCTCAGCCTGTGATCTCCTCCTCTCCTGACATCCTCTGTGCTGCTGGGGATCCTGCTCCTCCCTCCATGTAACTCTCAGCCTGTGATCTCCTCCTCTCCTGACATCCTCTGTGCTGCTGGGGATCCTGCTCCTCTCTCCATGTAACTCTCAGCCTGTGATCTCCTCCTCTCCTGACATCCTCTGTGCTGCTGGGGATCCTGCTCCTCCCTCCATGTAACTCTCAGCCTGGGATCTCCTCCTCTCCTGACATCCTCTGTGCTGCTGGAGATCCTGCTTCTCCCTCCATGTAACTCTCAGCCTGTGATCTCCTCCTCTCCTGACATCCTCTGTGCTGCTGGGATCCTGCTCCTCCCTCCATGTAACTCTCAGCCTGTGATCTCCTCCTCTCCTGACATCCTCTGTGCTGCTGGGGATCCTGCTCCTTCCTCCATGTAACTCTCAGCCTGTGATCTCCTCCTCTCCTGACATCCTCTGTGCTGCTGGGGATCCTGCTCCTCCCTCCATGTAACTCTCAGCCTGTGATCTCCTCCTCTCCTGACATCCTCTGTGCTGCTGGGGATCCTGCTCCTCCTTCCATGTAACTCTCAGCCTGTGATCTCCTCCTCTCCTGACATCCTCTGTGCTGCTGGGGATCCTGCTCCTTCCTCCATGTAACTCTCAGCCTGTGATCTCCTCCTCTCCTGACATCCTCTGTGCTGCTGGGGATCCTGCTCCTCTCTCCATGTAACTCTCAGCCTGTGATCTCCTCCTCTCCTGACATCCTCTGTGCTGCTGGGGATCCTGCTCCTCCCTCCATGTAACTCTCAGCCTGGGATCTCCTCCTCTCCTGACATCCTCTGTGCTGCTGGAGATCCTGCTTCTCCCTCCATGTAACTCTCAGCCTGTGATCTCCTCCTCTCCTGACATCCTCTGTGCTGCTGGGGATCCTGCTCCTCCCTCCATGTAACTCTCAGCCTGTGATCTCCTCCTCTCCTGACATCCTCTGTGCTGCTGGGGATCCTGCTCCTCTCTCCATGTAACTCTCAGCCTGTGATCTCCTCCTCTCCTGACATCCTCTGTGCTGCTGGGGATCCTGCTCCTCCTCCATGTAACTCTCAGCCTGTGATCTCCTCCTCTCCTGACATCCTCTGTGCTGCTGGGGATCCTGCTCCTCCCTCCATGTAACTCTCAGCCTGTGATCTCCTCCTCTTCTGACATCCTCTGTGCTGCTGGGGATCCTGCTCCTCCCTCCATGTAACTCTCAGCCTGTGATCTCCTCCTCTCCTGACATCCTCTGTGCTGCTGGGGATCCTGCTCCTCTCTCCATGTAACTCTCAGCCTGTGATCTCCTCTCCTGACATCCTCTGTGCTGCTGGGGATCCTGCTCCTCCATCCATGTAACTCTCAGCCTGTGATCTCCTCCTCTCCTGATATCCTCTGTGCTGCTGGGGATCCTGCTCCTCCCTCCATGTAACTCTCAGCCTGTGATCTCCTCCTCTCCTGACATCCTCTGTGCTGCTGGGGATCCTGCTCCTTCCTCCATGTAACTCTCAGCCTGTGATCTCCTCCTCTCCTGACATCCTCTGTGCTGCTGGGGATCCTGCTCTTCTCTACATGTAACTCTCAGCCTGTGATCTCCTCCTCTCCTGACATCCTCTGTGCTGCTGGGGATCCTGCTCCTCCCTCCATGTAACTCTCAGCCTGTGATCTCCTCCTCTCCTGACATCCTCTGTGCTGCTGGGGATCCTGCTCCTTCCTCCATGTAACTCTCAGCCTGTGATCTCCTCCTCTCCTGACATCCTCTGTGCTGCTGGGGATCCTGCTCCTCCCTCCATGTAACTCTCAGCCTGTGATCTCCTCCTCTCCTGACATCCTCTGTGCTGATGGGGATCCTGCTCCTCCCTCCATGTAACTCTCAGCCTGTGATCTCCTCCTCTCCTGACATCCTCTGTGCTGCTGGGGTATCCTGCTCCTCCCTCCATGCAACTCTCAGCCTGTGATCTCCTCCTCTCCTGACATCCTCTGTGCTGCTGGGGATCCTGCTCCTCCCTCCATGTAACTATCAGCCTGTGATCTCCTCCTCTCCTGACATCCTCTGTGCTGCTGGGGATCCTGCTCCTCCCTCCATGTAACTCTCAGCCTGTGATCTCCTCCTCTCCTGACACCCTCTGTGCTGCTGGGGATCCTGCTCCCCCCTCCATGTAACTCTCAGCCTGTGATCTCCTCCTCTCCTGACATCCTCTGTGCTGCTGGGGATCCTGCTCCTCCCTCCATGTAACTCTCAGCCTGTGATCTCCTCCTCTCCTGACATCCTCTGTGCTGCTGGGGATCCTGCTCCTCCCTCCATGTAACTCTCAGCCTGTGATCTCCTCCTCTCCTGACATCCTCTGTGCTGCTGGGGATCCTGCTACTCCCTCCATATAACTCAGCCTGTGATCTCCTCCTCTCCTGACATCCTCTGTGCTGCTGGGGATCCTGCTCCTCCCTCCATGTAACTCTCAGCCTGTGATCTCCTCCTCCTCTCTCCATGTAACTCTCAGCCTGTGATCTCCTCCTCTCCTGACATCCTCTGTGCTGCTGGGGATCCTGCTCCCCCTCCATGTAACTCTCAGCCTGTGATCTCCTCTCCTGACATCCTCTGTGCTGCTGGGGATCCTGCTCCTCCCTCCATGTAACTCTCAGCCTGTGATCTCCTCCTCTCCTGACATCCTCTGTGCTGCTGGGGATCCTGCTCCTCTCTCCATGTAACTCTCAGCCTGTGATCTCCTCCTCTCCTGACATCCTCTGTGCTGCTGGGGATCCTGCTCCTCTCTCCATGTAACTCTCAGCCTGTGATCTCCTCCTCTCCTGACATCCTCTGTGCTGCTGGGGATCCTGCTCCTCCTCCATGTAACTCTCAGCCTGTGATCTCCTCCTCTCCTGACATCCTCTGTGCTGCTGGGGATCCTGCTCCTCCCTCCATGTAACTCTCAGCCTGTGATCTCCTCCTCTCCTGACATCCTCTGTGCTGCTGGGGATCCTGCTCCTCCCTCCATGTAACTCTCAGCCTGTGATCTCCTCCTCTCCTGACATCCTCTGTGCTGCTGGGGATCCTGCTCCTCCCTCCATGTAACTCTCAGCCTGTGATCTCCTCCTCTCCTGACATCCTCTGTGCTGCTGGGGATCCTGCTCCTTCCCTCCATGTAACTCTCAGCCTGTGATCTCCTCCTCTCCTGACACCCTCTGTGCTGCTGGGGATCCTGCTCCCCCTCCATGTAACTCTCAGCCTGTGATCCTCCTCCTCT
Source organism: Phyllobates terribilis (assembly GCF_046119375.1). Taxonomy (NCBI): domain Eukaryota; kingdom Metazoa; phylum Chordata; class Amphibia; order Anura; family Dendrobatidae; genus Phyllobates; species Phyllobates terribilis. The sequence continues at coordinate 13,730,126 of NW_027362785.1, read as the reverse complement.
CTCCTGACATCCTCTGTGCTGCTGGGGATCCTGCTCCTCCCTCCATGTAACTCTCAGCCTGTGATCTCCTCCTCTCCTGACATCCTCTGTGCTGCTGGGGATCCTGCTCCTCCCTCCATGTAACTCTCAGCCTGTGATCTCCTCCTCTCCTGACATCCTCTGTGCTGCTGGGGATCCTCCTATCCCTCCATGTAACTCTCAGCCTGTGATCTCCTCCTCTCCTGACATCCTCTGTGCTGCTGGGGATCCTGCTCCCCCCTCCATGTAACTCTCAGCCTGTGATCTCCTTCTCTCCTGACATCCTCTGTGCTGCTGGGGATCCTGCTCCCCCTCCATGTAACTCTCAGCCTGTGATCTCCTCCTCTCCTGACATCCTCTGTGCTGCTGGGGATCCTGCTCCTCCCTCCATGTAACTCTCAGCCTGTGATCTCCTCCTCTCTGACATCCTCTGTGCTGCTGGGGATCCTGCTCCTCCCTCCATGTATCTCTCAGCCTGTCGGATCGGTCCGGG